>NC_132980.1:5996071-6366071 GCF_047496725.1 Anoplolepis gracilipes | reverse complement strand
CTCGCCGTATTACACTGAATCCGCACGCTTCGGTATCTTACATATTCAGGATGCGCGACCAAATGCTTTCCAATAAATCCAAGTACAAATATCGTCGCTCTTTCATCGAAGTCCTCGTATTTAAAGCGTATTCGTAATGCCGTCCCCTCTCTAAAATCGAATCTATTTGCTAGCGTAACGTTAATTCAATGCACATTGGGCAACATTGAACACGCGTTAACAACCGCTGTGCAACAAGATAATTCATTATACGGCGTTAAAAAGTGTTGTTAAAAAAAACACACGATGGCATTAGCTTTTGAATACGAAGACTGACAAAGGGGTCGTGAAAAAGCGCCAAAGTATTCGGAAACAGCGAATGTGTGTTAAGGTTCCTGATCCCCTTATTGACGTCATACTGAATTATAAAACAAGAAAATTATTTTTTTTTAATACATCGAAATAAGTTTTGTTGAATGGAACTAGTCTAGTTTCGCTTAAAGGAAGTTGTACATTCATTTATTAATAACAAAAAAGTTTTCGATGTATTAAAAAAAAACCTTATTTACTTCAATGTATTTCGCAATTTCTCTTCGTCAATAAAGGACCGTTGCCCTCAACACGTATTAGAGTGTATCTTGAATACAAGTTTTCGAGAATAACGCAAGATATACATTTGTGTAGTAATAATAAGTGTGATATAGTATACTCTACAGGATGCTTAACCCTTAAAGGTCCACATATGGATCATCTTGACTCTATCGACATTTTAATAATATAACATCTCGAAGGCCTTAATCGATAAAAAAAATTATTTAAAATTTATTCTCCAACTTTTGTTGCCCTCGATCATTTTTTAGACAGATGTCAAAGAATATAAATACATGTATAAATTTTATTTCCAAACACTTTGAGATAAAAAGCTAAAATCACGACGAGACATTCGTGACCCATATGTGACCAGGAACAGAGCAAAAAAAAGTTTCTGACCTAAAAGGGTTAAGGGATCTAAGGGATCCGTTAAACGGATGCAGTCGAAGGTTTCTCGCATATGCGATCGCATAATACTGGGATCGCGCGCTTTCAAGGACGAGTTGCGCGAAGGAAAAGACCGAGTCTTGCGGAGAACAAGATCCAAGTGTCAACGGCGGCGGTTCAATGTAACATGGCACACGCACTCCTGATATATCCATATAAAGCTTTATATATAATCATATTTTAGATTCATTACTCTTATAGAAACTACAATTATATAAAATTGAACTTTTACAAGTCAATCGCGGATTTTGTTGCCGTTACAAATCATTTACGAAACATCAAAGCACGTAAATTCTCGTCGTAAATAGGCAAGCAACTCTATATATAAATATATATATATATAAATATATATATATAAATATATATATATAAATATATATATATATATAAATATATATATATATGTTATCGAAGTTTTAGGAAAAGAAAAAGAAAAAAAAAAAAAAAAAAAAGACACTAAGGCAATATAGATATTACAATAAGGTACGCAAATTAATACGTGTATCTAGAATGTTCATAAAGTCAAAATATGTAACTTTAATGCTGTTTTCACTGCACATGTAATATGCAGTAAACACAGTAAATATCGAAGAATGTAATCGTTTCGAGGCCACCTTGCGACGTAATATAGAATATTAATGATCAAATTAAATAGAATAATTCCACGATAATATTCTCGTGGAATACTTCGCACAATGCACGTTTAATTATTTTTTTTTTTCTCTTATTAAAAAACTATGCACGACGGCTGTAAGCTTACGTGCAAAATATTACGTCGGAAAGAGTTCACATAATTTTCAACCGTATCTCTAATTAACTAGTAATAAAAACTTAGAAGCTAAAACTGAAGTGGTATAAAAATACTTAGTTATACACATATGTGGCTTTTTATGTTGTCAAAATTGATAATGTAATGTCGTGTATATAATATATATAATGTATGATGCATGTAAGAATCGCATATATATATATATATCATGTATATGTGTATAAATTCATAAAATAACAAAAATTAGACGCATCGATTACGCAATTACAGATCTCATGTGTGTGTGTGTTGTCATATGTATTTGTGTTTTCAATTGCATTGCCTATTTAATCCATTAGATATTCTCGGTAACTGTAAAAAATAGACTTAAAAATAAGTGATTCGAGGTTCGATCGATTCTAGGAGTTATGATTCTATCTATAAATAATAATACCATCGTAAAAACGGAGAGACCAAAGCGATACGGTGTAATTAAATATAATATAAACTGCCTCAAAATGGCTACCTATTTACTGCTATTAATAAGTGGCTATTATGATAATAGTCATTAAGTATCGTTCATACTTCTTTGATTGTGGTTTAGTTACATACTTTAAGACATTATGATACACATGTGAGTATGACACGGATTTCCACTAAAAATATTTGTTAGATACGCTGAGCATTAATGACTTAAGCACTGTACTAAATTCACGTAAAATGTATTGTATTATTATTAGAAAACTAATTATTTTTCATTGGTTTGAAATACTGGTTTAATAGATCCGTATAAAATCTCTGTCAACTGGAACTCTTAGAACAATGATTTACACGATATATACTGATTCTTTATTGAAAAGAATGCTATATATGAGTAAGTCATTTTACAGTTCAATTGTCTTTCAGTTACTGGACATTAAAACAGGCAACAATTGTAAGTCGTGCTTTAATTCGCGTTAACATACATCACAATGTCCAATATGCGACTAATTTTTTTTTCTTTTCTCTCTCCGATATTTCGATATATCGTAAAAAAAAAAAAAAAAAAAGAAAAAAAAATACACAAGTAGAGAAACAACCAATTGCGTTAAATATATATGTAATAATCGCATAATAAAGAAATGAGAATAAATGAGAATAAATACAATGTAAGATCTGTGACATATATGTTTCGATTAAATGTTCAACTTTAGCTTCTTGAAAAACGTGTTTCATCGTCAGTCGGATGGCAGCAGTCTTACTGCAATCGATAGAAGCTCTAACAAGCCTTCTAAGTTAGATTAGTTTCTTCCTTTACATGTACTTTTTGTATAATATTGTCTAATATAAATAAATTAATGATCCAGTGTATGAGGCCAGAGAAAGGCAGTTACACACTCTAAGTGATAGAGATAAATCCTTTATCCTCTATATGTGTTATTGTTCATGTCCGCTTTAGTTTTATATCTGGCACTCTTTCCTATTTTAGGCTGCTTCTCTCATTTTTAACTGTCATTTATTTTGCTGGATTATTGCGTTGCATGGAAAAATATGGCTTTATCCCAAATGCTATGTAACAAAGGCAATACATCGTACAATTACAATTGTATGCGCGCCACAGTTGTTGTCATACAATTAAACATCTTTGAAAAGGCAGAACTGGTGTTTGTAAAAAAAAATAACTCGGAGAACCCGAGTCGGTTTCACCGATTTTTACAGACACCAGGGTATGATTCTCTTATCGTCAATTACAAATGCTGTTTTATTTGTACACTAGCATGTAAAAAGCATTACACTACGTCATGATCGTTCATCTCTCTTGTGATGTTTTAACAAAGCTAAATGGTAAACTTTGAATAAATACCAGGTTCCTCTTACTGCATAAGTTATCATCGAGATATATATAGAATAAAGAGGCAGAAAGAAGAAACCTTTCTCGACAAAGTGCCTACAAAAATATTTGTATAATTGATTAGATAGATTGAGGATTGCTGTGTCTAAGACCTTAAAAATCTGGTTATGTATTAGCCACGTGTTACCAGTCTTAAACATAGTGACTACTACTCGACGTTTTTTTTCATGGACAAGTCCTGACTTTCTACAATTGTATACATTTTTTGATCTTTAAGCGTCACTCCTGGCGCGGGATATACAGTGTGCGATAATCGTAATCTTTTACCTCTTGCACGGAGGGCTCGTTTAAAATATAGAAAGATAAACATTTGATAAATACATACATATTATGTGTGCCATACAGCTGTCACAGTAACTTAACGGGATGAGCTTCACACTGTGAATCATATAAATATGATGTAATAAAAAATAACTTATATGCTACAAAATGTCTTTCCGTCAAAATATTTCGAATTTTCGGTCATTAAAAAAATACCCATTATATGTCATAGTCAATTTTCTCTTTTTTCTCCTTTTCTCTATTTTTTTCTTTTTTTGTTTTTTTGTTCCTTTTCTTTTCTGTACTGTACTTTTTTTTCCTTGTAAATCTGTTTCTCGCTATGAGCGACATCGATGTAAGATCCAAAAACATATCTCACACTATCCACATATGCAGGCTAGCTACATTGGTCACTAAGTAGAAGAACGGAACACGGCTGAGAATTAACCATACGCGCAACGTTCGTCCACAGCATAAGAAACTGTCATTTATATCAATATATCTCTATTTCATAGAACATTTCCGTCTCATTATTATATATCTTATTAAGTGCGCTTATATGCATACAAATCCTGCGTATAAAAAAGTTTCAAAATAAAAAAATAAGATCTAAAAAACGTAATCAATTAAATGCACGGCGTAATATCTTTTGATCTTTAGCGTCATTTCTCTCATAGCGTTATGTTAACGCAAGTACTTACAAGTATGGAATCACATTATTATCAATATTAATAATGGTTTGCCGAAGTTCTCGCGAAATATACTATATTTTATCCGGGTGCTCCCTCCGCATGTTTGTTACGTTGTATTAAGAGATTACAAAATATAGCATATTCCACAGTACATTGGGTATAATTAAATTTCCACCGTTTTTCATGTCAAATTTGTGCATGGAAGAAACTGTGCTGCATTGAACTGGAACAAGTGATAGTCAAACAGGGCGATATCTAGAGAGTGGCGAATGAGACTTCCCATTCCAGAGCCGAGTTTAAGCAGCATGCTTATGCGCTAAAAATGTCCTTCTACCTTTGTTATTTATTGAAAATAAGGACAGAGTATATTAATAGAGTTTTCCTGAAACGCACCACAGATCATATAGCGTTTGTCTGACTTTATGAACAATATCCCAACCCCTCGCATTATCGTGAAACAAAATGACTTTGCACATCGTTTTGAGGCACATCTGGCCGTTTTTCTTGAAGTACCGGATAAATTTGTGAATTTCAAGTCACAATTTCCTTGTCTTTTGAAAACATGCCGTATTTGTACATATCAATATACACATACGCACGCACGTACGCATACACAAATTAAAAAAAAAATATATACATATGTACCTATACTAAACTTGTCATATATATACATATGACACTTTCAATTTGGAATTGCAATGGCTTAACTGTTTTAAAATATTCTGATCGTTGGAAAACAGTCGACCAACTGCAACTCTGTTTTGAAATATACTCTTCCTGCATCAACAATTGTTGAGCATTAGCTGCTTTCCATTATTACACAAGTGATACTGAGTTTTTAGACTCAGATAATGACGTCATTATTCAGTAAGTTAAAGAAACGCGCAAGTGAGAATATTCATAATAATAATATTAATTTATTAATGTCATTTTGTTCTTACTTATTTATTTGACAAAGTTATCGCATAAGAACACAAGTTTATAATCTCATCTTTAAAGTGAATTCACAAAACTCACTAAAGTACACGGTCTCGAGCTTGTGCAGATTACAGATAAAAACCCAGTTGAATCTTACATGTGAGAATAAAAAGGAACGCGCACTCAACTGAGTTATGAGTTACGTAACAAGAGAATTCTTAATTTTAGTGTAAATGGAAAGCAACTTCTTCAATTTGGCTTCTATTTGGCGCTAATTTTAAGCTTGTCAGGATATTCCAAAAGTATCAAATATTCTTTTAAAAGCGGGTTATCGGACCTTTTGTTTAAGAGACGATTTTTCCTCAGCGAAAATATCGAGAAGTCATTTTTTGCATGCTTCTAATTTTTATCATTATATATATTTATATCTAAGTAACTTTGTATTATTTTACTTTTTTAATTATTTATGCCAATGTAAATTTGTGTGTAATAACTTTTATGTACACTAGTGCGCACTAATGCAGTCCAATCAAATTCGCCATTAATTTCTTTTTTCCTTTATATTCTACATATCAATCGTATAAAAAGTCTTAAACTACTCCTTAGCTTATTGTGTCATCCAAATCGTTTAAAATAACATAGTGAGCCTTTTGTTCACTCTTTCCTATGCAACTTCTTGCAACCTCATCTCTTTTCATTTATTCACATCTTGATGTTCGTTATTTTATGTTTTTCTTTAGGTTGAAAAAAGAGACTTCATCGATCTTCTTTGCTCACTTGAATAACACATAAAATATAATTATTCTAGAAAGAACAAATGTATAAAACATCTAAATTTATGTATTTTATAGAAAACGCGCGTACACGCACGCACGCACGCACACACACACACGCACACACACACGCGCGCGCAGGCATGTATATATGTCTAATCTTTTTTAAAATTTAAATTTTGACGAACAGCACTAATCTAATATATGTATGTATGTATGTATGTATTAGATTGTGACATTTACACACACACACACGCACGCACGCACACGCACTCACCCACCCACCCACCCACACACACACGTGTATGTATGTGTATATATATATATATATATATTTTTTTTGTGTATATATATGTATATATATATATTTTTTTTTTGTGTATATATATGTATATATATGTGTATATATATATATATATATGTGTGTGTGCGTGTGTGGTGTGTCCCAATCTATTATGTATATGTATTCAATTGTGACGCGTTTTCATAACGTCAGAGATGTTCTTGTCAGGAAAACTCTACTCTATTTTACATGACGACGCATATTTTTTTTTAGAAACAATATTCGCACGACTACAATGCTCGGAAGAACTAAAGATTATGTAAGATTTATGTAAAAATTAAAAAAAAAAAAAAAAAAAAAAAAAAAATTTATTATCGGCATCTCATTATGGCACAACTAAAAATATATTCACAAAATTGTTTGTAAATGCGACTTTTAACTCGATTAGCCCGATTCAGTGCACGAGTCACTATAATATCGATGAATACAATTCAGTTTACTTATAATATTTCATATATTAAAATAGATATCTTAATGAAATAAATAAGCAGACATATTTTTGGAAGATTCAATTAACATAAAAAGCTATGATTAACAAAAGCGACTTTAAGGATAATCTGTATAAAAAAAAAAAAATTATTTTTTTTTCATCTTTAATCTCGTTGATAAATTCGTAAAAAGATTTATTTTTAATTTTCTTAAAGTGAAAAATCTTCTTCCGAGCAAAATTAGTCCAAGTATAAAAAGCGATAGAAGTATACGAAAAATTGCAAACTCGTGTAAAAATAAAATTATAAAATCTAGTAAGAAAATAAGTCCTTAAGTATATACATATTACTGCTAATCAAATCAATTAATTGCTTATATATTTTCCTCGGAAATGATCAATTCATTAATTTTGTCGCATAACTACATTATTATATTCGTACCTAATGCTAATTCTCGTATTTTGACATAGAATTTGAGCATTTTTGCCCTTTTTCAATAATTGGAATCTGGAGTTAAAGCTAATTGTACAATTTTAGACCGAACAACTACATTTCCCTGCAAATAGCAATTTCTTCAAATGCCTAATTCAAATGATGCATGCAGCGTTTCGCTGTGACTACATGACTTTGAGAAGAGAGAGAAGCTCATAATAAAAGATTTTATGTCCATCCAAGTAATAAGAAGCTACTCCTCTTGAAAGCTTTATTATAATACACACGCTTCCTTGAAAGCTTTATTATTTTTATCGTATTTCGCTTTCTGAAGAGTAAATGAGCGACGACGTTAGTTTCATGTGTCCTAAAAGATGGACTCGCCATCGTGTTTCAATCAAAATCATTTTGCATCACAATAATGCGAAGCCTCATAAAACAAACACTATGATCTGATATGAGAAGTCCTTTCCTTACCCAGCATACTCTTCAAACATTGCACAGTGAGATAATCACTTGTTCTGGTCAATGCAGCACAATCTTTTCTATGCACACATTCGAAATGAAAAACGGCGAACTTAGTTATGTTCCTAATGATACACGTATCTTTATACTTATTAAAAAAAAAAAAAAAAAATATGTTAGGCAGTCTTCCTAAGGACACTGAATTCAACATAAACATGACATAAAGCGTGCGCGTTATTTAGCTTAATGCTGTGTCCGAACTTTTACATATGGTATCTTTTTATATACATGGAGCGGAGCTGTTCGAGACACAAATTATTATATATCTCTATCTTGCATGCGCAATCGACGATAGCATAAAAATGCGGAAAAACATTTATATGCTGTAAATGTAAAAAGTCTTGTAAATCAAACAGCGCAAACATATCGGTACGCCGCGAGTAATGAATAATGAAGTGCAAAACTGAAAGAAAAGAAAGAAAAAAATAATAGCAATACAAAATATAAATAAATTCTCAGTGCATGGAAGGTTTTAAAAGTATATATCGACGAGATGTGCGGTCTGGAACAGCTCGATGGATATATGCAATGATAAAAAATTTGTTCGATTCAAAACTGAAGTCTAAAAACTCACTACTTCTTTATACAGCACTACGGTAGGCTGGAATTTAGGCTCTCCGGCAAACGGTAACTCATCATATGATACGGCGGACTGGCCGGACTACCCGGTTGACTGTTCATGCCGAGATTGCTGGAGCCACGGCCGCGTTTTCGCCTTTGCAGGATCCCCTTTCTCACCATGTAGAATCGAATTGTGCTGATTGGTATCTTGTACTTTTCAGAGGCTACTTGAAATGTCATGCCACGTGACACCATGTCTGAAGCTAGCTTGAGTTCTTCTTCTGAACGCCTTTGTCGTCTTTGATAACCTTTAAAGATACGCAAAAGGTGTCAATCATCTGCCATCTAACGTTTTAGATATCGATACGATCCTTTAAGATAGATAAAATGTAAGAGAGACAAAGATCAGCTCACCTTCGATCGCAGGAAATGGGCTGCTAGGATTGCAATTACTACTGGGCACCACACTAATGGAATATGGTTTGACTTCCTGCTGCTGAGAGAACTGCTCGTCCGGCTCCATTTTTACCATACCCTGAGTTTCAGTGAGAGTTGCCTCACAAGCACTTAAAGCTTTCTCTAGGTGTTGCAACGCTTCGCTATGCTCCATGTTTACAAAGTTAGATGCAGTGGGATTATTTGAAACAGGGGTGATGGTGGACGAATTGTTCCCTGTGCTGGTCGCGGCCATTGTCGAACATGAAAGGAAGTCAGAGGTACTTCCGTCATCATTGGATGAAGCATTATCGGCCTTGTAGTTAGTACTGTCACCGTGAGTAGGCGTCGACGGAGTGACAGGTGCATTAGAATCACACGATTGGGTATTGCTCTCATTCGACGAGTTATCGCATCCCTGAGTAGATAAGCCACGAACCTACCAAAAAAATATGTGTAAACATGGAATATAAACAATATCTATACCTTTGCATAAAAGCAAACGTATAGAGGCAAATATAATGCATGGAATTAAAATTTTATGTTTATACAATACTGCTAAAGTTAAAAAGAGTAAAAAATGCCAAGTATTAAAAACAAAATAAATAAATAAATAAATAGAATGAGATAAAATGAGTTTGATATTTAGTCCAGACACGCTGTAGCAATCATCCATCAATGGCAGCAGCTGACATACTCTGTAAAGCAATCAGCACGCAACACCTTTCAACCTCAAAAAATGATTGTCAGCAAACACGCAAAGCAAAACAAAAAAAGAAATGATATATACTAAAGATAATATTATAGATAGACACATGTAAATGGATCAAGACATATACCTGCAAAACTTCCGCTGCTTGCATCAATGTAGCGAGCTGTTGTTGCTCGACATATACCTCTCCACGGTACATAAATTCGACCAAAGCTTGAAGCTCCCACATCTTCATGTCCCTCAAGAAGATCACAGGATGAGTACATGGTATCTCTAACAGTAGGCGTTCCAAATAATCGCTACAGGCAGAGAGCACGACTTTGTGACACTTTATCGAGCCTCCGTCGCAAGCCAGGGTGACATCCACAAATTGCTCTGAGCTCAGCAATTTTGGAAATGCACTGTGCATGTTGGACTGATGAGAATTCCAAGAAACGCAAAACTGTTGGCGATCGCCTCCAGGGTAAGTGCCCGGATTGGGCAAGTTACTCCCAGATTCCATGACTGCAGTTCAATGATAGATAAATCGCCTGTCAAAAACAAGATATTTCATTAAAACTTGGGCTATTTTGGTGTCATCTTTTAAATTATCAAAAAAAAAGTCACGTGTCATGTCTTAAATATAATATTGCACAATTATTACAATTACATACATACTTTATACATAAAATAGAGCAAATAATTATGTGACAAATGTAAAATTTTTTGAAATAATGTTAAATAAATCCTTCGCATCAACTGAATAATAATTAAAAAGACAAAGTGTATTTGCAAAGTGTTAGTAGTGAAAAATTGAAAATAAAAGTGTAAAATGTTTAAATAAACAACAATTTTGCACAGGATTGGAGAAGAAACGCCATCCGTTGCTGCAGCAAGAGGTATTTCTTTGGGAGCTATTTTTGGACACATAATTAATGAAACAAATAATGAATCTACCATTACCCAATTTAGCGAGACCGCCTATTCCAAGTAGGTACAACACACTGAATCTTCTCGACGATTTCTTTCAGTTATGAAAAAAAAAAAAAAAAAATAAAAAAATAATTTTAAGACAGTATACATCACCTGCGTGTGAAAGAGGGTACGTCATCGGAACAAAGACAAAGAGGGGTTTCCTTCTTTCAATTCCCTTTATACCCTAATCGTCAAACTAAAAAACCGAAAGGGAGAGGCAAAGGATCCTGACAACAGCGGAAATGCGTTTAATTCAAAAAACAAATGATCGAAAGAGAGAGAGAGAGAGAGAGAGAGAGAGATTATCGCGAGACTAGAGCTAGGTTAACGAGAAAGATGACGGTCGAGTTAAAAAAAAATGTACAATATGGCTGGTCTGGTACAAGTCCAGTAACAACAATATCCCACACATCGCATGCACACGCACACATATTGATAGACGTACACGCGCGAACGTTATATTCCGATCGTATATCATGTACGCGTGTAATATACGCGCGAGACGTGCGTATGATTTGCGAGCTACGAGAAACGTTACCGCGATCGAGCGTGTGGCGTCGTCGGATCGATCGACGATCGGGACCGGGGTACTGGCGATTTTTTTTTCTTTTTTCTTTTTTTCCGACAAAAATCCACGTACTTACCGGATGCACGCACTCGGGCGGACAAACGCGCGCGAGAGTGCGTGCGTGCGTGCGCGCGCGCGCGCGCGCACGCACGCACGCACGCATACGCACTCGCACACTTAAAAGACAGGCACGCACTCGGCGGAGTAGGAGAGACGAACAACGCGCCTAGCAGCTTCTATTGTTGAAGCTGCCGGGCGGCCTCGCCGCAAACGATGCCGTTCAGCCGTAATCACGTGTCAAAGTCACACGAATCGGTCGCGCTACGGTGTAAAAATGACAAATACTGACAGATTCGGACAGGTTGAAAATTATCCGGCGTAATCGGAGCGACACTGGATGTGCCGCCTTTTCTTTATGACGGGGGGGGGGAAAACGGATTTCTCTCTCTCTCTCTCTTTCTCTCTCTCCCCCTCTATCTATCTATCTCTCTCTCTCTCTTTCTTTCTTTCTCTGTGGGAGAGGAGACGCAACGTCACCCCCCACAGGAACGTCGCCTCCGGGCTCTTAGAAATTTCTTTACTCCTTTATTATACGTACACGAAATATATTGTGCGTATTCGTATTCGAGTCAGTTTCTTTCTTTTTGTCTCCCTTTTCACGCGCTCCTTCTCTCACGGTGACGCCGAGAGCGTCGTGTCTCGACCTCCTGGAGAAACGATGCACAGACAGAATCACGCTCTTCGCACTCAATCCACGCCGATGAAGACGAGATTAGGTTCGTCAACTGCACACTCGCGAACCTCCGCTTCTCGGAGAAATATATCGCGTCGCTCGTGGGAAGAATCCCTTAAGAAAACATTCAGCCGCCGCGAGATTTGCACTATATAGATGGGGGAGCGAGAACCGCGGCCGGAAGGGGTGGGGGTACAGACGGGACGACAGGGTAGAAAGCGAATGGTAGGGTCGGGGGGGTATATGCGTTGATTGGTTCTCTTTCTCTCTACCGTGTATGTATATACATATGTGTGCACCATACACTTACAATATGTGTGAACGAACTGCTATATATTATAAGCTATAGACGCTAGATTCCGAAGAGAGAGAAAGAGAGAGAGAGAGAGAGAGAGGAGATCCAGGACGTCTCTGAAGATGGACGAACAAAATAGGTGCTGAAGAATCGACCGGCACCTTCCTGTCAAAGTCGTACTCGTACGTCGTCGTCCTTGTCGACGTTGATCGATACTTACTCGTAACCCGCGATACCGCGATGCCGACGAGGTCTACGAGGTGCTACCCGCACCGGACACCGGAGACTCACACGCACGGTCTATAGTCGACTATAGTAAACTATCGCTAGAATTACTAAGCTAGCGGCGTCGGTTCGGAAGTGCCTCTATCGCGCATCATCACTGCGCAGATTATCAAACTAACGCCGATTCCCGACAGAGAGAGACGATTCTTAGAAGAGCCTCTCCTTTCTTTTTTTTTTTTTTTTTTTCTATTTTTTTTTTTGGTCGCCCCCGACATCGATTTTTTCGACCGTGAACGAATGTAATCACGCCCCGATGTATGATATATATATATAAAATTTTCAACTCGAGAATTAAATTTACGAAGTCGATACTGTCGCGGGCGATTTCATGAAAACTGCCGGCAAGATTCGTATTTATATATACGCACATATGTATGTATATAGCGATGCTAGATTCGAGGATCGGTAGCGTGCGTGTGCTGCGCAGAGCGTACTGCGCAGCACATGGGTGCACGCGCTCGCGCTTTGGTGCGTGCGCTACCGAGACCCGAATCTGGCATCGCTGATTGTACGGTGGAGGTTGCTTGTCTTTAGATATGCTTCCCGCGCCCGTTCTTTTGTCTCGTTCACCGACGACGAAAAGAAACACACAAGAGGGGGAAATTAATAAATATTAAATTAATATAATTAAATTATATGAGAAGAAAATAGAATTTGTGTTAATTTTTGTACGTAATAAAAAGTCTGGGGGAAAAAAAACTACGTTTGTTGAATTTAGGTGAGAAGCAAATTGAACGACAAAATTCGTTTCTTTTATATTATAACGAGATTTTTGTCAAATCTTTTAATAAAAGTGTAAAACGAGACTCTATGTCAAACTCTTCTTCTGATTGACTGATTCTTTGCGATTTTTACTCGATCGCGCTGTCCTTTGTAAATGCACCTTTCGGTTTTCAAGAATACAATACATAGAGATATTATATAAATACATATCTCTATGATACAACACAACAGTTGAATCACTCGTAAAATTTGTCTTGAATTTTGTCAAGCCTATCGTTGAATATTGAATGAATCTTGTCCCTATTCGACAATTATTTTATAATTCACAACGGAATATACACGGAAGCTAATTAATTACAAGAATATATTGGATAAACTGAAAGTTAAACTTATAGGTTAATTCTGTGAGTACATATTATTATTTCTGTTAAATCTAACAGATTTTGTCTTTATAACCGTAATTTTAATTTTTAAAAGTTTTTTCATTTATATTATATTATGAGTAAGATAGATTTCCGTATATTATAATAATTATATAGAAATAAGACATATATTAAATATATTGAAATATTGAATATTGATATATATTGAAATATATATTAAATATAAATAATAAATGAATTAAATAGAAATAAATGAAATAATCTTACACATTTTGAATCTGCAGATATAATGCATTGATGTTTACCACATGCTACAATTCTTCAATTATTATTGTCAGTAGTCATTGACAGAGGATCGTGATCATGTCGAAAATAGCGGGTTATGACACGCATGATGATGGACCAGGATTTGTGGGTATTAGATTTTGCCAGGAATGTAACAATATGTTGTATCCGAAAGAAGATAAAGAGAACAAAGTGCTCATGTATGCAGTAAGTATGAGGGTGTATTGCGACTGTTTCCAATAAACAATGTGTAACATTCTGTTAAAAAAAAAGAAAAAAAAGGGAAGGGGAAGGAAAGAAACAATTTTGAATTATATAAGAGATTGTTGTATACATAGAATTGTTTTGTTTTTATTTCAGTGCAGAAATTGTGATTATAAAACACTGGCAGACAGCAATTGTATTTATGTGAACAAGATCATGCACGAAATAGAGTGAGTTGAAAATATAAGTGTATTAAAAAAAGTTGATTAACATCTGTATAAATATTATCAAGTGTAACGATTAAAATTTTGTAACACGTGCAAAGAAGAAAGGTATATCATTTTGTGCATAGATATTGCTTGTCATACAAAATGATACTCTTTCAATGTGACGAGTCTTCTCAAGATTAATTCATAGACTTGCTAAGGATGTATATGTTAGTCACACTTGAAAACCACCATTGATTTATTTAATTGTATATTTTTCTTTTTTAGTGAACTGACACACATTGTTGCTGATGTAATATCGGACCCTACATTGCCAAGAACTGAAGAACATCCATGCCCAAAGTGCAATTACAGAGAAGCTGTATTTTTCCAGGCACAAACTAGACGAGCTGAAGAGGAAATGAGATTGTATTATGTGTGCACGAATCAACATTGCTGCCACAGATGGACAGAATAAATAATACATATATATACATACATATATACATATATTATCCTATGTACATCCTCGCTTATTTGTATTACTTAATATTATCACATCGATAAATCGCATGAAAAATTGTATGTAAAAACGTTAAGAAATGCATCGTAACAGTGTATATAATACAATGATAATAAAAAAAAAAAAAAAAAAAAAAATATATATGAGATAAACGTTTTCGTGCAAGAGTACAATAAATTACCGTGAGGCTCGCGATCTCTGGGCATTTACCCTGTCACTTAGGTATGCGATTAACTTTACAAATTGAATCTTCCTAGCCTCTTGACGTTTACAACGTCATGAAATCGCGACACATCTTCCTTGGCTGTTAGCGTGACGTTTCGCGGGGGAAAAATTTTAGATGACATTTCGAGGAAAACTAGTGTGAAGTACCCTTGTCAGATCTATCTTGCCAATTGAATGATCATCGTGAAAAAGAAATTCGCGATCGTAAACTAACGTCTGGAAGACAACACCCCGAAACTTCTATAGCTGTTTATCCAGGCCATACTCCGCCATCAGCCATACTGAATTCTTCGAGCTCAATCGCCAGTCACGTGATCGCTAATGTCATGTATCTGAATTATATCCGCGCGTCTTTCTTTACTGAAATTTACTCTACACAGATATCTTGTGCAGGGACACACACACACACACACATGAGAAAAGTGATATCAAAAAACATACAAATAAATTATCAACATACAAGTGAAAGTTCGATAAAATAAAAATGTATAAATATCCTTTGCAAAATCTTTAACGTTCATTAAAAGAATGATGACCCACCATATAATATTGATGATATTTGGAGTATTGGTGCTCAAATATGGGACTTCTCTTGAAATACATGTCCCACGCATTGGTAAGAGTTCATTTAAGATTTAATAAAAGACTTGTATACATTTTAATGTCGAATTTAACTTTTTCTCTTATTGTAGCCATTATTGGAGGAGGCATCGGTGGTGCTTCTACCTCACATTTTCTCACAGAGTTGTTGAATGAAAGTTTGAAGATTGACTTGTACGAAGCAAAAACCATCGGAGGACGATTGGCAACTGTAAAAATTGATAACATTGAAGTGGAAGCTGGTGGTTCAATTATACACCCTAAGAACATGTATATGCAAAAGTTTGTTAAACTTTTGGGTAAATGCATTCTTTTTTTTTTGGTACATATATTGATTACTAAATATTTGCACAAAGAATATTATTAACAGACTTTTGGATATATTTCAGGTTTAGAACATAATTCTCCCTATGAAGAAAAATATGGCATATGGAATGGAAATGAGTTTGTGTATAAAGAGAGCGCATGGTACATTGTATCAGTTGCAAAGTTATTTTACAGATATGGCTTTCAACTGTACAAACTTAAAAGGTACTTTAAAATTGTGTGTTACAACAGGCTAGAAAAAATAAAATTATATTACATTTTCTTTGTCTAGACACATAGATAACATAGTAGAAGATTTTGGGAAGATATATACTCTGCAGGATAATGGAAAGTCTTTTGCCAATGTTACTGCACTGCTGTCAGCTATGAATAAGGATTTCCCGAAATCATTGCAAATGTCCTTAAAGAATTATCTTACACAAATGGGTTTTACAGAAAGACTGATCGACGAAGTGGTGCAATCTATTACTGTAATAAATTATGGTCAAGATGTCGATATTCAGAGTTTTGTTGGTTTAATATCCTTAGCTGGAGCAGGTGTTGATTTATGGTCTGTCAAAGGCGGAAATAAAGGAGTAATATATTATTCAATTGTTATTTTTACATTATATATTTTAATTATACTTGTAAAATATGGATTGGTTTAAAAATTTTAGGTACCAGAGCATCTCATTTATAGAAATAAACATGTAAATGTAATACCAAGCCGTGTTACAAAAATTCGTAACATAACAGATAGCAATGATTCGAGTCATTATGAAGTGACCTATATGAATAAAGGTATAATCGGCGAGTGTAAAATCAGATTGATAAATACTAAATTAAATATTAAACTAAATAATTGTAAATTTCAGACAGCACAGATTCAATGACATCTAATTACGATATTGTAATTATTGCTGCACCACTTACACATGATCAAGAATTCTTGATAGAATTCGTCGATTTTCCAGACGACTTAGTGTTTTTAGGAGATTATCAAACGACGTATGCAACATTTATTAACGGGGACCTTAATCCAAGATATTTTGACTTGCAAGAGGCTCTGAGTGTTATTTTAAGTTGTAATCCCAACAAAACAAAAATCAGTTCAATTGGAAAAGTGAATCCTGTGGATGGCTCAACTGACATAAGTTCGCAAATTTGGAAAATCTTTAGCAGAGAATCTGTGGAAACAAATCTTTTGAACAATATGTTTTCTCATGTATGAAATAATTGTCTTATGATATGTTAAAAGAAGACGTCTATTTTAATATAATTGATAATTTTTTTTCTTTGTCAATCAAGGTCACTGAAAAAAAGGAAATTGCTTGGAAAGCATATCCTCATTACTCAAGTACTACAAATGTACTCTTGGGTAAATTCAAGCTACATGATGCGCTGTATCATGTCAATGCAATTGAGTGGGCTGGTAGCGCGATGGAAATGAGTGCAATAGCAGGAAGAAACGTTGCTATCTTGGCATACAATGATTTTGCTCAGAAACACAACTTTACATCTTCAAATGAAAAAATCAATGAAAAATCAAGTACAAAAATATCCATAGAATTATAATATCTGTGTGTTATTATATATAGTGTGTATGGAAATCAGAATAACTGTCTATATATGGTACTAATAAAATATATATTTTATTAGTGCCATATATAACATTATAATATTTTTGTAATGCAGATGTAAAGTCACAGAATTGAAATAAAAAATATTAAGATAGAGACTAAAAAGTAATGCTTTTTGAATAAAGATGACTGTCTATTTTATTATTCCTGAAATCTCTGTTCAAAAAGAAAATTTATGAATATACCACTCTTTTATACTTATTTGTTTATTATATTTATTAAATTATGTTATATATTTATTATTTTTATTAATAAAATTTATAGTGAAAATCTCATACACTCCTTTTTTTGAATCGCGTTACATGTTATATCAATGATGGACGTTATTTCCAGTTGACCAATCGCGCGCTGGCCAATTGCCAGAACGATTTCATTCACCGGTAAATACGTCACGGCCTTGTAATTGTAAGGTGTCATGCGAGAATACGATGACAGTTGTTCTGATTTCTATTACAAATAGATAAAAAGCTACGGCTAATTATAGAAAGAAAATTGAAAATTAGTAAAAAAAACGGAGTGGAAACGCGGAAAAGCAGTGGTCTCGCTTCTAAGGACGAATAATCATAAAAAAAAGAAAAAAAAATAAACAAACAGAAGAGGCTGCAATAACGTTTGCTTAAGAAACGGGAATAAAAACATTCGGCGGAAAATTCGGTTTTTTTTCTTTTGACATTTTTGACATATGTCAAGGAACCAGGTTCGATAACCTAACTTAACCTACGAAACGCGCGAAAGTCGCCGAGGGATAAAAAAAAGTTTCCGCAATATTAGCGCAATGAAGTGACGTAAAAATGTGATTTCTCGCACGCGGTACCTCTCGTAAGCCTTTCGCGCTTTCGCGAGGAAAAAAAAAGAAATAAAACGCGATGGAGAATTACTCCGTGCGTATCAATTATCCGCAAACCGCTCGCGGGGACCCCGTCGAGGACTCGTCTACGTCGCACGACACCCAGTCGAAGCAGTACCTGGATCATGCGAGGAAACGAGAGGACGTGATTGTTTTAACGAGTGACACGAAGGGCGGTCTGTTCAATTCCAGAGCTCTCCTCTTTCTCACCCTCTGGTACGTCTTCAGCGGATGTACCCTCTTTCTAAACAAATACATACTGTCTTACATGGAGGGCGATCCCACTATTCTGGGTAAGGATTATTTCTAGAAAAGAGTACAAAAAAGTTTGTAATAATTAACAGATGCCAATGTCAAGCGTTGTACATTTTTGTAATTGTTAATATATTTTATAATTATTATAAGTAAATAATAAATTAATCTTTTCATTATTTTGTAATATATAGGTGCTTGTCAGATGTTGATGACTGCAATTTGCGGACTGATACAAATGTACTTCCCCTGTGGTATGTACAAAGCGAGTCCAAGATTGATGAGACCACCTGGGTTTTATAAACATATGACACTAGTAGGATGCACGAGGTTTGCGACGGTAGTCTTAGGTCTAGTATCATTAAATTATGTAGCTGTAAGTTTCACAGAAACTATAAAGAGTAGCGCACCACTTTTCACCGTCCTCATCAGTAGATATTTATTAGGTAAGAATTATAAATTTATACATATTTCCTCTGTTATACATAACATACATTATACATATATGATAAAAATTCATAGTATTAAAATATATTAAAATTCTTAATTTTCGATAATTAATTAATTGTATTCAACGTTACATTTTTTTAGGGGAATACACGGGGCTGTATGTGAATTTATCTTTAATACCTGTAATGGGTGGACTAGCATTATGTTCCATTAACGAAATAAGTTTCGATCTCAGAGGATTCATCGCTGCGATGGCGACAAACTTAACTGAATGCTTACAAAATGTGTATTCAAAAATGTTGATCAGTGGTGATAATTTCAAATATACGTAAGTGATATTCAATTTTGTCGTGCGAAATCGTTGTCAATTATAAGAGAGAAGGAAAAGAAATCTTGTCATTATTTTTAGACCAGCGGAATTACAGTTTTATACCAGTTTAGCGTCAATCGTCGTACAAATACCAGTGTCGATATTATTGGTCGATCTACCTACACTCGAACATTCCCTGAGCTTTAAATTATTCGCGGCATTCCTTCTCAACGGAGTGTTCTTCCACTTTCAAAGCATCACCGCTTATGTACTTATGGACTACATCAGTCCTGTAACACACAGGTGTGTAACAATGTCTTTTATCTATAGTAATCAGAATATATTTCTCCCACATGATTTTAAAGCGATGTGATGTTGCAGTGTCGCTAATACTGCGAAGAGAGCATTTCTAATATGGCTCTCCGTTTTATTATTTAATAATCCGGTGACAGGATTATCAGCGCTCGGCACTTCCTCGGTGATCGCGGGAGTATTGCTATACAATCGGGCGCAAGAATATGACAAGATGAATAGAACAAAGTTACGACATTCGTCGAAGATCAACTTACAGTAAAACAATTTTTCAAAGCCAAAACGAATGTTTATATATATATATGTGAAAAGAAAAATGTGTGTTACTGCACTAAACTTGTTACATATTGGTAGTACAAATAATATCCCGAATTTTTATACAATAGTATTTCAGTGGAGAATGTGAAATAATATATATATATTACTAATATCAGAAATATGCTAAAAAAAGACAAAGTGCTCAATTGAAAATTATGTTTATCAAATCTATGAATTTTTGCTAGTTGTATTGTAATTTCTGTGATCTACTAGAAATTATTCTAAAATACGATTATTGTCTCCGAATCTTTAAAAGATGTTTGCACATATTCATACATGCCTGATACAAGACGACACGGGAAATCAAGAGAAATCAGAATGAGTGATGTAAATGTGTCAAAAAATATTTGATTATTGTATTATTGTACTATATAATGTTCCTAATGTAAATCTGACAATGGGAGAAATGTGGAATGTAAAAATATTTGATAAAAATAAAAACTCTTTATATATCGTACGTTTGCAAGTCTAAATTTTTGACGGATGTGTAGATATGATATCAGTTAAACATTAATAGAGTAATATATAAAGTTACATATAATTAGAATATGTATTATTATTCTTGTTCTAATTACGTTTGCTAATTTATTGACAAGCAACTAATGCTTGGTCAAGATCTGCTATGAGATCCTGTATCGTTTCAAGACCGACAGATAACCGAATCAATTGATCTGTTATCCCTAATGCATTTCGCACATCTTCGGATATGGATGCGTGCGTCATAACGGATCTATGTGAAAAAAAATTATTAATACGTTTATAAATACTTAATGTTGATCAATTTTGTGTACTTACGGTAATTCGGCTAGTGATTCGTAACCTCCTAACGATTCGGCCAAAGTGAAGAGTTTTAATGCTTTTAAAAACTTTCGCGCATCACCCTTTAGATAAAAAGAAACCATACCACTGTGACCAGTTGATTGCTTCAGTGCCAGTTTATGTTGCGGATGCGACGGGAGATCTGCAACAATGACATAGATATTTTATCTCGTAGATATTTTATCAGACATTGTTAAGCACACACACACTTATGTATAGAGTCATAGCAAAAATAATATATATATGTACATGGATGAAGCACTCGCTCGACGTAACGATGAGACTCCAGAAACTCCGCTACAGCCAAGCCGTTTTTCATGTGCTGTTGCATCCTGAGTTCGAGTGTCTTCAAACTGCGGTTGACCAAAGAGCAATCAAAGGGAGATGGAACAATACCCATAGCTGGATTCCAAAGATGTTATAAGAAATTATACAAAAAACTTTTAAATAAACTTGAAGAAATTTTTGTCGGTTTACCGTTTTGAATGAATCGTAATTTTTCTGCAAGATCATCTCGACGCATGATAGCAGCCCCCATAACGACGTCTGAATGACCGTTCATATACTTCGTCAGCGAATACACTACTATATCGGCACCGAGTTCAAATGGCTTCTGTTTAGAAAGTGTAATATTTTTGTTGTAGTTTTCTATTTATATATACGTTTAAATATTTTTCTTACAGAATTGTAAACTTACCTGGTAATAACATGTCAAGAATGTATTGTCGACGACTAGGATAATATCTGGACGAAGAGGCTTCAACTTATCAGTAATGACTTTAATGTCCGCAAGTTTCAATAAAGGATTTGTTGGTGACTCAAGCCATAACATCTGAAAATAAAATGCAAAAAATAAAATCATATGTTTAAACCTCTATAACACATTTAAAGTAAAGTCAAATATCATTAAACAAAAAAGTATCGTTCATAAAATAAAGTAAAATATTATTAAATTCAAAAACAAAATCTAGGAGAGAAAAAAAGAATACTATTTTTAAACTAACTTTTGTATTAGGTTGTATGGCACTTATAACATTCTCTGCCTGAGTCATGTCTACAAAGGAGTATGTGACACCCTGAGTGCTTAAACATTTTTGGATGAAACGGTTTGTTCCACCATAAAGATCATCCCCGGCAATAAGATGATCTCCTGCTTTCAATAAAGCAGTAACTGCAGTTGCTGCACCTAAACCAGATGCAAAGGTAATACCATGTTTGCCATCTTCCAGAGCAGCCAGGCATGTCTCTAACACTTTGCGCGTGGGATTGCCACTTCTACTGTAGTCATAGCCCTAAGTAAATTAAAATTCTGTTATAATATTTCTTTGATAACATTTAAGCCTGAATATCTTTTTGTATTATAAATTCTCTGTTCAAACATTCTACAAATATAAAACTTTCAAACGTTTCTTATGAAAGAACTTTGAACAAAAAAAGATTTCATAACAAAATGCAAAGAACTGACAAAGAACTATGGAACAAATTACTATGTTTATTACATTGTTTACTAATTTCTGTAAAGATTTGAATAATGATTGAAATATTCTTAAACTGTCCCTTGAAAATATATTTGCTCTAGTAGTTCATATTTATCTGTTAAATTGTTACTTTTCTTGTTTCCTCTCTCTTAGCTTAATAAAGACAATTTTAGGAGAAAAATATCATTAATCTTTACTTGCCAATTTATGTATAATTTTTATTTTATTAATATTTATATAGAACTTGATGCTCATCACAGTTTGTTAGTTATATAATTGACATTAATTGGTAAAAAGATCAATTGCAGTCAATTAAGAGTTATGTATCGATAGAATCAGGGATAAACTTCAATGAATTATTCATATATTTCAAACTTACCCTGTGCTCACCTGGAGCATCCTGCTGAAATGTTGAGGACATTACCAAAGGTGGCACAACCGATCCATGCGTCCACTGCAATGGATCTTGTCCTGCATGAATAGCTTTGGTAGAAAAACCTTGTGCTTGATCTTCATCTGATGCGTTAGAAGACATGGCCTGTGTTTAACAAACATTTTATTGTAGGAGATAACTCTTTAGTTATACATTATTTTTTATATTATAAATAAAAAAATTATATGGAATACATGAAATAAAAATAAATAACTCAAAAAACATATGATCTAATTGTTAGATTATAATGTATATAAAAAAAAAAACATGATAATATTTAATAATCAGAAATTTAAAATTATATATATATATATATATATATATACACATCAAATGTATTTAAAAAATATATAAAAATACATATAAAAATATATATAAAATTATATATATATTTCAAACTTTTCAATTACAGATAGATTTTAATTTTGGCGGTAAACATATGTACTAATCTATTTTTCTCAGCTGCACTTTTGCACTCGTTTTTTTGCTGTTTGACTCGAGAAACGTTTTTTTAATTCTCATGTAAAATTGCGTTCCAAAATTTACACCTTACCTTTACTTCTTAGAGTAGAATTCGATGAACCAATCAGGACAAAAGAAACAAATTTTTTTTAATTCTTCAATCCAGAAGAAAGTGCGAAAAAGTGCAGCTTGAAATTGCGTAAGAGTACAGGTCTCCTGGTTTCGAACACGTGTTTGAATGATGAAATCAAGAACTTTACCTGACGATGAATTAACAGGAGAAGGTTCTTCAGAAAAACTTTACTCGATCTCGTTGATACTGATTTTGTTGAACGACGTCGACTGAAACGATTTGATCGGTGACAGCAATTTATAAGACACGCGACAATGGCAATGACAATGACACCGTGGCCGAAACAACAAAAAAAGAGTAACGTGTGCAAGTCACACAGTACCAACACTATGGTAGCACCGTGTGAAAAAAATATTCGATATATATCGCGTCATGCGATTTGAGATATCACTTTTTAAAATTATTTTGTATTCATTCACTTATCTTTGAGCTATTATATTCAGATTATTCAAGATTAATTGTAATTGCAACATTGTGTTTGTTTATTAAAGATAACAGTTATAAAAGAAGTGACAAGTTATCTGTTTTGCATACAAAAATAGGTACTGCTTTCATTTAACTGTCTCTTTCAAAAAAAATTTCTTTTTAATTTGACAAGAGTGCGTCAACCTGTCAAGAAGAAATGATAACTCTTACATAATAATTTTATCTAGAAATATATTTCCATCGTGTCGCAGTAAATTATATTGGGCGCGTTCGGGGAGACACTATTAGCGCTAACAGCGTCATTCTATCTTTGTTATTCATTAAAAGTTGAACAAAGATAGAACGACGCTGTTTGCGCTAATAGTGTCTCCCCGAACGCGCCCATTATATACTTTAATATTTTTATAAATCATGATCGTTTATTCCTAAATTTCATTCACATTCCAGCCATTTCATTGGTCGGTTAACTTTGACATTTGCGCACGTGAATCAGTAGTAGCACTGTAATCAAATCGATATTTGAGCGATTATTCGTTATTCGTTTGTCAGCTGTCAGTGTCACTGTCGACTCACGAATCTTTGACAAAGCGTTTTGATAATGATCACGACATCGATGATAAAGACAAACGTGAGTGTACATTTGTAAACTCGGGATTATCGATATTAAATGGAAAAAAAAAGCGTGGGGAAGAGGTGATCGATGAGTGAATAAGCTCAGTGTTTGTTGCGAGTCTCTTATCATTCGTCTCTTTGAGAAACGAAACGCCGAAAAAAAAAAGAGCTAAAACTTGGGAAAACTATTCACAGTTGTTGCAAAAATGAAGAGAGGAGGCATGGAGGTTATTGCTTTGATGATGTTGTTGGTCGCGAAATTGTCTCTCGGAGATACATTTTACAGTCGCGGGGATCCCTGCATCAGATTGTGCAAAAAGGCACCTACTGGTATCTTAAGCATTCCTGTTATTTTTTTTTGTTGATTTAGATGTTTGATTATTTATTTTGTTATTTATTTATATATATTTTTAGAACCTTTACGTAAAAGCCTGCTGTCAACGAGGCTGCGGATTATTTAATCTTGTCGATTTGTATTCTGGATGGGAACCAAATAGTTTGAATGGCACTAGGGATGCTTACGAAGCTTGTACATCAATCTATTTCATTTCTTTTTTTAAAGATTATTTTGCATAAATTTCTGGAAATATTTAAAGAATGTTTTAAATTATAAATTATATTTATATATGTATAATTCAAAAGAATTTTGAGTTCTTTTTATATAAGATTGTTTACATAAATAACATTAATAATATTTTTATAATTTAATATTTTAGAAAAAAATATTACAATAAAATCCGCTTAAAATTGATTAAAATCTGACTTTGTATACATCTTTTTTTTCTTATTTATTTTATTAAAAAAACTATTTTCAATCATTATAATTACATAAAAATGTAAGCACCTCTATTTTTATTTTCAGAAAAGATAATACTTTTGAATATTTAATTCGAATCAATATTTATATTAATATTTAATATTTAATAATAAAAGAAAAAAATACATATAATTATAGAAAGTGTAATAAAAGTAAGAGATCGTGTATTCTTTAATATAAATATATATTAATCTTTATATATCTACGTTCATCACCAGGAGATTGGAATTCGAACAGAACGCGAACGATAGACAGAATCAATTTTCCTTGATTCCACGACGACGGCATGCGTCATGTTCAGTTTGCTCCAAGGTTTAGGGAGAAAGCACATTTACATATACGAAGGAGTCTGGTATTCGCGATATATCCAGAGATATAGACTGGACAATTGGATTTGGAAATCGCACGGACAGCACGCCTACGATTAATTAAGAAGGCGCTATCTTGAACTCGAACTACTTTATGATTAACGACATAAAACCACTCTAATTGGCTTTCACTGTTAGTCGGTACTAAAGCGTTAATAACATCTGGAATGCGCCTGCTGGTTTATATGGATTTGCAATGTACATTCAAATTAATATAAGTAGTCGAGATCAACATAAGAAAAAAAGATATGAAAAGTAAGACAATAATTTTGTAAATTTTCCTCAAGAGATAAACGTTATAGAAAATTTACAAATAATTTGATTAAATTGAAATTTATTTATTTATCCTTCAATTATTGTAATATTATATTAAAATAAATCCTAATTATTTTGATATTGATTTATGCAACATTAAATGTACATTTGTATATATCTCCAATAATATTCGTACACTAATCAATGATATTCCAACAAGTTAAATTTAAAAATAAGGCCTTGATAAATCTAAATATATCGAATGTAAATTAATCACCGCTGTCATGTTCTGTCACATTTTTAAGTAACACGCTATGACATGTTTTGATCACTAGCATCCTTCACATGACGTAAAAAAAATGTCTATGCACATGATTATTTTGAAACACTATTTTATACATCTCAGACGAGTACCAATGAGTCACGACTAGTCTGGAATACTCGTCATGTTATAATGTCACTGGTTAATCAGCATTTTTCATAATCTACATGTCTACTCGATGTCTAAAAGGAACACCTACGGACACTAGAATAATGGCTAAGGACTCACGCTCTTCGTGATTACAATTGCTCCTTTTTCACATAATCTATATGCTTATCAAAAATGCCGATTGTCTTTTTGAATAACATCGATATATACAAAAATTATTTCAAAACTAAGAAACAACCTTGAACAATTGGAAGATTGCGAAAAGTGATTTCTTTCTTTGCATTATATTATGTGCATATTAAATATTTAATATAAGTAAAATATTTAAGTAAAAATTTTTTGTATAAACAAACGGCCATCTTATTTCTTTAGTTAATCTTTCTTTAGCTAAAGCTGGAAACTTGGAAAAAAATTATAATCGGGCAAAGGTTGCAAGAAATTTTAATAATCAATGTTAATTGCAATATATATGTAAAAAGAAAAATGTGTATTACTGCACTAAACCTATTGGTAGTACAAATAATATTCCGAATTTTTATACAATAGTATTTCAGTAGAGAATGTTAAGATAATATATTTACTAGGACATTAAATCTATATATATATATATATGTATGTATGTACATATAGATTTAATGTCCTAGTAAATATAAACATTATATATATTATTTATAAAATAAATATTAGATCATATTTTACATATTATTTGCTTGTATAAATACACATAGAAAAGTATTATTAAAACAATCATTTTATATAAAATGGAGAGTCACTGTAATATATAATTATCAATAATATATAATAATTTTTATATGTACGTTTCATTGTACGTAACTTTGTACTGTCGTCAAAATAGTCTATCTGTAATTAATTGCTGTATTAGTAATGTATGTAATAATATATATAATTTTTCCAGTGTCGTCAAAATAGCCTATTGATATATATATATATATATATATATATATATATATATATATATATATATATATTTATTTCTTGAGGGCCTAGAGCCAAAAGGAAAGACGGAAAAAGGCAGCCGTGCGAAAAAGGGGTACATTCTCCTCCTCGTGTACTCCGTGAGCGCCCCCGTGGCCATGCCTGATATATATATAATTGTGTATGTCAATGGGCTATTTTGACGACACTAGAAAAATATATATATATTATTACATGCATTAAATTATATATGTTATTACATATATTACTAATACAGCAATTAATTGTAGATAGATTTATAGAATTATAAATATGTGTATATATATATATATATATATATATATATATATGAAACTGAGTATCACGAGTAATTGTAAATGAAAACTACAAATCAATAAATATTAAACGTTATAAAAAAAACTTCTTACTTATTAGCAAGAGTGTCATTTAAATTTAATGATAAATTCAGAAAAAAACAACCGATCGATATATATATATATATCGTGAGGGGAAGTGAGTTCGCTTCTGCGGGTAGTATAATTTTAATTTCTCTTGGAATATATTCGATTGATTTATTTTTTGAAAAAAATTCGGCTTCATTAATAAATAATACTAATCCATTTTTGGACGTCTGCGACCAATCAAACAACCTGCGAACTCTCTCCCTACCCGCAGGGGCGAACTCACTTCCCCTCACGATCGCGTAATCCATGCCAGAGTACTCTGCCAGTTTCTTTGCGAACATGGTCTTGCTGGTTCCGCGCGGACCGTGTATCAAGATGTATTTGTAGACGCCACGATTATATTTAGTTTCTGTTGTCGCTGTCGCGATCTTGTGCAGCTTCTCAGCAACGTTCGACGCGACGATAATATCAGAGAGGGCGTCGGGATTTTTTTTCTTCAAATTCCTTCTTTTTTTTATACTTTTAATTGGATTTTTAATAATATCATTACAATGATTTTGGATGTTTCCATTACTAATGATGATTTATCAAAGTAAAGGTCTATTACACGTGACACGTTGTGAAGTGTCCTCTTAGCTAAGTATACCCCAAAGCCTGTCAATATGACGTTGCGTACTGCAATAAGCATCTTGTCCCAGTTTTCCAGAACTGCTTTGGGTCCCAACATTATTAGTGAGCCCGCTGTTCTGAAAGATATAATCAATTATATTATTATATATATATATATATATATATATATATATATAGTAAATTTCATATTATATAATATAAATAAATAAGTATAATATAAAATAATTATGAAATAAAAATTTAAATAATTCAGCTATAATAATTATAAAATTAAATTTACAATATTACAATACTATAATACAACGTAAGCAATGTTGACCGCTTACCTTACAGATTCCAAACCAGGAATCCTTGTAGCCTTCATTTGATGGTGTTTTGCCTCTTCTTGTCTTGCCTCTATGATTTTCTTTCTTTCCTCATTCTCCACTTGCTTTTGATCAATCTTAAGCTATTCAATACTGGCTTCATATTTTTTTATTTCAGCCTGCAATTCCATTTGTCTTGTAGTTTCTTGCATTTTAGATAGATCTAAGGCTTCTCTTGCATACTCTATAATTAAAATATTTTATCATAAGTATTTTATAAAGAATATCTTTAACATTTTTAACAATTAACAAATAATATAAGCTCAATTTATAACAATGTCAACTATACTACAATGATAATCAACTATATATATTATAATTTCTATAATATTCAAATTAGTATTACTATTATAGAAAATCACTTTAGTAGAATTTATTTTATATGTTCTTTCTATAAAATATTGAAGCAAAAAGAATATTAATTAATTTTTTTAAATAACATTTACATGTAATTAAAGAAAAATATGTGTGCAAAAAAATCTCAAATAATAAAGTTACAAATAACAAATATATAATTACTAAGAAGAAAATCAATATTTTATAATTTCACAAAGAATATCGTTGACATTTTCAGTTACCAAGTAATATAAGTATAATTTAAAATAACAATGGAATCAATTATACATAATTCCTAAAATTATGTATAGCACAGTGTTATAGAAAATCATTTTAATAACGTATATTTTAAATATTCTCTCTATAAAATAATAAAACTAAAAGGATATTAATATTAATACCTTTTGCAATAACATCTATTTATAATTTAAGAAAAATCGTGTATACGAAAAATTCAAAATAATAAAGTTACAAACAAGTATATAACTGCTAGGTAGACAATTAATAAATGACGACATTGTAATCAATATCATTTACGAAGATCCGTATCTTGGACGTTTCGGAAAAATCTTCATTCGCCGAATCAATCGGTGAATTCACCGCGGAAAATTGCGTCATCGCGCACGCGAGGTATCCCTCTTCGAGCATCCTAACCTCCAAAACCGTTCGCTTATTAATTGCATAATTGCACGTGGAATTGCATTTCGCGAGAAATTATCAAGAAGAAAGCAACATCTTACGGGATCGTTCGAGTTCCTTGGCAGTCAAGGCGACTGGTTCCAGGATGACCGAGTCGAAACTGTACGGTTCCATTTGGGAGTTGCTCATCCTCAACGGAGGGCCACCTCCTGCGGATGGCGGTTGTCCGACGAATTACGAGGAATCCTCTGTGGCGGCTGCGAATTCCGGTAGCCGAATAACCATGACATTTTTTCCTCTGTCTCAACCGGCGTGCCTTTAACAAGGTTAAGATTAAGCTCGCACGCTTCTCGTTCTCCCTTGCACGTGCGACGTCTTCGGAGCTTGTAACTGTGCGCTGTCACCTATAACGGTATGGCCGGGTCTACAATAGCTGTAGTAAGCCTTAAGTCATAAGAAATGAACCAATCACATTCATTAAGGTGTCTTTTCATGCTGACATCACGTGACCAAAAATAAAAATACCAATTCGTCAATTTTGATCACGTGATCTGTTTTGACGCCAAAAATGAGCGTCGAGCGTGAGCATGAAAAGGCACCTTTATTCTTCTCTAAAGTCAATTGTAATTGGTTAATTTCTTACAGCTTAAGGCTTACTACATTTATTGTAGACCCGGCCTAACGCTCGGGCTCGGATCGATCACCTCAAATATTTTATATTATTTATAATATTAAAATACAAAACTTATAATAATTATTATTACCTATTATTTTACTTGAAAAGAGGAAAATAACATTTTTAAATCAATATTGTACAATTATTTGCCTTTGCACATAGTTACACATCGTTTGTACTATTACATCAAAGAAATGTTATTTATTATATAAATTATAAAATGTAGCCAATAAGCTATTTAATTTTTATCAGTAGTAAACAATATAATTATGCACAAACGCGATTCCAAGCCTATATTTATATATTTCATTAGTACATATTAAATACACAGAAAGGTAATGAAGATTCTATCAAATTTTTTTTTCTAAATTACTTCAGTAACGCAAAAACATATTTCCAGATTTTTGTCGATAGCTATTATTATGTAATTGGCACTTTAGTACTGTTATAAAGAAAAGAGAAAAATTTATCATTAAATCTAAAACAAAAATATATGATATAGCCATTAGAAGAGTTCAAACAATAAAACATCAATTCTTTGATTTTATAGAAGAAAAGTTCATCTCCTTCTGATGATCGAAGAATCAACTATTATAATCGATAATATTTATAATTACTACAAAATGTTTTATGGATTTTTATTTATAACGTATAATTTATATGTTTTGACGAGGAACTATTTATGTTAATCTATTTATAAAAGAATAATGGATTAGGGGAACAAAATTTAATACAATTTAAATAAATGATTAAATAAATTATATATAGATATACACAAAATATTTTCAATATTCTCTGATTTAATCTCTTGATTATTGAATTTTTTTCTGAATTTATTATTCTTCCGATACTTCTGATAAAAGTCAATAATCAAATATTATTAAAACTACTATTATATATTATATATTATAAATAAATATCCAACAATTTTACTGTAGTTGTTATAAATATTACAAACTCTCACAACACTATCAAATCTTGGATCATCAGTTACACTGATTGTTATTGAATAGAGGTTGTTGCATTATACTTAAAAGACTCATCAGATCATTACTTTAATTAAATTCTTATTATAACCGGATTTAACTACTTGCAGAATTCAATCAAGATGACTACCCGCGATAAATGTGCCAGTAGAATGATGATGGCAGTAACATTGCCCGGGTGAAGTCAACACTCGAAATCTTCTGCCGGTTCTCATTGTTGCTAGGCAAAGCATTTTCGGTAAACCCAAAGGGGTGACACTAGAATCATTTATATTTTTTAGTCATTTTATAAATTATTAAACATTTGAGTAAAGTTTATAAATTTAATTTTTAATCAATCTTAGTGTTGCATACCTTCTAGATGACCGCGTTACATTTATATTATAAATACGATGTTTCAATTCAGTCGTGCTGGTTATATCATTAATATTATTGTAATAGTCCTCACACGACGAGTGTGTTACCTTGGAGAAATTATCGTATTCCATCTCATCGTCCGAATACTCCCGTTTGTACTTCCGGTTGTACAAATCGTCGTGGTTTTTATTCATTACTTGATATGAACAGGAGAGTTCCTCGTGCGCGCTTAAATTGCGTCGATTGTGCCAAAAAGAAATGACCGAGTGTGTCAAACCATTAATTTTCTCTGTAAAATGATTATTGTCAAGAATTGTCCCCTGATGATTTCTCTCGCATAGTTTTGGTTTCAAATCGGAAAAGTACCTTGCAGTAGTTTGTTTGCAAAATAATAAAATTATAAAGTTCCTGCATTTTTTTCATTAATTTTTCGCAAAGTCGCATCTTTATCATTGAACGGAAATATGATGTTGATGTGTATTTATATGCGTGTCCATTTCCATTCAAATTTCCATTGGATTGAGAGACCAGCTTGGCTGGTTCTGTATTCGCTTTTGAACTGCTTGGCCCATACATATGTTGTATTCCCAGCATTACAAAATGCACTGCAAAGAAAAATTAAATAAATTCATCAAATAACAAATCAATGTTAATATTCTAGACAGCATAAAATATTTATAATAATTATTTAAATATTTTATAAATATTTATAAAAATATTTTATAAATATTTATAAAAATATTTTATAAATATTTTTAAGATTTTAGATTGAATAGATCATAAAAAAAGAAAGAAAAAAAAACTGAATGCTTGCAAAATGTGTATTTAAAAATGTTGATCAGTGATGATAATTTCAAATATACGTAAATGATATTTGATTTTGTCGTGCGAAATCGTTGTAAATTATAAGAGAGAAGGAAAAAAAATCTTGTCATTATTTAAAGACCGAGGACATTACAGTTTTATATTAGTTTAGCGTCAATCGACAAATACCGGTGTCGATATTGTTGGTCGATCTACCTGCACTCGACCATTCTCTGAGCTTTAATTTATTCGCGGTATTCCTTCTCAACGGAGTGTTCTTCCACTTTCAAAGCATCACCGCTTATGTACTTATAGACTACATCAGTCCTGTAACACACAGGTGTGTAACAATGTCTTTTATCTATCGTAATCAAAATATATTTCTCGCACATGATTTTAAAGCGATGTGATGTTGCAGTGTCGCTAATACTGCGAAGAGAGCATTTCTAATATGGCTCTTCGATTTATTATTTAATAATCTGGTGACGGGATTATCAGCGCTCGGTACTTCCTCGGTGATCGCGGGAGTGTTGCTATACAATCGGGCGCAAGAATATGACAAGATGAATTAAATAAAATTATGACATTTGTCGAAGATCAACTTACAGTAAAACAATTTTTCAAAGCCAAGACAAATGTTTATATATATGTGAAAAGATAATGTGTGTTACTACACTAAACTTATTGGTAGTACAAATAATCTGAATTTTTATACAATAGTATTTCAGTAGAAAATGTGAAATAATATATATATATTATTAATATTAGAAATATGCTAAAAAAACAAACTGCTCAATTGAAAATTATGTTTATCAAATCTATAAATTTTTTGCTAGTATTGTAATTTCTGTGATCTATTAGAAATCATTATAAAATACAATTATTTTCTTATAATCTTTAAGAAATATTTGGACATATTTATATATGCCTGATGTAAGGAAATCAAAAGAAGTCAGAATGAGTTATGTACATGTGCCAAAAAATATTTTATTATTGTACTATATACAAAATATTTTATTATTACTATACTATATAATGTTCCTAATGTAAAACAATGAGGGAAATGTGGAATGTAAAAATATTTGATAAAAATAAAATTTCTTTATATATCGTACGTTTGCAAGTCTCGATTTTTGACGGATGTGTAGATATGATATCAGTTATACATATTAATAGAGTAGTATAAGAAATAACAAATTATAGATATATAGAAATATAGAATATGTATTATTATTCTTGTAGTTATCTAATTACGTCTGTCAATTCATTGACAAGCAAATAATGCTTGGTCAAGATCTGCTATGAGATCCAGTTCCGTTTCAAGACCGACAGATAACCGAATCAATTGATCTGTTATCCCTAATGCATTTTGCACATCTTCGGATATGGATGCATGCGTCATAATGGATCTATGTGAAAAAAATTTATAAATAGATAATAAATTCATTATAATAAAATTATAATAAAATTTATAAATACTTAATTTCAATTAATTTTGTGTACTTACGGTAATTCGGCTAGCGATTCGTAATTTCCTAACGATTTGGTCAAAGTGAAGACCTTTAATGCTTTTAGAAATTTTTGCGCATCACCCTTTAGATAAAAAGAAACCATACCACTGTGACCAGTTGATTGCCTCAGTGCCAGTTCATGTTGCGGATGCGACGGGAGATCTGCAACAATGACATGGATATTTTATCTTGTAGATATTTTATCAGACATTGTTAAGCACACACACACACACATAATTATGTATAGAGCATAGACAAAAATAATATATATATATACATGGATGAAGTACTCGCTCGACGTAACGATGAGACTCCAGAAAATTCGCTACAGCCAAACCGTTTTTCATATGCTGTTGCATCCTGAGTTCGAGTGTCTTCAAACTGCGGTTGACCAAAGAGCAATCAAAGGGGGATGGAACAATACCCATGGCTGGATTCCAAAGAAGATGTTATAAGAAATTATACAAAAAAACTTTTAAATAAACATCTTGAAAAAATTTTTGTCGGTTTACCTTTTTGTAAGAATCGTAATCTTTCTGCGAGATAATCTCGATCCGTGATAGCCGCCCCCATAACGACGTCTGAATGACCATTCATATACTTCGTTAACGAATACATTACTATATCGGCACCGAGTTCAAGTGGCTTCTGTTTTAAAAGTGTAATATTTGTGTTGTAGTTTTCTATTTATATATACGTTTAAATATTTTTCTTACAGAATTGTAAACTTACCTGGTAATAACATGTCAAGAATGTATTGTCGACGACTATGATAACATCTACATAAAGCTTATTCATTAACCTATTAGCGATGGCATTAATGTCTGTAAGTTTCAATAAAGGATTTGTTGGTGACTCAAGCCATATCATCTAGAAATAAAAAGCAGAAAATAAAATCATATCTTTAAAACTCTATAACATATATTTAAAGTAAAGTCAAATATCATTAAATAAAAAAGTATCGTTTATAAAATAAAGTAAAATATCATTAAATTCAAAAACAAAATCTAGAAGATAAAGAATAACATTTTTAATCTAACCTTTGTATTAGGTTGTACGGCATTTATAACATTCTCTGCCTGAGTCATGTCTACAAAGGAGTATGTGACACCCTGAGTGCTTAAACATTTTTCGATAAAATGCTTTGTTCCGCCATAAAGATCGTCCCCGGCAATAAGATGATCTCCTGCTTTCAATAAAGCAGTAATTGCAGTTGTTGCGCCTAAACCAGATGCAAAGGTAATAGCATGTTTGCCATCTTCTAGAGCAGCCAAGCATGTCTCTAATATTGTGCGCGTGGGATTGCCACTCCTACCGTAGATATAGCCCTAAATAAATTAGAATACTGTTATAATATTTCTTTGATAACACTTAAGCTTGAATATGTTTTTGTATTATAAATTCTCTGTTTAAAAAAAAAATTCTACAAATATAAAACTTTCAAACGTTTCTTATGAAAGAACTCTGAACAAAGAAAGATTTCATAACAAAATGCAACTGACAAAGAACTATGGAACAAATTACTATGTTTATTACATTGTTTATTAATTTCTGTAAAAATTTGAATAATGATTGAAATATTCTTAAACTGTCCCTTGAAAATATATTTGCTCTAGTAGTTCATATTTATCTGTTAAATTGTTACTTTTCTTGTTTCCTCTTTCTTAGCTTTAAAGACAATTTTAGGAGAAAAATATCATTATCTTTACTTGTCAATTTATATATAATTTTAATTTTATTAATATTTATATAGAACTTTTGATGTTCACCACAGTTTGTTAGTCATATAATTGACATTAATTGGTAAAAAGACCAATTGCAATCAATTAAGAATTATGTATTGATTGAATCAGGGATAATTTCAATGAATTATTCAAATATTTTGAACTTACCCTGTGTTCACCTGGAGCATCCTGCTGAAATGATGTGGACATTACCAAAGGTGGCACAACCGATCCATGCGTCCACTGCAATGGATCTTGTCCTGCATGAATAGCTTTGGTAGAAAAACCTTGTGCTTGATCTTCGTCTGATGCGTTAGAAGACATGGCCTGTGTTTAACAAACATTTTATTGTAGGAGATAACTCTTTAGTTATACATTATTTTTTATATTATAAATAAAAGGATTATATGAAATACATGAAATTAAAATAAATAACTCAAAAAACATATGATGTAATTGTTAGATTATAATGTATATAAAGAAAAAACATGATAACATTTGATAATCAGAAATTTAAAATTATATATATGCAGGGTGTAACAAAGCGCCCGTATCAGGCGTTTTTTTCAAAACGATTTGTTGTAGCCAGTTGGGGAAAAATTTTTATGATAAAAGCCCCAGTGAAGAATCGAATGGTGACATTTGTAAAGACAATGTAATTTAATCTTATTGTAGATTTATGTTGTAAACATTACATTAAATTCCTCTTTATTTCAAGGTGAGATTTCGCATTGTGTGGAATAAAATTTGAAATTTTTTCTTAACGCAAATGTTAATTTATTTTACATTTATTTTCAATATTTTTATTATTGTGTTCGACAATGAGGAAGCTTTTGATATGTTGATGGTGTTAAGGGATATTCCACACAACGCAAAATCTCACTTTAAAATAAAGAAGAATTTAATGTAATGTTTACAACATAAACTTATGATAAGATTAAATTACATTATCCTTGAGCAAGACAAGTAAACCTCATAATACGAGTTACAATGTTTATGTTTTGTTTGGAAGTCAAAGGAAGAAAATCGAGCATTTGTAAATGAAAATTAATTATTTGCATTTTTTTAAAATTGGTTGGACGGAATAAAAAATTCTTCCTACAAAAGTTATTTCTTTTCAAAGGTCCTATCCAATAATACCTCACTCGAGCTCCTTTTCTATTTAGAATAATGAAGTTCATACCAATTTTTTCGATTTCCCGGTTTTTCCATCATTTTCACCATTCGATTCTTGACTGAGGCTTTTGTTATAAAAAAATTTTTTTCCCAACTTGCTATAACAAATCGTTAAAAAAAGCCTGATGCGGGCGCTCTGTTATACCCTGTATATATATATATATATATATATATATATATACATATATATATATATATATATATATATATATATATATATATATATATATATATATGTGTATCAACCTTTTCAATTACAGATATTGTTAAATTCGTTTTCTGCTGTTTGACTCGAAAAACGTTAATATACATTTTTAATTCTCATGTAAACTTGTGTTTTAAAATTTACAACTAGAGTAGAATTTGATGAACCAATCAGGGCGAAAAAAACAAATTTTTTTAATTCTTTAATCCAGAAGGTGTGAGAAAGTGCGGCTTGGAATTACGTAAGAATCACATATTATATAATAGAAGTCTGTGATAAGAATATACAGGTCTCTTGGTTCCGATATCACACGTTTAAATAATAAAATCAAGAATTTTATCTGATGATAAATTAACAAGAAAACTTCACCGGCAAAACTCGATCTCGTTGATGCTGACGATTTCGTTGAATGACGTCGACTGAAACGATTCGATCGGTGACAACAATTTATAAGACACGCGACAATAACAGTGACAGAGTAACCGAAACAATAAAAAAGGGTAACGTGTGCAAGTCATACAGTACCAACACTGATAGCAAAAGTATAGCACTGTGTTTAAACGTATTCGCGATATATATCGCGTCATGTGATCTGAGATATCCGATTGCTTTTTTTAAAATTATTTTTTGTGTTTATTACGTCATTTATCTTTGAACGATTATCCAAGATGAGTAATTACAATTGCAACATTTTGTTTATTATTTTACAAGAAGTGACAAGTTATCTGTTTTACATACAAAAATAGATACTTTCACACTTAAACTTCGTCTTTTTAAAATAAAATCTTTTTTTTAATTTGACAATAATAATGCGTCGGCCTGTCAAAAAAAAATAATAATAATAACTCTTACATGATAATTTTACCTAAAAATATATCTCCAACGTATCGCAGTAAGTTATTATATATTTAATATTTTTATAAATCATATGTTTACCTCCAAATTCCGTTCACCGTCCAGCCATCTCATTGGTCGGCTCCTTTGACATCTGCGCACGTGAACCAGCAGTAGCACTACTGTAATCAAATCGATATTCGCTCGATTATTCGTTATTCGCTGGTCAGCTGTCAGCGTCGTCTTCGCGAATCTCATCTGACAAAGCGTTTTGATAACAGTCGCGGCATCGATGATAAAGATAAACGCGAGTGTAACATTTGTAAACTCGAGAATATCGATATTAAATGGAAAAAAAGCGTGGTGAAGAGGTGATCGATGAGTGAAGCTTAGTGTTTGTTGCGAGTCTCTTATCATTCGTCTCTTTGAGAAACGAAACGCCAAAAAAAAAGAGAGCTAAAACTTGGGAAAACTATCCATAGGTGTTGCAAAGATGAAGGGAGGAGGCATGGAGGTTACTGTTTTGATGATGTTGTTGGTCGCGAAATTGTCTCTCGGGGATACGTTTTACAGTCGCGGAGATCCCTGCATCAGGTTGTGCGAAAAGGCACCTACTGGTCTCTCAGCCATTCCTGTTAGTTTTTTTTGTTGATTTAGTGTAGATGTTTGATTATTTACTTTGTTGTCTATTTATCTGTTGTATATATTTTTAGAATCTTTACGTAAAAGCCTGCTGTCAACGAGGCTGCAGATTCTTTAACCTTGTCGACTTGCGTTCTGGATGGGAACCAAATAGTTTGAATGGCACTAGGGATGCTTGCGAAGCTTGTACGTCAATCTATTTCATTTCTTTTTTTAAAGATTATTGTGCATAAATTTCTGGACATATTTGAAGAATGTTTTAAATTATAAATTATATTTATGTATATATAATTCAAAAGAATTTTGAATTCTTTTTATATAAGACTGTTTACATAAATAACTTGTTATAAGGAATGTTATTCACAATATAAAATTGCTTTCACATTATTTGTACAGCATGCACAGAGGCTTATAAAAATCCGCCAGACCGTTATGCCTGTAGCACCGGTTGTGATTTTATGGCCAAGCAACGGGTTTCGGATTTGTTGTCTTTGTTTTCTATCGCTATATGCATCGAAGAAGGCATAGACTCCAATGTTTTATTAATGTCACCTGATATGCCAGAGAATGATATATTAACCGATCCTGGATTACGCAAGGAACTTCTTCCTGGATGGTGGGATACCGATGGGTTCAAATTGCCGCAAACTTATGTTAAAACTGTACCAATGGATGCTAATGTAAGTGTGTAATATTTTTTTTAATTACCCCCCCCCCCCAACACACACAATACTCTACATGTTTTATATAAATGTAAAACACATACCATTTTTTATAATTTTTGAAATTACAGACTGTGGATTATGCTTTGTCCTCTGATTATTCCGGTGAAACTGAGCAAACATCTATGCTAACAACTGGATCTGACTGGTTTCATTGTGCATTAAAGCAGATTAGAGTACCTTACTGGGACATTGGAGTACCTTATTGGCTTTTTGCCTCTGCCATAGCAGTATTCATAATGCTATCCATGCTATGGCTTTGTCTGTCGACAGGCGATGTCCCAACATCTCGCAAAGATGTGTTAATCGACATGTCCAGTTCGGCCAAAGCTGCGTTGTACATGCCAGATGAAGCGCCGTTGTACAAAGATCCGCCACCTAAATACGAACATTCGTCCAGTCATTGTGAGTTTTAACTAGCTTTCGATGTTATTTAAATCACGACATTTCGATGAGGATTTTACGCGAGACGCGATTGTATCACGTTTCCAAAGCCTTAGTATGATATAACAATGCAATGATACAAATATCAACTACTGTGAAAATATTTTAGGTTTTTTTATGGCCAATTGCACATTGGAAACTTAAATTATGTTTCACAGTAATACTATGGAGAAGTTTCTTTACAAGTTTTTTCTCATTAAAATTGACGCATTTAACATATTTATCAATATACATAATGTAAAATGACAAGTATATATATATATATATATATATATATATATATATATATATATATATATGAGATGAGAGAAAAGTGCAGAAAAAATCAGCTTGGTATAAAATTTCTGAACTTTTCGAAAAATTTATGTTGATAATTATATTATAAAATATCTATTATATCATATCTATTAATTTTCGAGATGTGTATGTATATATCGAGCAAGATACATTTTTAATATAAAAAATAAAACCTTTTCGTCATTTTTAAATGCAATAATTTATATATGTATATATTTAAACACAAATATATTATACAACGAACAAGTTCAAATTTGCAAAAGAAATAGACTTAAAAATTTTTCAATGACAATATAGGAATACATAATCAAAATACCATTTTAATTTCGTCGCTCTTATTGTTTTGCGGCAAATCACCCAAGAATCGAAATAACGATAGTACAACACACATAATTATGGAAATAGCTAAAGGATTTATATACATCATGATATATTAATCAAATTTTTTCACATACAAATCTGTTTATATTGCGGAAAGTATAAATATTTAAAATAATATAATAATATTTAATATAATATAATAAATAAATATATATATATATATATATATATATATAATAAATATTATACATATATATTATATATAAACATTTATGTCAGTCTTTTTCTTGTCGCGTGAGGAAAAATCGAAATTTCATATACAAAGACTTTTTTAATTTCTGGATTATTAGCTTAGAATTATGTTTGTTTTAATTTCTTTAATACAGCATGTTATTTTCAAATTTGTCACATGTAGAGCATCAGCAATATTGTATCTTGTACTTATGCAAAACGTACACGAGAATTGCGGTAGTTACATCTTTGCAGATTATGATATATACAAATATAATTATATATATATATTGGATATATACATATATATATTTTATATATACACGCATTTCGCGCGAATCTTTTCAGAATTTTTATAAAACGTCATATTATATGTTAGTTAGAACTTGTTTATAGGATATGTAAGGCAATATATTGTATATATCTATATTCCCGCCATTTTTAGTAATATTTGATTTAAATTTATCAATCTTCATTACCAAAGAGACAGCAACAAGACAGTAACTATTATACTATTGATAGATATTATATATTATTTGCGGTACTTTTATATTATAAAACTCTTTACATATCTTGTTCCATTATAACTCTCCATTTATATTGTTTATTCTTATGGGGCATCAGAAATAGCAATAATAAATAATAAACCAGTTTTTATCTTTCTTTAGATAGGTTGAGAGACGTGTGTGTAAGAATAATGTTAAAATCTTTACGCAACAGTTTAGCTTTGTAGTGTTGCGACGCAGCTCTTGAAAGTTCACAAATCTTGTAAAAATTTACATGTGATCTAGAAATATATAACATACATGTACTGTACAAAAAAAAAGTAAATAATTCAAGTTCCTGTTCGCAAGACTTTCATATATTCTTGAATCGAATCTTATTGTTATCTATATACCAAGCGTAGAAAGTAAGATTTTACCTGTTTTTCCCTCCGATGCAATTTGTTGAAAGTAGCTTAAAGCATTCCTATATATCCGTGTGTATCTCAAAAGGTTTATGATTATAGACTATAGATGTTATAGGAATCCTGAAAGATGTTATAATATGTATTACAATGTATTTATAAATATCAAAATATTTATTGCATAATAGAAAAGTACATGTAAAACCAAAGTATGTTCCTTGAGAGTAGATCTATCTTATACAACTATATTCTACAAATAAGTATGTGTTATTCTCATATATGTAAAACCTGGAAATAAAATATAAGTTTGTTATGTGACAAAAAATCGTGTAAAATCAGTCAGCAATTTCTCTCTTCCTTCTTCATTTTACATGTCCAACTGTTTTCATCCGAACAAACAGCGTCTAGAATTCTCAATAGACGTAAATGTAACATTAACAAGTAACAGTTCGGAGATAGAAAATATCTGTTCCTTTTTATAAAACACCGCGCATGAAAAAGGCGGAATGTATGTACATTAAGTATATATAATCGCGCGTGTACATACACATCTACAAGTTGATACTGACTTGGCTTGCGACAGATCATTCGCGTGAGATATATCTTTAGCGATAAATATATATATATATATTTTATATGTACAACGTGGATATTTAGAAGTAGAGTTGTGTCGCGATCTCTTAATCTGTAAGAAGGCTTAATTTGTACAATATAAATCACATATACAATGCCGTGAAGATTGATTTCATGATAGATATCATCTATATTATTGCCAATAGAATTCTTGATGGTCTCTACGTACTTTATTAGCACATATGGCGGCATATCTTTTCAATGCGGAATTCGACAATAAACGAAGCCCGCTCACTCGGTAGGAGCGTGAATCTGCAAGAGATATCCTCAATATTCGCAGAAGAGATCTTTAGCAATATATCACACACATAATTCATATATACAACAGATTGTGCAGAGAAACTAAAGAATTATCACAACCTAATTTATTAGATTTAATTTGTATTTAATAATTTATATAAAGTACAAATTAAATCATATATTAGATTGTATATAACATAAAAGATTGATTTCGCAAGATCGTCTCTATATTATTGCCAATAGAGCTCGGGATCGTCTCTGCGAAATTGAAGCTTCAGCACGTGTCGATAAATCTTCAAGGCGGGACCTAATAGTAAATTAAGTCCACATAGTACATCTTTTCGACTCATCATTAGAAGTGCATGGCCATCAATTTCCTGAAATACGAATGCGAACGATATAGACAAATGCGAGAGAGCACTGAAACGATTATATGAATCAGATGTTAAGTTTCATTAGATATAGATCGACTTACCTGCTGCCGAAAGACTTCAGCGTCCTTGGGAAACAATCTAGCGAAATATTGGTACACTTGTTCAGAAGTCCAATTTCTCGCGTCGGGAATATTCGGATCGATAGGCCCTTTGGGACCATCGTCTTCCATTGTTTCGGAGGAACCCCTGGTAGGAGAGACTTGCGGGCTCAGAACCGGTGGTAAGATTGGCGCATTGGACGGGCTATCTGGTCTGCTCGTTCCATTGACCAGATTAGTGTTTTGGTTGTCGTTCACTTTGCACTGCTGCTTTTGCGCGCATTCATTGCAGTACCATTTGGAACTTGATTTTGATATTGTGACACGCGACGTGTGACAGAAATAGTGATAGGCATCGTCACAGCTAAAACAAGTCACTAGAGGTCCCTAAAATAAAAAAAGAAATATATAAATTGATTGTATAAAATACTGAATGAAATTGAAAAATCTATACTAAAAACTTACAGCGTCTGACGTTTCGCAACACACGGTACAAGTTTTACAGCGCTCGCATTGCCAATTACTATTGACCTTTTGAAGCATCTCCTCTGGGCTGTAAATGCAACTTGGATGTGCTGCAAGTGCAACAAAACATAAAATATGTATTAAGTATTGAGATAAAAAAAAAAAAAAAAAAAAAAAAAAAAAAATTGGGACTAATTTTGTTCAAGAACTTTACCTCGTACTGTACAGTCCCTACAAGCTACGAGAGCTTCTTGTTTTTCCTTGGCACAAAGACTACACTGTCTGCACGGTCCATCCTTGACATTTGTCTTGACAGAATCCTGAGAATCTTGCATGATGGAATTTTTGTTGTGACTACCTGGCTGTCTACCACGTTTGCGTTTCACTAGATTGTTGTCAGATGGATCAAATACTTTCCTCGCTCTCTAAAATACATATGTAAAATGTAAGATGATTTATTTATTTATATACAATTTATTTTTCTGTTATAAACACTTTAGATGAAAATTTGCTCTTTAGAAAAATAAATAAATAAATAAATAAAAACCATACATTATTTTCATTTTTTATTTGACATATATCAAAATCACATGTTTTAAACTACTTAAAAAAATCTATAAAAATGACAAGGAACATTGACGTTACCTTTCTCCTCGCGCTACGAAATCCACCAGTGTTTACATTGGACGGAGTCGGGGACGTGTTGGTGGACGAACTCCTGCCGGCGTCCTCATCTTCGCGATCCTCGCTGGAGCGCCGACTAGTCTCCTCGCGTTTCTCCGGTTCCTCTTTACTTTGATAATCCTCGAACTTGATCTCTATATCCATCCGATCATCCGTCCTCGCGAAGAGACGCTGCTTGCGCTCGGCTTTCGCGGATCTTTTGAGGTTAGGCACCGTTTTCTGGACGTCGTTGCTCTTGGATTCCTCCTTGACGACGTCGTTCCCTATGGACGTCGTCGACGATACCGCCGTTACCTCCGAAGAGTTCCTGTTCTCCTTGTCATCACCGCCGCCGTTGCACGTCGTCTCGACAGACGCGGTACCACCATTCTCGCCGTCATTTTTATTATCCCCACTGTCATAAGACTCTTCCTTCTTGACTTGACAATCGTGCTGGTCCAGTTTCGGACTGTGACTAGTCTGTCGCGAGGACGATCGCGACGATGCGGACGTAGTGTCACTGAGGTTATCCGTCTCGTTGAATTCGTAGAGCTCCGCCACCGCGGACGACGACGACGTCGTCGTCGTCGTGGTTGTTGTCGTCGTCGTCGTCGTCGTCGTCGTGGTTGTCGTCGTTAAACCATTGGTGCTGACGTTACCACCAACCGTGCCATTGCTGACGGTGCCGTTACTCGTCGTCGTCGTCGTCGTTGCTTTACCGACGCGTCGCTGCGTTGCGTTGCCGTTCTCCAGGGCGCAGGTGGAGGAGGAAGAAGAAGAGGAGGAGGAGACGGACGAGGAGGAGGAGGACGGCTGCGAGTCGCCGCCGCTGCGTCGCGACGGTGTCGCATCCGTCGTCATGTCGGACGTCGCCACCAGCGAGTAATTGCCGTTGGACAGGCGCGCGAGGTTGCCGCTGGCGACCTCGCGGCCGAGGAACTCCTCGACTACGCGGCGCGACGTCGGGCTCGAGACCCCGTCGAGCAGCTGCTCGATCAGACGGCCGGCCGGCACGCCCTGGTCGAGGTAATCGGGCTCCTCGACCACGAGCTCGGCCACCGCGCTGGAAACCATGCTGGAGTTGAGCTTCTCCTTCAGGAAGCCCTCAGGGCGGTTCTTGAACAGCTGCAGCCGCGACCACTTCTTCGCGTTGCGGTAGCTCGTGTTACCCTTGTAATCGACCTGGATCACCTTCTCCACCTCGATCAGCCGGTGTAGATCGGCGATGGTGTCGCGCGCATCCACCGCAAAGTTGCGGAGTAGATAGTTACAGATGCGATCGGCATCGGGGCGGGCTTTACGTCGACGCAGCTGATCGATCGCCTCCAGTATATGCTCCTCGTGCTTGATCTGCGCCGCTGCCGCCTGCACCGGGTGCTGTTGCATCTTTGTCATTCGTATCGATATACGAGGGCGCGACACAGACAGACACACACACACACACACACACACTCTATCTCTGTCCCTCTCTTTCTTTCTCCTTCTTTAGCCGGTCGCCGCTAAGTAACCGTGGATCCGCCACCTCGGAGACGGCGCCGATGACAGCGATGACGAAGGCGGGCCCTGGACGTGGATGGGAATGATCACCGACCTCTCTGTCGTCCCTTGAAAAACCAAGCCAACATTTATGACTTTTCGCACGATCCTCCTCTCTCGTTTCGCGAGCGTCAACGCGCGCGCTCCCGTTTCCGCGAGTGTGCGCCGGTCAAGTCAGCTCGCACCAGATGCCGATACCAAATTTAAATTCCGCGTCGCGCCTGCCGCACCGTCTTCGATATCGTCCCGGAAGAACATTCCCGGGATGCGGTCCCGTACGTTTGTCGCGAGCCTACTCTTCTTTCTCGTGTCGCCGCGAGAATCGCGCGGATCATCTGTTCTCTCTCTCTCTCTCTCTCTCTCTCCCTCTCTTTCTCGCTCGCTCCGATGACAGGGCGCGCTCTATCGAACTCGTTCTTTGGCGCGCGCGAGATATCACCGTCGCGCGTACGTACACCTACCTACGTATATCGCGATAAATCCGATCCTCGTTTTATGACGCATACGCGACGCGTCCGTCCAGGAAGCGACTGACAGAGAGAAAGAGAGAGAGAGAGAGAGAGAGAGAGAGAGAAAAAAATGTCCGATCGAGAGCGAATGATCGAGAGGACCGCCAGTCGATCGCGCGAATTATGGCGTCCCCGCGCCAAATATCTCTCACCGAAGCGACCCCTTTAATTAGACGCGCGTTATTGTCATCGCACCATCCGTGCATTCGCGGGATGACGGCGACGCGTCTAGGATTACACGATTCCGAGAAAAGTTTTTAAATCGCACTCGCGCTCTTATCTCGCTTCTACGAATTCGGATTGTATATCTACCCACTTCTCCGAACCTCGGGCGGAGAGAGACGGAAAAAAAAAAGAAGAAAAAAAAGAGCGAAGGTGCAACCGCGAATATACACAAGGACACACGCGCGCGTGATAATCTGTCCGCTGGCGCGTCGCGGATCGAACTGCGGAGAGCGCGATGCGCGTTTCACATCACACCCTCCGCGGCCACCCGGCTCGGAAGAATCTCGAAAGCGCGTATCGGATCCGCGGCAAATTTCCCGGCGCACCCGCCGGATCATCCTGGAGACACCGTCGCGAGTACCTTTAACGCTCGACCGTCCCGTGTCCGGTCCGGTCCCGGTCAAGCGATCCGGTCAATTCTCGCGCTCGTAAACAATGGCCACGGCCGCCGGTATATCATCATATCCATCTTAACGTCGCATCGCGCGCCGGAACAACTTTATCTATGGTACACGCGGGTCATCCGTCATCGGAATGACCGCGACGGTTTTTCCGCGTGAATACCGGAATCGGTTCGGAGGACCCTTTTCCACGCGTCCAAGGGAGCGTTTACTTACCTTACGTACGCCGAAAGCGCGTAATAAGTGCGCACCTCCTTCCCTTCGGGTCCGCGCGAAGTGGAACGGACGGGCGGTAGTAATAGCCACGTGACGCGACGGACTGAATTTTCACGCGACGTCGCGGCGATTAGAAGCGACGGAATTAAGAAATCCGCCGTTTCCCCGCGGGTGGTGACACCTCTCTCGGGGGAGAGGAAAAAAAAAAGTGACGACGTCCCCGGAAAGAGACACGCGCGGGCGCGCGAGAAGATGGCCACCCCCCTAACCTCGAATGAACCTCGCACGGCCGCGGCGACTGTGCGAATACCAGCGTGAATACGTCGGCAGCGGCCACGGACGCTCGCGCGCGCTGCGCGTCACCAACGTCAAAGCGTACGGTGCGCATGCGCGCGCGGCGTTGCGTCTCCGCGTACATGTACGCGTGCCGGCGGCGCGGTTACTCATCAGCTGCTCGCTCTCTCGCGTGCATTCTTTGCTGTCAACCTCGGATCGACGTCGTCGATATCGATGTCCACGTTATCGTCGATTGTCATATCCGTTATCCGTTAGTCGCGCGAGCGACATTTAGCGATAAGCGAATGGATGTTGATCGCGATGGACGCGCGCACACGATCACGTCTTTCTCGTCTAAAAATCGGACGAAACGCGCAAAAAATGTCGAAGACGGTTTGACAATTGAATTCACGTTTTCCTTCTTTCTCTCATGCAAAGCCGGGTCGTCAAACTTACCAACGCGTCGTCCTCGTCGTCTGTCTTTTTACGCGCGTGTTGTTCTGTCCTTGTCACACGCGTTGTCATCTCCTTTTATACATAATACGCGTAGATTTAGGATCCGAGGAGTGTCTTTAACGGAAAAATAACGTGCCGTTTTTCTCAAACGGCCTCTGGTGCTGGCGCGTTAACAAGTCGACGTTTCTGCTCGCAGGAGAGAAACGGCGCAGCAACCTAATTCATACGCAACAGCTAATGAAATGATTTAAATATATACCTGTAGGTAACGTACGGGCGACTTCGTCTCGTCCGTCAATCGCTGGAGAATCGTTTGATTGCGTTTCAATGCGCGCGCACTGTTAGCCGTGCGAATTTATTCGGATTAAAAACAAACGGACCAACACCGGCTGCGACTGAATGCGATATGGAAGAGTCCCAAAGAGACCGCGCCAAGATGGCACACACAACGCGCACTTTTTGTACCACCGGCACTTTTGTACAGGGCCGGCCAGGGTCACGTCGATGCCCGGCTATTTAACGCTGATTTCCCTCCCTTCCTCCCAACAAGCGAAATTAAGCAGGCCCGCATATGAAAAAGTTCATGACGTTCGAAAGTAAATTGATCGATTAAAAATCAAATTTTTTTACTACATAATAATAATACTAATAATATAATATATATTTATTTTAAATAACAAAATATTAATATTATATTACTTTTTAAAATAAATATTGTAATAAAGGGAGAGATTATTATTATTATTATTATAATATAAATATTATATTATAATAATTATTATAAATACATATAAAATTTTTCAAATTCCTAAATTTTTAGAAAATATGCACCTTGCGATTCAATCTTTATTACTGCGGAAAATCGCGGTACTGCTCTCTCCCGTTTCCGGTCATACAATTTGTTGCGTAGTGCGTAGTCTGCTGTACGCATGCGTACAAAACATGATCGGGAACATCCCGTGATTTAAGAACATAATTTTTTTTTATTTGTCACACATCTCGAGTAGCAAAATGATATTTTAATGCTTAAAAACGTCATCAAGATGTTATTAAGATGTCACTTTGTTACTTGGGACGAATCTCAACAATTTTTCATACACAATTTTATTTTTGTATAATGGTATAATCTACGAACGCTTGTAATTTGCACTATTCTATTTTTCTGATAGATGTTGTAGATATGTACCTAGGAGAGGAAAAAGGGGCGACAAAATTTCAAAATAAATTTTCAAGATTTTCTCGCAGCGTCATATGCGAAAAGAATTAACGCAAGTTTGCGCTAACATTATTTGGATCGATTATTATATCAATGAAATGTTTATTATATTTTAAAAAGAGATTATTTCAAGTATGATCAAATGATATTATATATTTTCGTACATATCTCTCTCGCACATGTATTTTATTATAAAACGTACAAATATCTGATAAATAAATATATGAAAAAAGGGAACTGCGTCTCTCTCTTTCTTTCTATGATTTCTATAAAGGAATCTCTAATGATTAATATCATGGTAGTGCAATTATTTCAATTTTCACGTTGTATCACATTTTAAGCGTAATTTTCCTTGTCGATGGAATCACCGGTACCATGCTGTTTAAGTTTAGAGATCTGCATATATAATTGCAAAATAAGTTAGTTTGATCAGAAGACGATTTTTTTTTGTCAGCAAAAATATACGTACCAAATTAAGCGGCTTCACTTTTGGAGTGATTCTATTTTCTTTTAACGGACTTTGTATTTTTCCGGCACTCTTTCTTTGATTGATGGGAGAGTATCGCTGGCGCTCTATTAAACTCCTATTTAAACGTTGCGGAGATCGCTGATAGTTTGCATTCTGTGATAAATTGTGTCTTGGTGGCGTTAGAAATTTCGGGATATCAAACTTATCCGTCTTAGGTGTTGTACACTTCTTTGGAGTTGGCAGTTTCGATGATCTAAAATATAAATAATTATGTAATGTTAAATTTTTTTCTTTTTCTCTTCTGTTTTTAATAAATTCTAGCTTAAAATGTAGTTCATTGTTTTAAAAATTTATTTGTGCTCACCTCTTGGGACTGTCTTTCCGTTCATCACTGCCACTCATGTTTACATATGCAGTCACCGGCGAAATATCACAAGAAAGATTACGTTTTTTATTAGCGGACGTCAATTGCGCGCTCGAAGCCTTATTGTTTTGACCGTCTGGCGTCGACGAAGCCACCGGCTTGGATCTCGCAGATTTCTTAGCCACATAACTTTTACCGTCCATTGAATTAGGAGTGCTGCTGATTATTTTACCGGAAGAAGTAGCTTTATCGGATTTAGGCGGCGTAATAGTTTGAGATGATGGTGTCGTTTGTTTCCCGAATAATGCTGCATTGTAATAAAAATTAAATAAATTAGAAATTATATTATCGGTGAATATATCGATTTTTAGTCATTAACTGTCAATTAATTTTAGTAGAATATTAATTATAAATAATCAATTTCGTAACTAAACTTTTTTAAAATTCTTATTAGCAAATTAATACCTCCTTTCTTCTGCATATTGTCTACAGGATGCACTGCTTTCATAGGACCTCTTTTATTGACTACATCTGTTCTTTTCTTTAATTTATTTTTAACATCGCTTATAGCAAAGGATTTTTCTTCTTTTTTTGAGTCAGACTGTATCTCTGCTGAAATATTTGTGTATGTAATAAAATATTGATCGTCCGCATTTTATATATTTTATACATTATTATTTAATGGTAATATATACAATGTATATCTGATACACAATTTACCTTTTTTCATGTTACATGCTTCTGGTACCACAACTTTTTTATTCGCTAAATTACCAACTAATCCATTGTTTGAAAAATGTTTCTTGCCATTTTCAAATTCGGATGTACGTCTATACACGTCTTTACACGTTTGCGTATTTGATGTTTTTCTGGGCGAACGCATTACAGATATACTTCTTCTAGCAGTCTTCTCGTGCAACTAAAAAAATATGACATAAATAATTCATAATTATTAGAAAAAATTGTAAAAGATTTACTCACTTTAGATTTTCTCTCGAAACTTCGTCTATGCTCCATTTTTGTCGGAAGTATGGACGAATTTGTGTTACGATCAGATTCTGAAGCTTTTATTGGAGTAATATGTTGACTACTATGCATTTTATTGCTGTCTGGCTGTATCTCGTTTTCAATTTGATAATTATTTGATGCAACATTTAAAGCTTTTCCTATACATTTAAGTAACTGCATTGTCATAGCGTCCTCAACTTGACCGCTCAACAACTTTGTAAGATTCATTAGTAATTCCACTGCTAGTTTTTCATCAGATTGATTATCTTTCTCTTTAGCACAATTCGTATGCACTTCTTGAGACGAATTTGTAATATTCAGATGACTTTCATTATTATCTTTGTAAGATGAAGGTTTAACTGATAAATTATCGCTGCTGATGGTTGTAGCTTGTGATGAATCTTCCAATTTACAACTCGCATCCGACAATTTTTCAGCATTACAGATCTCTTCTTTGAACAATACTTTTCCGCTCTCTTCTTCGCTCTTATCTGTATTTGTAACCTCCGATTTTTCGATATCAGACGACATTTTCTGAGGGCTTCGCAACTCAGTTGATAAGTTGAGACAAGTTACTAATAATTCTGTATTATTTTTACAATTAGAATCTAAAACATTCTCCAAATTATCAAGTAATTTATTGACTTCTGGGTTATTTTCTACTTTAATTAATTTTCTAAGATCTGTCAATAATGATGTTACAACTGTCTGTTTTACACAATCAGTGAATTGTGACTCCATTTCTCTTAGAGAATTCTTATCTATATTATTGATACTTGTAAGAGACTGTTCCTTATTGTTTCTAATTTCTTTTGAGTTTTCTTCTGACAAAATGGGTAATTCAATTAAATTATCCACAACAAAATCATCTTCGAAAGCTGGTAATAAATCTGACATCCACAAAGTATTATTTGAAATTAAATCATCATCGATACTAGCTGAAAATAAAATAAAATAACAAAAAATGTATTAAAGATAAGAATATAATGAGAAAAATATTAAGTACTTAAATTCACTGAAAGTTATATTTTCGCAAAATTACCTCTAGTAATGTAAACTATTACTTACATCCAGAATCTGATCTTAGCGCTAATTCCTCAAAAGTCTTTGAAAGCATCTTGGCCTCATCCATTATTGACTTGTTGATTTTATTAGTATCCTGTAATCAATTTTTATATTAACGTAAAATAGTTTGGAATTAATTTTCTGTAAAACTTTTCATCTACATTTAATTTCTGTGAAATGTACTATAAATAAAATAAATCAGATTTAAATATTTTCATAAAAGAATTTTAAATATGTGAGATAAATATCTTACAGTAAACACAGAATCCGAAGAAGCTGTGGAACTTGAAGTTTTATTATATTCTTTGCTAGAATTTTCTTTTGGTAAAAACACATCGACATCTATTAATTTGTCATTTGTAATTTGTTTAATTTCTTCTTTCGTAAAATTAAATTCATCTTCTTTATTCGCGATACTAACTGTCTCATTCATAACACGTTTTAACTTTTCAAGTCTCTCTGCTATGTCTGACAAGTCGTATTGATTTGATTTAATTTCTACAGGACTTCCGGTTGTATTTATCTTTTCTTGACTCGCTTTTAACGAATTGCTATCCAAGAAAGCATGATTCAAATTATCAATTGACAATGCTGATGATGATATTGAGATAGAACTTAACTTTGCTATAGATGAGACATTTGATAAAGTTGAAAGTACAGACTGTTCGTTATATTTGCTCTCCAAAAAACCTTTATCTAGAAGAGATGGGACATTGCTACAATTATTTTGCAAAATTTTCTTCTCATCATCTGTTACGGATTGGGATCTCCTATTTAAATATGATAATATTGTCGGTGAGTTTCCAGCTCCTTGTGACAACGAACGCGATTTATGATTTTGATGTAAAGGGTGAAGAAATTCTTTGAGCAATGTATCTTTATTTAGAAGGAATAATATGTCATCTTCCTTTTTAGACTTGGGAACTGTTTCTAATAATGTGTCGTTCATCGCAGACTGATTTAAAATTGACGACTCCAGTGACTCTGAATCATTAACACCTATTTTACCATTTTGTATAGAAATGAAGGTCTTTTCATTATTATCTTTATAAGATAAAGGCTTAACTGTCATGTTATTATCACAGACATGGGCGTTTCTCACATCAAGACTGTCAGTTTCTCTCTTTGCTTCCACTTTCTTATTGTCATTTGATATGTCCAATTTATTTTCAAACAAAGACCCATCCAACGTCTTGTTTCTCTTGTTTATCTTGCAATGCCTTTTCCTGTATTTTGGGCTAAAGTCATCCGCAAAGTTCACAGATTGCACTCTTAAATCTACGTTTCTTTTTTTAGACTTTAGAGCTCGTTGCAGCATCACTTCGAAGGGATCGCCCTTTTTGCTGACATATTCGACGGTCTCGTGTAATACCCTATCAAATGGATTGTTACCTTCGCTCTCGCTCCGTCTTTCTGTTATCACCAACGAGTTTGTTTCGCAGTTGGATTCGACATTTTTGGGCGCCGGTATCAGAGGTGATGCCAGTTTCGTTCGGTCCAGTGATCCCTTTGCGTCCGGACTATTTAAATCTATCAAGTCACACATTCTCCGATTCGTCCCTGGCGACCTTTTCAGAATCCTCCGGTGTTTACAGTGTCTTATAAAGATCACGATTAGAAAAAAAGCTCCGTGTATGTTGATTTAAATGTCTCGAAGCTATTGAATAAAACGTATCATTATGTAATCTTTGAATCCTACTCGATTAATAATCAAATTACCTTGCAGTCCAGTTATTAAACATTACAGTGAGAATATTTTCTGTGATTATTGTACGATTTTTTTTATACGTTATTTACCGGCAACACACTTTACGGTTACATGCGACTTTTAAAAATCCATGAAACGGAAGCGTCGAACGCACTCTGTCGAGCAGTTTGAATAGGTTTCGGAAGTGACGCTGTCAAGTGATGGCGCCATTTTTCAAAAGTAGTACGTGTTTCAAATCGCGAATAACGTACAATCACATAATACATAATTAATAAATTATGTAAAAAAATTAATCTCGTGTAATAAAATAAACTTATATTTGACTATAAATTTTAGATCTCATCAATTATTTTTACGGGTTATTTAATTACATACCATTATCCAATATATGATCTATAATTTATAGTAATTATATATAATTTTTATTACATTTATTAAACACGATTATATAATTATCCTAAATTGACAAAGTACATAGTAAAGCATCATACACATTTTTTAAAAATCTCTTTTAAATATAATTTATTTTATAAAAATTAAGTACATAAAATACTAGTGTACAGATATATAAATAATGATAATTTTTTATTAATTATTATTCTCAGGCAAGATGTAAGGCACATACGTTCATTCATATCATTTAAAACTATCCTAATATGTACAATGTATTTTTCCACTAGCTTTATCATCGATTCACAAATGCGATTGCAGTACTTTTATAAGCCAAACGAATTAAAAAATTTATTAGAAAAATTTTATACATTTGTATCTACAATTATTGTTTTTTTCTGCTACACACAAATATCAATTATCAAGATATTATTTATCATTTTTTTTTGTTCACAACACATAATATATTTCACATATAATTTTGATAACAAATCATCGTCACAAAATATTATGACGTAATATTGCATTAGTGCAATGACATTAATAAATTATTCAATCTCTATTGAAGCTAGAAAAACACTCATAAAAATAACAGGCCGATAAGATAATGTTAACAATACATGACTCAACCATTATTTGTTAAAAAGATATTTCTATAATAATTGTCATAAAGTGACACTACTTTCTTTTATCAACATTGATGATTTTAATTGTTAATAACTGTACGTATTGTGTATATACTGTATATAATACTATATGCATAGTATTTCAAAAATATATATCTTTTATTACAAATTTTTTCAAAAGTTGCCTGTAAAAGAGGTATAAAAAAATCTAAAATTGTTCAGTGCTCACTAGCTTGTCACCGTTAAGTAAATATATGTAACAGTAAAGTCAATTACTTTGCAGGTACATTAATTGAATTCATGCATATTTAATGGACAAGATCCTAATAATTTTTTTTTTAATAAAAAGAAAAAAAATATATCATAAGATGCAATCAGATCATTTGCTTTATAGTCTTATATACTGTAAAATGGGACTATTTTGACTATTTTGAACAAATTATCCTACAACGAATAAGAATAGATATAAACGAAAATATTCTCTATACATTATTCAATAAACATAAAAAATATCGAACTTGGCAAAGAATATATAAAATGGTACATCTTTTTTTTTCCTGCAAAAGTTTCGCCAAGTTAATCCCAATTTACAGCGACAATACATTTGAGCATATTTATTTAAGACACCCTGTAAATGTCTTGCAACAGTCTCTTCATTGCAATATAGCTAAATACAGCCTACAAGTTAAGTTTCTCATCGAGATACTCGCGTCGATAAGTCATGTGTTCTCTTGTGTTTTTCCCATACTACAAAAATTCGTGTGGCCTCAGTTTTTTCGATCACGAGGTCCTCCAGTCGATAGTCTTACCGTCTATAAAATAGAGACATAGCTGCGATACATTCTCACAAACGCTGTTCGATAGGCAGTGGCCCTTGGCGTAGAGATGGTGGCTCGCTATGCGACGTGACATTTACGTCAGATCCAGCCGCGTCGCCGTTGTTATGTCCGTTGTTGCTGCCGTTGTTGTTTTGGCCGTTTAGAAATGACGTCATTTCCATCGACGACTGTTGTCCGCTCTGGATTTAGAAACATGCGTATGTTCGTTCGCTTCTTTTCAGATCTAGAGCGTGTAAGGGGTAACGTGCGTGTGTCGCGTTCGGAAAAACAAAAGAAAAGCTGCTCCAGAGAGAGTGCAGAGAGCGAGTAGAATTAAAGAGCAGCGCGCGACCAATGCTAAAACTAGAAAAGAGACTAGTCTCCTTAATATATATTGTCGACAATTTAACGACGGATTTACACACGATTAGACGAACGCAGGGAAATGTCAAGTTCCACACTTGTTAAATCTATAAGAGATTATGTGACAAAAGTTCTGTTGAAAAATTTACAATTTAAGAAAAAAATTATATAAATTAAACTATTTAAATGGCAGAAGCTTTTTATGTGATCAACATATTTTCTGCACTCGTCTAAAATCGTGCCGACTCCCGGAAGGAAAGTAAATGTCTGGATCAAGATGCGATTATATTTTGGAAAAATCAAATATAAAAAACAAAATTTAATAGAGTTTTATTATTATTGCTCTGTATGAACGAATCCAGTTCTATTACTTTCTTCCGATGGAACAAAAGTGCAGATGTTGTTACTTACAAATACTGACCTTAGGCTGAATAATATCTTCAGATGCATCAAGACCGGCAAGTGGATTAGACGTAATGTTAATTTTGGAATCTGTAACTCCACCATTCATTACTCGTCCATTTGTTATCGGTTTACCTGTTTCATTGAAAGAAGAGTTATTTAATTTAGATTATTATTAAGAATTGCGCGCATTATTCTTATCAGTTAAACCACATACCTTCACTTTGGGATTCCTGATTTTGTTTATACTTTGCTCTTTTATATAAACATCCCGCTACAAAGGCGAGAGCAACTAAAACGATAGCTCCTCCGAATACTCCACCGATTATAACTTGTATACTGACATTCTTGTTACTTTCGCTCGGTCTTACTTTATTTTCCGCTATCACTTGTTGAACCGGATGTTCTTCGATGCTCTTTCCAGTTTTCTGCCGTAATATTTGGGAAAATTCCGATGCCGCATCCACGGAAAAACTCTGGATCTTGAATTCGTAAACAGTTTCAGATTGTAAGTGAGAGATGGTCATGTTGTAGGCGTCTTTTCCCTCGACAGTGGTTTTAAGATATTCGCCGGCTGTAGTGGAAGCCCGATGATATATGTAAAATCCGTCAATTTTGGCCGTTCTGTCGGGATTTTGCCACATCAATAATACTTCATGCGGCCCCAGCGCTTCGGTATTAGTCAATAAAGGTATCGGCATTTTATTGCTCTCGATGCCGGTGTCCCTGTTAAGATGGAAACGCACGGAATTCGGGCTCAATTTGTTATCGTTGTTCGAGTACACCGCGGCAATCCTAAATCGATAAGTATGATCAGGCTGCAAGTCGGTCACTTCGAAAGACCGCACGTGATTCGGTATCTCGGAATTGGCAGTCATCCACTTTGCCTGTTTGCCGTTCATCTTCTGGCCGAGTTCTCGGTATTGAACTTTGAAGAATTGTATCGGCAAACCGTTGTTTTCCGGCACCGACCATCGTACCATGACGGAGACATCGGATAATCTTGTGACATTGGGCTGATTTGGAGGTACCAAAACTACTGGAAATAAAAGGAAGATAAATAAGAGGGTGTACATATTTTAGCTAAAGTATATATTATATAAATAAAGTATATTATATGATTGCAATAGTTTTTTATATTACATATAAAAATTGCAAAGGCCATAGCCGGATAAGCATACAAAAAGTATCCCCGACGAGTTTTCAAATAATACTTGGCCTGTCATTTCCTCATCGTAAAAAAAAAATTTTCCTCAAAATTTCCTTAACTTTAAAGATTGTCCATGATTGAAGGAAACCCGAGAGCGATTTAATCCGCGATATCTCAATCGGACGTTTGATAATGATAAGAAAACGTATAAAATGACGATAACGCAAAGTAAATAACCTGCGCCCTTCTTTTTTCCTTCTTTATTTCTGCGCCTACCACCGCCCCTGGTATGTTTGTGCCTCGACACAGTCCCGTAGTCCGGTCTCGACTCGGTTGTGCCACCGAGAACATGTTGCTTCGGATTGACTTGCAGTAAGTTATATCCCGAATGCGATCCGTACGCATTATTGGCCACGCACTGAACAATCCCAGCGTGTTTCTTCTCAACTTCGGATATGAGAAGAGTGGGGCCCCTGACCTCCTGATTCTTGTTAGACACCAAGGATTTTCCATTGATAAGCCACTCGATACTCGGTTCCGGGTCACCTGTCACGCTACACGAAAGTTCTAATTCACCGCCCTCGGAAAACGTGGACGCTTTTGGTTGTCTTGTGACTCTTGGTGGCTCTGCGACATTCAAGATGATTGCAGATTTGATCTGCCAGCCTTCATTGGTACTCCATATGCAATCGTATTCCCCGCGATCAGATGGTTGTACGTGGACTATCGTTAGACCGGTGAAGGATTTTTCCGATTTTGGTGGTAGAGGACTGCCCACACGGGTCCAGCTGATGTGCGGCACCGGATAACCGGCGCCAAAACACTCCAACGTAATGTTTCTACCGGGCAGAACTGTGTATTGCGATTGCGGATGCTTGATAAAATATGGCATCTGAAAAGTCGCGTTTGCGTGTACGCTCAAAATTGTCTTATGGTTACTCGTGAAAAACTGTTGGGTTATGTAATTGTTCGCGCTGCAGTGATACAATCCGCTGTCCGCCAATCTGACACTCTTGATGACCATAGTTTTGCTGTTCACAAGATTTGCATCCTCGATGAGCACGCCGTTCTTGTAAAACTGCACTATAGCTTCCGGCTCGGAATACGGTACGGGGCACGTGATGGGTACGGTGTTACTTTCCGTCACTTCGATGAAGACGTCGTTTTTATCGGAGAATTCATCTAACGTCGCGAGAGTCAGTTTCGCTGGATCTGACGCTAAACCGCTCGTACCTGCAAATAGAATATATACTGCATATTTTAGAGATCAAGACTATTTTATTTTAATTTTGACATCTTATTTTTACTCGTTATATATAGTTTGTTGATAAACAGGGACACAAGATTGAGAAACGTTTGTCAAACATAAATACAGTATTGGCTAAACTTTTGCAAAAAGGAACCTACCAAAGAACGCGATGCAACGATAGTCCCCGGCCTTTGACTTGTTGTCGAAATTAACAACATGCCGCGAGGTTTTGCCGCTGCTGTTCGTGGGATGGAACAGCGGTATCCACTTTTTTGAATTCAGGGGTCTGTGGTGCCACGCGAAACGTTCGGCGGCGAGACTGAGACTGCACTCGAAATTTACGTCGTCATTTAAGGGAGCGGCTAAAGGCTGCGGGTGTCGGGTAAAGGACATACCAAAGTCCGGTCTGTCCCCTATTAATTACAAATTAATATATGAGTGTTATTATGTTTTTACAATATCTGGAATATTAAACGGCGTTCTATAAATAAGAAACTTACCGCATACACATGCGATCGGACCATAGAGTAGGATAACGATGCCACATAAAGGGAAGATAGATGTCATCTTGACACATTCTGCAAACAATAGAAAGAAGGCTGTTAATTAAGCATATTGAGTGTTATTGGTTGCTTTTCCGGTCTCCTTTCGCGGGAAAGCAAATACTCTCGCCGACTCGCAGAGAGTGTCGGCGAAGAGCCACTAAAATTAATACCGAGCAAGCATACCGTTTAAGTTTAGAACGTTGAGTTCATGTGAAAATAGAACATGGCGTTTTTCGCCTTAAAGTTTAGACGACAAAATCTATAAAAATATGATGGTACACTTTTTACATGATACACATATGACTATATGTATCATATACATTGTAAAAAAATTATGAAATTAATTCTTTAACGTTTTTATATTCTTCGTATAAAAAAATATACATATTTAGCAGACTCTTAGAAAGAAAGAAAGAGTGAGAGAGGGAGAGAGAAGAAAAGTAAAAAATATCCAGCTAAAAGGGTACACTTTACGATGATAACGAATAGAATGATAAAATATAAATTTCTTGTTTTATAAAACGTCAGCAGCAAGAAAAGTTAAGTCGCTGGGTGACGTGTAGCCATCTAGAAAATATCCATATACGGCGTCGAAAGCTGCGTTCATTGCGCGAACCGTTTTACACCCACGTGATATCCGTGCTCGTGCGACCATCAGAAAACCATATACTCGCGCGTCCGCAAAGAGCGACGATAATAATAATTCTTTCTCGTTGAGCTGGGGGGTACGCGTAGGTATGTACGTATATCCATTCACATACTTGTATCGTACACACATACCCACGTGTCGCTTTAAAATATGCATGAAAGAATATTTTCTCGATAGCGGAAAAGCCTGGAAAAAGACGAGAATGCGTCTCGAGTTCCCGGTCAAACTAATGTCAAAATAATTAATGTACGATTCCGAATACTCTCCAAAAATGCAATTAAAAAACCTGATTTATCAGCGAGCATTTAATAAACAAATTTTACACATCAATATTGTTGTAATACAAGTAAGTAATATGTTAATAGTTCTTGTTTTCGAAGTGGCATTAATTTACGAGCATCATCTAATATTAATTTTTATCGATTTTATACTAACTAAATATCCATTCGAATCTATAAATGTGTCAATTAAGAAAAAAAAATGGAATTTTAATATATTAATTATAACATTTTTAATTTTTTTTGTCCGATCTGTAGCTAATAAAATATGTATGCGTGATGTGTGATTTTTAAATATTCGTAACTTTTTTGCTACATGACGTAATTTCAATGACAATTCCAACATTCTAACATTGTACATTTTTTCGCTCATCAAGCTATTTGTCCGTGCAAGTCTTGACAAGTAAAAAAAGAAGTCGGCATGCGATAAAGTAAAGGAGAATTAAAACGAAAGATAGAAAGCAAAATAACGAGAATTTTAAGTGAAAGCGAGTCTGTTATCCCAAATTTATCATCTCGAGCGAGTTAACTTGAAGAAGAAAAAAAGAGAAAGAAAGAGAAAAGTGGTAATGATAGAAGAGAGAAGGTAGACAGGACATTTTAAGTGTACATCAGACGTAGACTATCGTCGCGCGTGGTAGTTCGTCGTGCGTTTTATGCGTACGAGAAGACTCCTTAACTTCTGTTTAAATAGTAGCATATAATGGCGGTGGTATGTAACAGGTGAGAAGGGCCGCAAAGAGAGGCTGGTTTCCGATATTACTTCTCGTAAAAATAAAGAAGCCGAATTCCAAAGCAGTGGTTGTCCACTCTGCTCCCCTCTTGGCACGCACGAATGCGGTCTCTGCGTGCGTGCGTGCATGCGTGCGCGACCAATGCGCTTACATGCGTTATCCGTAGTGCAGCAATTAAGCCTGATCTGCCCGATGTGCGCTTTCGTATTAACGATTCAATCGTCGTAAGTGTTAGTATATGTATGATAAAATCACTGAAAAATTTTGATTCATATGATTAGGAACAAAGATTTTAAACATAGAATGTGATTTAAAAAATTAATTAAAATTATCATAACAACAATTAATAGTAATTTAACATTTAAAAAATTAATTAAAATTATCATAATGACATTTAATAGTAATTTAACAAGTTATCATTAATCTCTGAATACTAAATAATGTAAATTATTTTATACAAATATTGTGAAATTAATGCATATATTTTTACTCACAAGCGACATGTCGCAACTGTCCGAAACTAATTTAATTCTTCTTGAAATATGTTGTTAAACATATATTGTTAGATAAAAATCTAAGAGACACGTATTTTTTTATACGTGCGCAATCTCATGTTTAAGGGGTAAAACATCCCTTTGAAAAAAAAATGGCATTTTCCTTTGAGATCAAATATCGTCGAAACTACAAGAGATGGAAAAAAAATTGTTAAGTAAAAGTTTAATGGTTTCAAGAGTACTTTAATTTAGTGAAAAAAATTATAAAATTAAAAAAAAATTTTTGAGTGGTGGCGGTTTTTTTTGAAAAAAATTAAAAAATGTTTTCTCATAACTTTAAAGTACTCTTCAAAGCGTTAAACTTTTGTTTATTAACAATTTTTTTTTCTATCTCTTATAGTTTTGATAATATTCGACGCCAAAGGAAAATGCCGTTTTTTTTCAAAGGAATGTGTTATCCCTTAAACATGAGATTGCGCATGTATAAAAAAAATATGGGCCTTTTAAATTTTTGCGTTCAACGACATATTTCAAGGAGAATCAAATCGGTTCCGGACAGTTGTAACATGTCTCTTGTCAGATCTTTAATTAGTACGAATGGAATATTTAATTGAATGTCATTACGTATTGTAAAAGGTATGGATAGAAGGAGATAAAGAGAAAGTGGAGCCGGCATTTATCTCGCGAGGAGAAAGATTTTTGAAAATTCTTAGATTGAAAAACTCTTCTGTCGAAAATGCTCTAATCCATTCGATAATACAGACTCCTTGTTCTACGTGGAATGCGTAGGCCGTGCCATAAATGATTATCGGTGTGTCATTAGTATTCCAACGAAGGACCGTCTCTCTCGTGATGCATTTATGGGATCGAGGATCGTGCGATCGCGATGAGGACAAGAGGACGAAAGTTCTCCAGTTCGACAGGTAAAGGATTCTGAAAATGTGGGAAAAAAAAGGTAAATGAGGTATTGCTTTTCATCATAATGCTATTCAATTATATAATCTCCCAAGGTTTTTTTTAAGTAAGCTTGAAAAGTCTTTCGTCTATATCGATTTAGATAAATTATCAGTCTACTCAAATCTTGTAAAAAAATTCCTTGATAATTCCCTGACCTTCTACATATTTTTATTCAAAATTTCAGTTAAATGGAATGTTTTCAAGATTTTTTGCTGCAATTTTCTAAAATAAATTTATTTTATTTTTATTGTACACATTTTCTAATGTTTTTCACTCAAATAAAAAAAAAATATGAAGCCACTTAAGCTTCAAAGCTAGGTTTATAAATTTACTGGAAAAAAAATAAATAAATAAACTGAATAGCTTTCGTTACAAGATGCAATTTTTTACATTTCATTTTTTTATCACTAAACATATTAAAATAAAAAATAAATATTACATATTCAATATTTTGTTAAGACATTGAATATACAAATAGATACATATATAATTTACAGTATAAGAACAAAATTATCAGAGATATGTTTTTTTTTTAAATTTCCTGAGCCCAATAAAATTCTATGAGAGTTTCTAGGTTTTCTATTGTGTTTTTCAAGAGAATATACATTCTGTTATTTCCATTTTTTTTATATTTGACAATTCGAAAGTGATTTTACTTGCACTTTTATCTCGAGAATGATAATGATAGGTGAAATTCTCGTTTAATAGATATAAAATTGGCAAATTTGGGTTTATCGTTAGCTTCTGTGTCATTGATTGTTTGACAATTTGCATTTAAAAGATCAACAATAATGATGGTTGAGAGAAAAAGGTGACAGAATACTGACTGAGGAGGAGATCTGGCTCGCGAACAGGTGAGATTTAAAAAAGAACGCCGGGGATTACGAGGAGCGGACGAAGGCTGGTGAAGCGACGATAACGAATGAGAGGTCTCCTTTTTACTCCTCCTGCACTCCCCTGCATGATATCTTGATTCCCCTTTCGCCTTACAACGTCTGAATATACACTTGTTTCGTCGGATCTTTTCTTTTACGCACTTCCTCTACCTGCGTTTCTTCTACACCTGTTTTTTTTCTCCATCTTCCTTCACTGTCGTAAAACGTGAAAATATATACGAGTGTTATTTTTAATTTCAAAAATATATATTAAGATAAGTTTTCTTTTATAATTAATTTAAAAAAAATCTCGACGTAGATTTAATTAAATTATAATATGAAACTATTTTTTCTCGTCCTGTGTGTTATATTTCTAGAAAGATATAGAAAGGCAGAATCTAGATGAGAGAGAATCTGTGAGGTAGACAAGAGATCAATTGCACTTATTAAAGTAATCTGATTCCGTCTATTTTAATTGTGCCTTCTTCTATATCTTGTTTCTTCTCCCTCTCTCTTTCCAAAGTGTACATACCTATTCCATTTTAAATGTAGAAAGCGCAGAGGATCTATTTTAAATGCAGAGTGCATACGACCCAGTCAAATATGCAATCTAATTTTCCAATATGATTAGCAATCAATAATTAAATAGATCGAATATAAAAAAGTAAAGAAATCTTTTCGTATAAAATAAAGATCTCGACGACGTCGTGGAAAATTTCGAACGAAATTTCTAATAAAAAAAAAAAAAAAAAAATAGAACGCACCGGACTGGAGTAAAATCGCGCGATCGACCTGACGGAGAGATCCGAGATCGCACTCGCTCTCGGGTCGAGACGCATTTTCACTTACCCTTTTTCTCGATCCGAGTCGACGTCAGAAAACAAAAAGGAAGAAAAGCAAGTCCGTTCGTAGTCCTCCACGAATAATATAAATATATATATATATATATATATATATATATTAATTTGAAATGTGGGCACGCACACACGTTGTTCTCGCGTCACCTCCTCGCGAGGGGAGGGAAAAAAGGTCCCAGGCGGCCCGGCAACGCTGGTTCCTTTGTGGTCGGTCACGGGCCCCCTCGCTTCTTCGTCTCACTTTCTCACTCACTCTCTTTCTCTCTCTTTTTCTTGCGAATGTGTTTTCCGCGTGTTCTTACTTCATGCTCTCGCGTTCGCGGTTTTTAACGAGCGAAGAGAGTCCGACGACGACGACCCGCTCTCCGGACGACGCGTAGAAACAACGACGCTTGACGACGAGGCCGCTGCGGCCGACTTGGCGGCTTCACCGGCGGCGATACTGGAATGCAGACCGACAGGTTTTGAAGCCGCGGCGGCGGCGGCGGCGGCGGCTCGCGTAGGGATGCTGCGCCGGTGACAGTAGTGGTGGGGCGGTGGTGGTGGGGTGACAGGAAGAGTGCGTGCGCGCGCGCGCGCGCTCGGATTCGAAGTCTTCTCTCTCTCTCTCTCTCTCTCTCTCTCTGTTTCTTTCGCAGCTGCACCTTCTTACATTTTTCTTGCGCTTAAAAGCGAGATGGATAGAATACGCGAGCAGGTCAGAGGGAGAAAGAGGAATTGTAGTTTCAGAATTTTTCGTCTCGTAGATTGGCACCTACTGCTGTCACGTGGTCGCCGCGCGCGCGCTTTACGAACGACGCGGCGGTGTAAATTTTTTAATAAGTGTTATTGTAGATATGAAAATGTAACGCGAGATAAAATACACGGAGGCTGTGTAGCGTATTTATTAAAATATATATATACGATTATGTATACATTTCAACAACTGCTTCAGGTTTGTTTATATTATATACACATGTATGTATATATGTTTGAATTTGTTTACGACATCTACGGCGCATGTCAGCGCACTGATAATAAAAGCCGAATCATATATCAGGTTGTAAATGCGATTTGAAATTTCAAAAATCATGATTAAAGATTCGACAAAATGTGATAGTGATTTCAAAGTTATAAATTAAGCTCCATATTCGAGTTTTTTATATTAAATAAAAGAAATACTTGCTTCTTTTAACCCACAAAATAGTGTATTAATTTTTTTTCTCTTTTTTTGCACATATATACATACTAAAATATAATTGTATAAAGTATATATTTTATCGAGTAAAATAATATTTCTGATATTAGATAAGAATTTATATATATTACAGATTATGTGTCTTACTTTATTTTACTTATTTTATTAATACCAAGAAAATATATTTCGGTTTTATTATATGTCACAGTATATAAATGATTTAACTTATATAAAATGTACTTTTGAAATTATTATTCTGTATTCAAAATAAATCCGCAAAAAATTGTACTAGCAGTTTGAATCTGAACATATATACAAGATATATATATATATATATATATATATATATATATATATATATATTTTAATCTATGAAATAAATCACTTAGAAAGAAAAACAATTTCAATAATAAAACTCTCGCGCGCGAATATTGTAAATAAAAAAATTCTCTCATAAATAATACATATATTGAAATCGTATATAAATATAGAAGAGAGATCTTCTTTTCACCTGATGAATGCATGGCTGTCGCTTCCAGAGAATCCCTTATCAATCCCCTCACTTTACCGAGCTGCGATACTTTTTGTTTATGTATGAAAAATGTCAGCACAGCACCAGCACATCTCGGGTCTGCGTATCGTCTTAGATCGCATAATCAAAACTTTAAAAATACATACCAATTGTCTGTGAACATTCCAATGAGAGGATCAAGACGTCGAATTTTTACACGTTTCACACGAATTTACGCGTGACTCTCAATAATCTACACATCACTTTTCACACCGCAGTTTTTTCGTTTTAGTCGCACTTTATTCTGTCATGGACTCGCCATTATACTGTAGATACACTTAGGACATGTCAGATGTTGTTTCCTCCGCTTGAAAGAATAATTAAAAAATTATTAGATTAAAAAAATAATTGAAAAATTTAATTTAATAAAATTTAATTATTAGATTAAAAAGCAATTAAAAAATGTATTTATTAGATTTAAAAAAAAAATACAGTATTCTACATTAATATTTTTTGATTAGTTCCAAAGATGAGTAAATTGTTTTAACTGTATATTTTTATTTATATATTTCAATTTTTCTTTTCTTCCTTTTTCTACCTCTAACAGATATTGATTGATGTATTTTATTTAGAATATAAAAAGTAATAGTTAAAAACATCTTATTTATCAATGTCAATCGAAATGTAAACAGTCATTCTTTTTAGAAGAAAAAAAAAATTTTTTTTGTGTTTGACGTTTTTCCACGCGAATATATAATCGGGATGATAAATTATCTCGCGCGCATTAGCAACTTGTACGACAGTAGATAACGATTTACCTACAATCGTTGTTGATTGTTAGTTTTGAACTTTACTGTTGCTTCGTGACGTTCGTGAAACTTTGACAGCAGTCCATGACGATTCACGATTCCGGAAGGATCTGTCTGGATCTGTCAGCGAGTTCGACAACCAGCTGCGACCCGTGTAACGTGCGTGTCTTATTACACAACGAATAATACCTCGAGCTGTTTGACGTTAAGAACACGCGAGGAGGAAATTAGCCTCAACGAGCGACAATTGCAAAGCATTTTATCAATTACGTCGGATTAAATATGCACAAGGATGTTGATTTTTCAGTTAACTTAAACCCCATTATACGTCTTGTTCTCTCTGTCGCAGTTGAAATAAATATATCGTTTATTGTTTCGATTAAATATATATGTAACCTTCCTCGTGTATGATGAGATTGATATATAATTAAAATTTGTTTTATATTTTATTATATTAATTATTTTATATTAATATTATATTTTGATATTACATATTGCTTATTTTATATTGATTGTTTTTTTTCTTTGTAGGAGAATTACTAGCATGACTGAGATTTCATGATGTTTCTTTACTACCAAATATCACGATGAAGAAGTTATCAGTTCACTAAGACGTCGCGGATCGACCGAAAATGTCACAGTCTAAAGACAGTCAAGTCGAACAATGCGACATAGTCCTTCCAAGACAAGGTCTATTATATCAGGAGGACACGTTGAATTATATACTTTGTAAACCGAAATTGATTCCATTAAAGTCAGTCACTTTGGAGAAACTTGAGAGAATGCAAAGGGATGCAGAAATCAAAGTCAGAGAAACACAAGAAACAGAAACCAGTCCTGATATAAATGCATAAGTAGCCAGTGATAGTTTGAAAGTTTAGTAGAATTTATTAGATATCACTGTTACTTGAGATAAAAGACAAGATGGTTCTTGGTGCATTTCTGACAGAGATTATAGTGGCATTTTTGCTCGCCGCAACTTTGCTTTTTAAATATGGAAATGTGTTTCGGCATCACATTATAGTCACTATCTCTGTCCTGATAGCTTGGTACTTTTCTCTATTAATAATCTTCATACTACCTTTGGATGTCTCTTCGGTAATTATATAATTATTTACATATAATTCAGTATAGTACACACAACTGTGTTCAATTTTTTTTCTTAAAAAATACAGCTTTTATTCTGAAATATGAAATAACATTTTATTTGCAGACTGTATTCAGGCAGTGCGTAGAGCAGAATATACACAACAACACTAAAAATGTCGATAATACTACCTCTGTAACATTTGTCACATGTAAAGAACCTTGGCCAAATGTACCAGATAATGTATTTCCAAATTTGTGGAGGATAGTCTATTGGACATCACAATGTCTGACATGGTTGATACTCCCATTGATGCAGTCTTATATAAAAGCAGGAGATTTCACTGTACGCGGAAAATTAAAGTCTGCTTTAATAGATAATGCTATATATTATGGCAGTTATTTGTTTATATGCGGCATACTTTTAATATACATTGCATTAAAGCCTGGCTTAGACCTTGATGGGTGAGTTTTAGTAGTTTATATAACAAGTATTATATAAAAGGAATATTTTTATTAATATAAACAAATATGTAGAGTTTAACATATTATTGATAGATATATGCTCAGTGTATAAAAATAAAATTATGATATTTTTGCTGTTTTAGGCAAAAATTGAAAGCTATAGCATCATCGGCGTCCAACACATGGGGCTTATTTTTATTGGTTTTATTACTTGGCTACGCTCTCGTGGAAGTACCTCGAGGATTGTGGAATGGCAGTAAACCTGGATATACTTTAAATTACAGCTATTTCAAGGTAGCAAAATTAAGCTTGGACAAATGTGAAGCGGAAGAAACAGTAGATGATATACTCGAGGTATACAAGATAATATTGTTGTTTACAAAATGCATTTGTAATCTGAGAATTCTGTAAAGTTGAATTTAAAAAAATGCCATTTTAGTCACTGCAAATTGCAACAATATCTATTGGGCCTGGTCATCCGTTTCATTGTAACTTGGAAACAATTTTTCAAAAGATACCCGCAGAATTGAAGGATAGAATGAACAGAAGACAACTGCCAGATGATACTCCAACAGATACACCCACTGAAAAATCTTTAATCCGATTACACAGACAGGTTTGTATATCATATAAAACATACATATATTATAATATCATGACACATTACATTTCTATTTTATATTGCTATTGTTTTTAGACTATAAAAGCGTTGCAGACTTTACAACGTATAGAGACTCAATGGGGTATTTTAGTGGACAAGATCTTTGATTTGGAAGATGTAGCGAAAAATCAAGTGAGTCATGATAGAAGATTCAAATCGTCTTTTCCTATACATCGTTCACTTCCGTTTCGTATTATTTACAGTCCTGTTATCGGTAAGTATAATATTATTATTTTTTATAATTTAATTAAAATAACTTTTTTATTTTGGAATTTACATTTCAGAATGGTACTGGAAATGTATTGTAAAGGATTATGTCCTGAAAGTAGCTGCCATTTGTGCCGGTTGTTTGTCAGTGGCTGTCGTATGGTCAGAAGTAACATTCTTTAACAAGTCTCCTGTGCTGTCGTTATTTGCTCAGTTTCTGAATTTAGCAAAAAGAAACTACGATTATTTTACGATAGAGGTAACCATTTGTACTCAATATTTATACATATTTATCACCATATTTATATCGTGTCTATATTCGATTTTCAGGTGCTATCCACATTGATTATTGCGTACCTTTGCTACTGTGCTTATTCTACCGTCTTAAAGATCCGAGTGTTGAATCTCTATTACTTGGCACCTCACCATCAAACGAATGAGTATAGTTTGATATTCAGCGGTATGATGCTGTGTCGTTTAACTCCACCCATGTGTCTCAACTTCCTGGGTCTTATTCACATGGATTCTCACATCATCAAGACTCATATTCTGGAAACACATTATACACAGGTAATATTATTTAAATAATCTATAAATAGACTTTATGCATTATACCATTTTTTCTTGTCTTCTCTCAGGTGATGGGTCATATGGATGTAATTTCCATAATATCCGATGGATTTAACGTGTACTTTCCTATGGCGATTCTGGCATTCTGTTTAGCGACATACTTTAGTATAGGTAGTAGATTGCTTTCTATGCTAGGTTTTCAACAATTTCTCGATGACGATGAATTCACGACGGACCTCGTAGATGAAGGAAGAGAGCTTATAAAAAGAGGTATCGATAAATTAATAAATCATTAACAAAATAATTATCCTTAATTTTTTGACAGGACAAAAACTGACATTTTTCTTATTATTCTAGAGAGACGCAAACGACAAAGAGCGGAAGATTCTATCTACAGGCGACGTGAATTGCAAGAGAGGTTTAATATTTCAGTGGGTTCAGGATCGCGTTACAGGACGTCTCGACAAAGCACAGACACTGGTTTGTATAAGTAATTTATATATAATATGAATTATATTTTATTTGTAATATAAATTACACGAATATAATATTATTAATAATTAAATATTCTTAATTATTATTAATAATTAATTTATATATAAATTATATTTTATTTGTAATATAAATTACACATATATAATATTATTAATAATTAAATCTTTTTCCAGTACGGCCATTAAAACGAGATGAATCGATTGAATCGGCAAGGGCAGGTCTATTGCATGATTTCGACCCTGCGGATTATTACATCGGTATGACATTTGGGGGAGAGAGTTATGGTGCGAATAATCGTTACGATGGGGAAAATCCAGGTGACAATGATTCGTATGATCCGAGTAACCCAAGGGCATTCTCCACGAGTACAAGTCGCGTTGGTCCTCCACCCAGAGGATTGTTCGATGATATTTAAAGGATAGCAGTTTCGTAGATGCAGCTTAGGTGCATGAATCATATGTAAATTGGCTTTTAGAGATTTACACCGACATTTATACCGAACGACGCGACGATAAATCATGAAAATATAGTCGGACCTCTTATCTTACGACCCTCTTATGCTACGAACCCTCTTATCCTACGATAAAAAATCCTCTCATGCTACGACCGCGAAAGGGGAATTATACCCCCACTCTCAAATTTTTATCGTAAGATCAGAGGTTTAAGGGAAAGATTCCGGACCGAAAATGTAGGATAAAAGGTCCGACTGTAATGAATTAAAATAGTAGCACAGGAGTGAATCTTATTAAACGGGCCGTAAAAATATTTAGAGACTTTACGTGCCTACAACATTTTGAATCCTAAATAGCAGCACGAATTAAAGTAAAATTGTATCATTATAAAATTTATTAACTTATACGTATAAATAAGAAATTAAGAATTGTTGCGCGGTTGTTAAAACAGAAATGCTTTTTTTTTTACAAGAAACTGTAACACGATTACGGTGAACGGGAGCTGAGAATGCGATGAACATATCCTGATTTAATATCAATATGTATATTATGTTTATTAGAGAGAGAGAATAAGTATATTTTTATCTCTCAATTATCTCTTTAAGTTTTGTATAGTTTGGTTTATGTCGAAACTAATAAATAATTTATATACAGTTTTTTTTTAATTGTACCTATTTGATCGATTATTCATTAATACCTTTTGTCAATAATCTAAATATCTTTTTAATAGTTTATACATCTATCAATCTTGACATTTTCAACTTGATGATTTATACAACTTAAACATATAATGATTTCATCTTTTTACTTTTCTATTTATTTTAATCTTTGGCTTTGAAAATTTTTATTTGTTCTATTTATTTTAATACTATCTGAAGAATTTATATTAAAAAGGTCTGGAACAGAGGATTGTCAGAAATGGCATAAAGTAAAAAGTTGGCTGAATGACGATAAGAAAATTTAATAGGAACAATTCAGTATATATAACAATAATAAAACTCATCAAGTGTAAAAATATGCGCCTTGAGTAATTTACAAAGTCAAACATTTCGGGATTTTATATATATTACAAACGCCTTTCGCGATTAATATAGTAATAAAACTTTTAATGTCTGCCAGCATTTTCGTCATTTTATTATAGATTATTCTTTATTTATTTATTACAGATCATTCTTCATATTATATATTCATATTATATCTCTCTCCCACTATTTATAATATAATATATTCAAATACATGAGAATCTACAACTTTAATCCATGAGATTATCTGTACCTGAGAATTTTGAAAAGTTACCCCAATAAACATCCTCTCTTTGTTTTTCCTTTTTTTCTTACACATGTACTAAACTACATATATAATAAACTTTTCTATTCGCGTGTATAAATCTATTATATATTAATGAGTATCTCATAAATAAGAGACAATATTAAAGCCTATTTCCCTTCTATTTTAATGTTATAGTTGCACTTAATTGTAAAAATTATTAAACATTCGATATATCAACAACAAATTAAATTTTTGATTTTTTTCAAATAATTTAAACACACGTCGATTATTTTACAATCTTAATAAAATTATTTAAAACGATAACACCACTCTATCTGTGCATCTGGAAGACATATGTAAAATGATTTGTATAATTTATAAACAATATAGAAATTTATGAACGATTTAAATTTTGTATAATGCACATTTATCACATGTGTGATTCGATAGACAGAGACAATTTTTTTTTTTATTTTCGCTATAGTTTACAAGTTTAATCGTTAGAATAATTAATAATTTTTATACTACAGAATACAGTTTCTTGTCATTAAAATCAGTGAATTATAATTTAATTGACAACATATTTAATAAACATATACAAAATAATTAAATATTATATATTACATGTTTAATGATAAAATAGACACTGGTATGCATTTTTAGTCATTTTGTAAATATTTCAATGATTAGGCCTTGAAACATAAATGTAACGTTAAATTAATGACAATAAATGTATAATGTAGTATCTAATATAACGCAATGATTTTTTTAGTTATTTCATAATTTCAATAGATTTATCAAACAACCAGACAACAATTAGGTAAAATAAACAATATAAAATGTAATGCTAGCGAGAATGAGAAATGACAACGCGTAAACTGTTAATATTCTAATAATTTTTACGCGTTCCGATCGTGAAGCTCTATTCTTAATATTTTTCTTATACCGAGAGCTTGCCAATTCTGACGATAGTAATAACGGTTCCAACAACAATAAGCTTGATCTGTTTTGTCGATATTCCTTCGATTCGTGCATCGGATAAATCAGTGAATCTTGCAAATCATCGTTATTATAACTAATGCGTCTCGTGCAACTTATTATAGTACTACCATCGTGATAAAATGTCATGGATGCGCAGCCGGCTTTCGATATTCTTACATAATGGTTATTCACATAGCGATGATATAGCTGGGTATTGACAATGACGTCGCGGGAAGGGTAATTTAAAACGTGAATATTCGGCTTCAACAGCGATTTCAGATCGAAGACGTCTCGGGGCCAGCAGTGAGAATAAAATATACTCGCGGCGTTGGTTTTTGAATAATTATAGATCAGCATGCAGTCCCGCAGATTTAGATCGTATTGCAAGCGGACAGTATCGTTAGGTTGATCCTCTTGCGGGTCGCGATAGGCAAAGCACGAGACGTCATCGCGTTGACACAGAACCACCTCTATGGCGAACAACGATTCCTTGGTATATATTAAACGATCAGTGTATACCGGACTGTATTTCATTCTCGCACATTCCTTGCAGATTTCGTGTCGCGGAGGGAACAGCGGGTCTATCAAAGCTTCCGTTGTGCTGGGACTATACTTCTTATGGTAATCCTGAATGCCGTACTTGTGCAAACTATTATATGGCTCCTTAATCGTTCTAATTTCTTCGTAAACATGCGATAAGGTTCGAGCGCTCGTTGGAGCTTCAATCTTCCCGTCGTCATTTCCCATCACTGCGTATTGTCGATTGTTATTCTTGGCTTTCCATTCAGCCTCGGAACATATTTCGTTTTTTGCAGCTAATAGAATCTCCGTCGAGTCGTCGCCGGCGCAATGAAAGACATTAAATATTGGGTTGTCAAGATGTATGTCATCGTTGTTATGCCTGATCGGTATCAGGGAAATCGATCTATCCTCAACAACGGCAGTATCGTTTCTTTCAGATGTGATATCAGCAATGACTACGGTTTGTGAGTCTGTTGCGTCAATGTGCGTACGATATGCGTGTGTTTCCAATGTGCGTGGTGTCGCTCTTACTTCGGTGGGAAAGCGTACATTCATGTCATCCGCTTTGCTTAAAGTGCTACTATTATGTTTTAATTGTTCTACCTTTAATTGCTCTAAGTGTAATTGGCGGTGGTGAACACACGCAAAGTAATATCAATTCCCGGATCTCATTTGCTCGGATCCTAATTCCCGTTTGATCTTCTGCAAGTCGTAAAGAACCTGGATTCCGCCAGACAGATATAAATAATGATAATTTTACACAAATAATGACTTGTTCGTAATTATATTAATTATTAAAAAATAATGTGAAGAACAAACCTCTATTATAGATGAAGCACTCCATGCTTGAGTGCGACAGCTATCCCTACAGTAACTTCCATCCTTGTTGGTAAGCTCGGGCAGGCCTCTCCAATGAGTAGTAGACGCTTCAATAAAATGTCGCGAAATGATAGCTTCGGTCGATTCAACCGTACGACGTAACTTGTCCTTTTCGCCGATTAATGATGCAAAATACAAACGTGCTCGCAGAAAGTATCCTATCGGCCAAAGCCATTCCTAAAAAAAATATCAAATTAGAAGTTTATACGCAAGAAGAATTTATCTTTTAATTTTTTTAAAATCTTTATATATGTCTAGAGAAATATGATTGAGAATACCCACGGGGCCCTGATGATAATTCCATCCTTGCGCTAATTTGGTATCGGTACTATCGTTAGAGTTATCATAATAACCATTGTAAGCCCAATCTGCAGAATCCAAAGTCTTCATTCCTAATGGGCCTAACAATATCTCTTCCGCTTTCTTCAGTGCAGTCCAAGCATGATGAGGATCAAACAATTCCGGAGCCTATTCAAGTAGGCAGTATTATAAATATAACTATTACTGAATTTTCTTATATAAAAAACTATAGTCATATCCTTTTATAGGGAGGTTCGTCACAGAATATTGCAATACTTACGACAACCATAGTGACAGGGAAGTTGGGTCGCAACTGATAATCCGCCCATTCTTGTGTCGCTCCATGACTATCCTTGAATATACCTCGTCGATGAATCAAATCGGGTCTCAACTCACCCTGCGTTGGAGTCTCGTTCACGTAAAAGTATTTTTCAAAGTTTGCCTGAATTTTGTCAGCCCATTGTTTATAACTCCAAGTTATTACGTTACCTGCGTGGTTCATGTGATAGTTATATGTGTTTATTTGATTAAATAATTATACAATGAAGTATTTTTAATATTTTTACCGTCGCGACTTTTACGCTGAACACTGCCATACGGGAAAAGATTTTGCTTGTACAGTTCGGCCAGAAAGGTGAGAATGCACTTGCTCAATCCAACCAACTCTATGGCAGAACCGTCTCTGGGAGTGGCCGGCTTGCCTTTGTTACCAGCTTTCTCGGAAGATCCCATTTTGTCCATCCAGGTGCCGCAATTGGCGTCGTTGCCGCCGAAAACGAAGCCTGTGTCAGGATGAACTCCGATTTGATTATTAAACCCGCGATCCATCATATGCTCGTCGATTTGCCTCCCAGCGTTTCGTTCACGGAAGCAAAGACCTTGGAAGTGTACAGTGAGAGCTTCTTGGATTACTTCGTGTAACGGTTGATCCTGAAACCATTTTTACAAATCGTGTAATAATCGTTGAGATTGGAAAATAGTTGCTTTTACTCGTCGACTTACATGCTGCCCCGCAGGTAAAGCCGGCGAATCGTCAGTCGGGAATAATCTCGAGACTTTGTCGGATAGGATGTTCAAACCATCTGGAACTTCCTCGGTGTAACATTTTATGGTGTAGAGCCACCACCATATTGCGTCACGGCAATTGAATCTATTATAGAATAAAATCAAAGGACCAAGCTCAAAACTTTCTAATATTTTAAACAGCGTAATTTGTTTTTTTTTTTTTTTGAAAATATAACTTTACCTCGCATTGCTTCCTTTATCGAGTAAATTTGGTATTAGGCCGTGTCGCAAAGTTCCGGCAAATCCGAGAATTATGAATCTCGCTTCGACATGCCTGCCTGTCAGAAGTAACAAACCCCTCAGAGCGATGAAGGTATCTCTACCCCAGTTTCTCGTGTAGCCTGTCGTGAAATGTGGCAAGCCTGCTGACATCGTTAAACATATCTGCTTCGTTTCTCCATCGTAGATTTTAGTCTTCGGCTTAGGCTGATTGAGATTCGGCGATAAATCTGGCAGTTGTGACGATCTAACAACGCCGCCCACTTGTACCGAGACCAAGCTCAGTAACTTAATAAACGTAGTTCCATTCTTTACAAAGCTGAAATAATAGTTGTTTTAATTAATAGCAGATGAAATATAAAATACACGATTAATTCTTTTCATTTTTATATACTTGAACAAAAATGAAGAATTTATTTTAACAAGTCAATTTGAAATATTTAGACCTATACTTACTCTGACATTAGACTGTAGCAATGATCTAAAAGATTCATGTAAATATTCACGATTATAACATCAAAATAACTCGGCACCAAGTATCTCGGAATTAATTTGAATGGTTCCAACGTTTGCTCGAACCATATCCCAAGGGGTTTAGTACCATCATCTTCTTTCAGACGTTGCCACACATAATCTGTCAATTTTTCAAACTGTTTTCATCGCACGCTCTTGTTATTGCTATGCAGAGTTATTTATGAAAAACAATTGTATTACCTATCATCCAGTTACCCTGTCTAAGATTGGCACACAGAGGATGTCCTAGATCGTTATTCGGACGAATATCAGCCAGTAAGGATACAATACCTGATTTTAAAAACGAGCATTTGTTAAACAATATGAGTGTATAATATATATGCTAAATAAAATTATATAAATCTTAGAATTATAAAAAAAATATATAAAGTGTATATTCATAACACCTTGTAATCCAGCGTACACCAAAGGTCCGTATCCCGGTATATTGTACACCCCAAATCTACCGCAAGTTTCGTCTCGTTCCTCCTGATCGCACCTATATAAAACTTTATTCAAATCCTCAAAATCCAGACGAGAGATTATATCATGTAAATCAGATTTCTCGTTCGAAGTAATCTGCGAAATAGTATTTTGAAGTTTCAGTAAGGCAGGTTTTATATTCGCGTGGAGCGATACTCTGAAATTAAATTTAATATACAAGTTAATATACTAGATTTATCCTTAGACTCGGTATATTTTAGGGTAAGAAAATTTTGTATATATATACCGTATAGCTATAACAGAACCGGGTTGGAAATTTACGAAATTGAGTTGGGTGTTCTTAGGATCGCCGGAATCGACCTTCTCGATTATCGTAGAGTCGCAGCATTGTATGTGCTGTTTAAGATTTAAAGTATATTCGCTTAATCCGTTTATGAACTTTTCATTTTTCATATATTTTTCTGGTAAGCAAAAAGGTGACTTCCCATTTCTGTAAACCAATATTTATATGAATTAATAAACTATTTTTAGATTTCTCTCTTGAAAACTTGAGAATAATGAGAAATATAAAAAGAATATTCTCTAAAAGTAATGATTGAACCTCGAAAGGAACATGTTAAAAAGGTAATTTCTTAATTTTAATCTTTTTTAAACAATCGAATTTTTATTCGAGATTAATAAGAAAATATTTTTTTTGTATCTTTCGTTGATAAGTATTCAGAAAAAAATCGATGTGGGATCATCTAAAGTATTTACGGAAAAGAAAAATAAAAACTGAAAATGACGATAACTCAGGAAATAATAAAGTTAAGGAGCTGAAATTTTGAGGAAAATTTTTTTTATAATAAGAAAGTCCAAGTATTATTTGAAAAATCGTCGGGGGCACTTTTTGTATGCTTATCCGGCTATAGCCTTTAATTAATAAATTTTCCTCACTTACTTGACATCCACATGCAAAAGTGATGCTTCCAAAATAATTTCCTCCACTATACCCTCCACTATCAAAGGTCTTATGTGTCTTCTCAGGTCATGAGTGTTCGAATCCGGATGTTGAAATGCTGTGAACGCGACCAGAACTACACTCTCGTGACTAGTCGGTGAATGTCTCGTTACAGCTACTACGTCACTGTCCATTTGATCGACAAATACCTATGAACATAAATTCATTGTCAGAATACATTATTCTTTGCTGCAAATGTATCAATATAAATAATAATAATTTATATACCTGCGAAAATTCTTCTTGGCCGAGCATATAATGTAGATCGTTTAACGCCTTTTTGGCTTCAATTATACCGGTTTTTAAGTTAATAAACTTCTCATCATTCGTCAGATCGTCATTATCCAGCCAGCTAGTGTATTGTCTTTCTTCGTCTACTACATGTATCTGAAGAAAATCGAATCTCGTTATAAATCTTTTACAGTATAAGATTTTATGGTAAAAATGTGTGCGAACGTTTAAGTTTATTCTACCAACTTACATGATGGGGAACTAATTCATCGTAACCGCGATTACTGCCACTGGCACAGCACGCCATCGATACAAGCGCAGCGCTTGGGAGTAAATCGAAAGTACTTCGTTTCTCCACCGGACTGGGATTGTCGTGAGTCACGTCCAGGAACAGAGCGTGAGCTATGCTCGGAACCAACGGCCGTTTTCGCGGTTGCAGAAATGCTCCAACTGGTTCCCCTCCATATCGATATACCAATCTTCCTTCTTCGTGGCTGTCCCATGCTGACATGGCTTCTGCAATATAAAGCTTCTAACGTATCTTCTCTAATTTTGCAACACTTATATACCTATGTAGTATATAATTATGTTTTAAAAACAGTTTAGAAAGAATAGCATTTTAATGAGAAAAATTGACAGATACTCTTGCTTTTATTCTAAAGAATAGTCTATTTATGATGCTTATATCTTGTGTGGAATGTAATATTATCATGTAGATTAAATGTTTATGTTATACAAATAAATGACAACCTCTGATTAAAGAAGTGATGCCAAGACGATTTACAAAGATGTTGTCCTTTTGATCGGAATTGGTGAATAATTCCGCGACAACGTAGAGATTTGGACGGATTCGTCGTGCAGCGTCAAGCATATGCTGTAAAGAAATCATATTATTTATATAACATTCCAGTATCAATAGTTGCAATATAATTAACGACATACTTCAGCAACGGGGATCGGTGTAGAATGACAATTGTCCAACCGAACACCATCAAAGATCTGTGCCGTTTGTTCTACGTAATCTGTCATATGTTGCCACAAGAATGGACAGTCCTCTGGTTTCTCCCCGTATCTGTAATAGATACATTAATTGCATAATGTAAATTATATATTAAACTACTAATGATATATCAAAAACTGAAAGAATATTCAACACAGATACTTGTACCTGAGTTTAACGCTGTCTCCCCAAGCGATGAGTTCCCTGCGAATGTAGACGTTAGAATCAGGCTCTGCAAAATTTTTCAAAGGATCGCCATTCATGACCCAACCATTGTGAGCCATCAGATAACACCCATTATCTGAATACATTATATTTTCTCTGTCTGTCAAAGAATCAGGTACTCCATAATCAGTAAAGTATCTATAAAATATAAATTTGTCAATAAATATTGTGTATACAAGTGACTTCACAAGGTTTTAATATTTAGATTTACAAATAAAATTATCTACCTAGGAACAAGAGGCTTCTTTTCGCTAATTTCCTTAATTTTTGGTCCATCACATTGTACTCTAAAATATCTTATACCAGCAATAGTATTTTCAACGGCAGCATTTAGATGGTTTTGTACACTGTTGTTAATGGCTTCGTTGAGTTCTTGTAATTTATTCTTCAAGTCTTCCGCGCATCGTTTCAAACGAGTCTCCTCGTCGAAACAATCAGCTCTATAAAATATTAAAAAATTAAAAATAATGGAACATAATACCTGCAAGTATGTAATCAAATTTATCTCATCATATATATCTTACCTGTATATATTATATTTTTTCAAAGCAAGTTGCATGTTTATGGTCGACTTCAATCTGCGGAAACTGGGATCTTGAATTATCGAAATGTCTTCAGCTTTCGTATTATTATTCACATCTTGTGGCATTTCATTGCGCGCCAAGTTCAAGAATTCCACTACAACTTCGTTGACATCGACGGTGTACAGCTCATATATCTTTGCAAGCGGCAAGAAATGTGTGTTAAGAGCGTGTCGAATTGCCTGAAAACAAAATGCCGAAAATGAAGCAAAATCAAGTATGATAAAGAACGAAAATTCGATTATATTGTAATAAAATAATTTGCAACTTACATTCAAGTGATCTTCAGTTTCGACCACGGTAGGAATACCTTTAAATTCCCATTGTCCAGCAGCCACTTGTATAGTTAATTCAAACAATGTTGCATCCAAAATATATGCCGGACGTAAGTGAGGACTATTAATGCAGTTGTACGTGCATTCTGGGTGAGAAACTAGAAACGGACTCTCGTTTGCAGTGTGATTCAAAACAATATCACATATGCTTAATATCTGTAAAGTTTAAGATAATTGAAGAACATACATTTGAATATATTAAAAGAATATTCTTGAAGATAATAACTTACATTCCATTCGGTTCGCATTTTGTTTACAAATTGTTCGATATCATGGTAAGTAATTATTTGATCATTTTCATTAAAAATAGGATTAAGTTTTGTTTGATCCTTCAGACTGTACGATGATTTAGAATGTCCCAATTCCTAAAATGTCAAGCTTATGTTTATTACAAACACATCTTATTTTTTTTATACATGATATATTATAATTGTTAACGTTACCTGTATTGGCGTAAAATGAATCACATTATATCCAGAATTTCGCGCCACCAATAATTTATCTTCCCATGTGGAGAAAGGTCCTAAACACTTTGCCAAAACTGTTTGAACCTGAATGCAATCCAAAGGCAGCTTTCTTCCATGTTCGCCTATTTTCAGATCAGGATCCACTAGTAGATATCCAGATGCAACAGGTTTGATATGTCCTTTGACTCTGCGAAACAGATATATCTCGTTAATATAAAACAAAATCGCGTACATAAATAGCTGTTCATAATATGTAATACTTACTGGTCACTGACATAATAATGGAATGAACCAGGCAAAGTTAAATATATACTCGCTGATTCGTCAACCCATTGCAATTGATAGTAGGTATGTCTCTCAAATATTTTGTCACTTGATAATGGATGATTTATAAAAACATCAAGCCTTTTTCCAAGAAGGGAAGCCCCGAGTCTAAATTCAACTTTCCATCCTATATGAAAAATATTAAGATGTTAAAATAAAAACATAAAAAAATGTACTATAATAACAGAAAAACATTAAAATACAATTTAAAAAAATATGTTTTAAAAGAAAAATAAAATCTCTTTAAAAACCTTTCTTCAATCTGTATAATATTCCATCCAGATGTTCCCCATTGTTCACAGTTAAAACTCTTATTTGTTCATGATGCGCAGACTTTGGTGATAGACCGTGTTGTTGCATATCTTCAGTTGTCTGCAATTGTGAACAAAATTTTTATTAGATATATGGAGGAAATATTGCTTTTATTTTAAAATAATTCTTATATAATCAAATATTTTGCCAGACATTATTGATTTATAAATATTTAATTTATCATATTTATATTTTATCTCTTTCCAAGTCATTTTTTAAATGATAAAAAAATTTGGAGAAAATATAAAACTTTATTAAATTATTTAATGACTGAAGGAATATAAAAAGGAAGTTTAAGAAAAACAATAGTTTTTACCAAGAGTAAGATTCGCTGCACAATGGGATCTTCTAAGAGAAATAATACTTACGTCTCAAACGTAGAAAACGAATATGTACTTAACAGACAGAATATAAGCCTTATATATAAGTTATTGGCATAAAGCAGTTAGCAAGCGTGCATAATATTACATTACAATGTTCTGCTATGCGAGCATATATAAAGGTTGCAGCTATTCTCTTACTCTATATATACTAGGATTACAATACCATAGTAATGTGACAACTGCTTCCTGCCATAAGACTTGCTTGTGTTAATTCTAATAAATATAAATAAGTACAGACAATCTATCACTCTGGCAACAAACTGTATGTCTAGTATCACAATTTAAAATTTTATTATTTAAATGTATGATAGTTATAAAACTTACAATGTCCAAGTCTACAACCCGTCTACAGATATATCGTAGAAAATATTTATAAATCCTTAAAAATAATCTTCTCATAGTGTAAAAGAGAAAGTGTCTTATTCTTGAAACCATTTGTCAACAAATTTAATTGCGCTTAATTGACTGATGTAAACAATTTATTAAGGAAATGATATCGCAGCATTTGCTCACATTTTATTACACATATGTGAGTTAAATCCTTTATGTGTGCTACCTATAACAGATATATAAAATAAAGACTAATAGAAATGTAGTAGTTATTAAATATAAATTAATTAAATGCCTGTAATATGTAAATAGTTAAAAACAGAGATTTTTCAAATATTAATAATTTAAAACATTTGTAAAAGTTATATTTTATAAGATACATGAAAAATTTTATATTTTAATTTTATATTAAATAAGGAAAATTAGTAGGTAGATCTTATCCTGTATATAATAAAATTAAGATATTATATTCTTATATTAAGATAAATAGTTATACATATAAATATATTAGTAATGGATTAATGATCTTTATTAATAAGTTTTTACAAATGGCAGATACATATTTGTAGATATATAAATATTTTGTAAAAGACAGATATTAATATAATTATGCAATATACATCACTGTTTTATGTATCACACATTCGTATAGATAAAAGTAATATAAATATATTTAAGTGATAACACTTTAGGATAAAGATTAGTTTTTGATTTAAAATATATAATATTAAAAAATGTCAAAAGTCATATAATTTCACATAAATGCAATTAAATATAAATCTAGTATCTTATAAAAGAACATATTTGCAAGAAATGAAAACAATATTATAAACTACATGATATAACAATAATAAAATGAATATTAAATGATTAAAATAAAAATTATTAAGACAATAATTAATTAACACATATAACAAATACAAATGACATTAAAAAACATTAAAAGACAATCCGACAAACATTTTGGCAAGACACATTAAGCGAATCTTTCACGACCATAATTAAAATATTATTAATATACAAATACATGCGGTATACGTCAAAGAAACGATATTCAAATATTTGTCGAGGAATTACATATTATGTACGTTATTTAAATCTCCTACCTATACAAATATCGGTGGTAGAATGTCAAATGATCACGTATCGCATATGCGCTCTCATTCGAAAGATCGGTAAGAAAACCTCGGAACAAGTTGACCTCTATCTTGTTAAGGACAGCTGTGAAGGTCAACAAACACGCATGGCCGGGTTGATATGACGATAATCAGAGAATTTTTGTATTACAAAATAATCTTTTTACACGATAATAGTCACACGACTAATGTAAGACCGTTTTACAATAAGAAGGGAAGAATAGGAGTAGGAGTAAGGAAATAAAAATATTTTTTATTCCCTCACTCCAGCTCCTTACGCCGCTCTTATTTAGCAGACGAAATAAATATGTATCCCACTGCAGTCGCCATATTAGGTACCGCACCAATCAAAAAGACGGACGCAGTTGGCGTTTCTCTTGTCTATATACTCAAAGGTTATTTAGGACTCCAAGCCATAGATCTCTTTTGCTAGTATCTCATTGGTTATTTTGTTCCCTTTGAATTCTGGAAGGGGACGAAATAACCAATGAGATACTAGCAAAAGAGACAGACATAGGTCTCAGTCTCAGGTGTGGTATATCTCTCTCTCTTTCTAAACCGGGCGCACGCTCGACTATATTTCTTTCACAAATAAGTATTATCATAATCATCATGAAATTTAGACTTTTCCTTGCAAATTAAAAAAAAATTTAGATCGGTATTATATTGTTTTTTTCTCACAGAAATGATACATTCTTTTCAATTCAGCTTTTTCCGAGAAGAAAAAGAAAATCATAAACCGCGCCACGTGAGTGCGCATGAATTGTCAGTTTCCTTCGTTCATCTTTTGCGGGTAGTCGGTGACAGAAATTCTAACCTCGACGCGCGGATAAATTCGATCGTAATTTAATAGCGAGGATAATTTTAATAATATTTATTTATGTGTAATTGAATTATTACGTACATTTTTTTGATAAAACTGACAAAGATTTTGCGCTCTTCAAAGACTTCACATCTAAACAATAACTATAAATATTATTTATCGAAAGTGTTATTAATTCCAACGATTTTATATATTTTTTCCTTAACTTCTCCTTTACACATTGTAAGAAATTTTGAATGATATCGTGTGCCTATGTCAACATAAAGCGTGATAATGTTTCTTTCCTAACCTCACTCGCGTTGAAACTTAGCGCCCTCACATAAAACGACGTTAAAAGTCGTAGCGAGGGGTGCGATACATATGCAACGTGCACCGTTATTAACACGACGATCGACAGGCGTGATTACGTCGACGATTAAAACGCACGTTCGACGATTAAAACATTAGGACATCGAGTCGAGCGGCCACGCCGCTAATTAAGCGCGATATCACGAATAATTATTATTCTTGTCATTCGAACAGCGCGTTCGCTGTCTCTTTACAGTCCTTTTCAAAATGGCAGCTACGGACGAGCTGAGTAAGTATTCCTCGAGAAAAAATATTCGATTACGTCGCGAAACGTCGTCGCGATGTTTGTCAGCGGGTCGGAGATTACACGTCGCACCAGCTGTCATGAATGTCAACGGCTGCGAGAACGGATGTTCGTCCCTCGAACCTGATAAAGTCCCCGAGGCACAAACTCGATTGTCATGCTGTTCCTCCTGAAAAAAAAACAGCTCCCTTTTTCTTTTGTAAATTTTTATTTCGTCTGATATTTCTTTTTCTCTCTCCATAAGTTTTCGTCGCGCGCTCGCAGCTGTCAAATCGCAATATCCACATCTACGTCGATTTAATTATTTAAATTTAACAGCTTGTGTGATGTCAGCGTTTTTCGTGTGATATATGTTTTTATGACATTTCTTGATCATTGATAATAATGGAGATCGATATATCTGTACGTGTATATATATATATATATATATATATATATTTTCTATATATTTTTTTTATAAATATATAGAAAAAAAATTGCACAACTGAAAATCTGACTATTGTTATTTGTTTTTCATTATGCTAATAAAAAACTTTGGAACATAATATTAATTCTTGTGTTGTTTTTATTTAGCTTTGCTTGAGCGGGTATTTCTTCGCTTGGGTTCCGCAGAAACAGATGAGCAGTTACAGGCATCGGTCTGTAAATTTTTGCCTCCTGTGTTGCTCAAATTATCTAGCGGACAGGAAGGCGTTAGGAAAAAGGTGATGGAATTGTTGATTCATATAAACAAGAGAATAAAGAGCAGGCCTCAAGTACAGCTACCTGTTGAAGCATTACTCCTGCAATACCAAGATCCAGCTGCTAGTTCATTTGTGATTGTATGTTGGATATGTGCTGATTGCTATCTAAGATTTGAAAAAGGAGCACATAATGTATATTTATATAATTACAGAACTTTACGATAATATATATAAAATTAGGCTATCCTAGAATGGAAATGCACAAGCAAGCAGAATTAGTTCCAAGTGTATTAAATGCTATCGAAGGAAAACCATTATCTCATCAAGATAGGTATGTTTATTAGAAGAAATTTTTATTTTTTGAATCTTGATAAAATTTATATTTTGCTAATTACATCAAATTATGTATATTAAATCTTTTTTATAGTATTTGAAATTAAATTTATTTTATTTTTAAATTAAATAGTGTATGTATTGATATGTTATAGTATAAGTTATAATGTGTTACAGTTTAATGCTGATTATAATGCCAGCATTGGGACACATTAATATACCAACGGATATTGATAAACGAGCATCCCTTTTAGGTTTACAAGATAAACCTTATGTATCCAAGCAACTTGTAAATTTTATGCTTGATATATTATTGCTACCATATGGGTAAGATATATTTGTTATGTTATTTTTAAATAATCATATATTTTATACTTACTAATTGTGTTTGTATGACATATTGTTAGGTCTGTGGGACAAGCGGAAAATCAACAGTCGGGTCAAACTATCGATTTGTCTCAGTTTACTGTGCCGCCAGGTTTAAGTGATTATGCGTTCAAACGAGTGATAGGTGAAAACCCGCCAACGGCGGAACAGCTCGAACAGATAAAACTGGGCATTGTTAAATTTCTTGCTGGTGGATTTTTCCAAGATGCAGATATTCTGATACACTTGATTGTAGCGGCAGCAGATACTAGATTCAGCATCGCAAATATGGCAGATTTAGAATTGAAAAAGATTGTTGGGTGTGTATGAAAACTGTCAAAATATGTTAATCAACTTTGAATTTATCATAGATTAAAGATCTGCAATTTATAGTATGATTGTCTGTTTAGCACATTGGATTGGTCTTCGATGCAGTTAGCAACTCCACTTTATACATTATTTTTGGGTACTGATGCATTAGCCACGCAAAAGGAAGTAAAACCCGAGATGAAACGGCACCCTGCGAGCACTCGAATACGTCTCAAGCTTTTACAGTATCTTTGTCGTGTAACTAAGGCGGGTTTTATTATACCACCATGTATACAGGTAAAATTTAATTGTGTAATATATATTTTATTATGTTACATAATAAAAATATTTTTATAAATATTTGTAATAATTTATATAAATATTATTAAAAATAATAAAATTAATCAACTATTTTTTTAGGTTGTTTTTGATTCTCTTTATGGAAAAAATACAAATGCAAAGTTGAAATCATTGGCATTACAATTTACATCAAATATCGTCCAACAGTAAGTTTTACAATTTATTTTTTAATATAATTTTCTATATTTTATTGCCTCATTATTACTGTGTGAGAAATTGGTAGATTTATAATTTTATTTATTAATACAACATGCAATGTATTATTAACATTATTTATTTATGTAGCATTATATTATAGACACAGTTTATATATATATAATAAATTGTTTGATTTTAAATTTTTAAGCTGCAGTCTTGTACCATTAGCTCGCGTTGCTGGAGTAATTTTGAATGGTATGATAAAATTAATCTCTGAGGGCGATGATGGACATAAATCAATGGCATACACAGTTATTGGACAACTTGGTCAAAGAATACCATCTTTAATAAACAAAGATTTGAGTTTGCTACACAATTTGTTCGACACGCTTGTATCTGTAAGTATATGATTTTATTCATAATATTACACAAATTTTTTATGTCGAAATAAACATTACATGTAAATACATTGCTAATATTCAAGACGGACGGTGAGTTACGGCGGACAGTAAGGGACGCTTTGATTTGCGTAACATCTGCGTTTATACTGAACAAAGAGGATGAAAGCAGTATAGCTCTAATGAACGCTCTATTATCGGTTCATATTGAATCGCCAGAATCCAGCGTAAGGCATGTATTAAATTGTAAATTGAAAATTATACTTACATTAATTCCAGTATGTATTCTATATGTTTGTAATTATGTTACCTTTGCAAACAGATTTGTGGCAATGCATTATGCCGCGACCGTGTTTCCGCCTGATGACGCTCCGTCTCGGTACCTCTTGTTGTTAGCCTGTGGTGATAATAAACACGAGATAAGTACAGAGGCTATGAAAGCGCTCTATGGTGTTGTGCATAAAAATGAAGACGATCAACAAATTAACAACAAAATATTGTTGCCTGAATTTGTGAAATTAGTAAGCTACGTTCACTCAAAAATGCAACCGAGAATGCCCTCAAATAGTGGCAAAAATACAGACAAGCAAGTTCTCCCATACAGTATTACCACATTTTCTGAAGTAAGTATTTTATCAACAGATTATACTATATCCAAAAATAAGGCGACTAATGAGATTTATATTTTTATAGATTATTACTTACTGTCGCGTTTGCCTCGCCAGAAGTGCTAATATTCCCGCGCGAAATGAACCACTGCAACATCCTACCGAACATACTCCACTGATTGGACGTTACTTGGAGAAATTGTACAAGGATCAACCAGAAATATTGAATCAGTATCTCAATATGATTTTGCTCCTAAGTCATTCTTCTGCAGGTGAGAAATGATTAGATATATACAATTATAATTACACAAACCATATAAAACACCAAATTCCAAGTTAAGTATAATTATTTATTTATTACAGATCAAATTTCCCTAAATGCATTATTGGAAGTACTTGGGTCTGTTCCGCATTATATAGTAAAATCCTATGAAAAAGAGTTGCCATGGCTGCGTTCTTTGCTCACTTCCACTAAGCAAGATGTACGACAACTAGCCGCAAAGATACACGCTGCAATCACCGGCTATTTTCCAAAGAATGAATTCGAAAAGCATGTTTCAAATATCATGGATATTATGAATAAAAAAAATTTGGAAGCACAACATGGGGCATTAATGGCACTGACTTATATGATGGAGAGAAATTTAATGCAACAGCGAAATGAAAATAAAGATTTGTGCAATTGGGCGACTTATAACGATATTGTAAAAGCAATATGTACGTATTAAATGTTGTATTATGTATATTAAATATTAAATTATATATAAATTATATATATAAATTATATTAAATTATATTAAATTATATATTATATATGCTTGCTTTATACACATATATATATATATATATATATATATATGTTTGAAATATTCTATGTTTGTAAAGGTACATATCTACGCGATAACACGACATTATTAATGGATGCTGCTGTCCAAGCCATTGGCGTCTTGGGAAGAACACATTCTTTACCTTTGCCAGTAGAAGGGAAAAATGATGATCCGAACAAAAAGGCGATAGTAGAAACGATCTTCTCTGTATTATCCAATGCCAAGCTGACTACTAAGGTTCGTTTCCTAAACATAATTAAACGCGTCATACAATTATTTTATAATACTACATGAGAATGTATTATTCTTTTCTCAGATGAAAGAGAAGGCTGCCCTTTCATTAGGATACTTATGTGTCGGTGAATGTTTCCCGCATACTACGGAGATTGCTAACAAAATTATAGCAACAGTCAAAGAGGTATATATATCTTCAATTAAAAGATCATATACATTTATTACATAATAATAAGATACAATATAAAATAACTACATTTGCTGTTTAACACACAGACGAAAGATATCGAAGTCCATTTAATTCTGGGGGAAGCTTTGGTTTGTTGCGTTCAAGCACAAGCTTCACCAGAAGCAAGGGATGCCTGGACGACTTTACCCTCCGAACATGTTGTTCCCTACAGTAAAGAGAGCGATGAATTATTAATTCACGTGTTAGGTGAATTACTTAATATATATCAAGTGCCTCATCCAAATTTGCGACAGGTATCTATACTACATGTTTTGGAGGAATAAAATAATTTTTGCTGTATTAATAGTATGATGTTTTTTAAAGGCAGTATGTGTGTGGCTATTTGCACTTTTGAAACACAACATTCAACGAGAATGTGTCAAAGAACGATTGTCCACTCTTCATCGTGCATTTATAGATTTTCTTTCAGATGACAGTGGTAAGTAAATGTAAACTATCAATTGTATTATATTTAGTTTCATTATTTTCTTTGGAAGAGAAATATAATTTTTTATTTATCTTATGTAATAGACATAGTGCAAGATGTTGCTTCAAAAGGCCTTAGTTTGGTACACATTAACAGCAAACAGGAAGAGCGTGATGCTTTAGTGACCAGTATACTAGATCAGTTTGCACAGGGTCGTAGGACTGTGCAACAAGTTACCGCTGATACCAAATTATTTGAGGAAGGTCAATTGGGAAAAAGTCCATCTGGGTAAGATTAAAATCATAGCAGAATTTTTTCATGTTATTTCAAGATTAAACATATTTGTGTTATATCAATTTGAAAAATATATTTAAAAAAAATTATATTAAAAAAAATTAAGAGATTTTATAAGAATAGATTTAATAAGAATATTAAAAAAAAAAAAAAACTTTTTAGCGGCAATTTGTCAACGTATCGAGAAATCTGTTCCCTCGCAACAGAATTGCAAAAGCCCGAGCTCGTCTATTATTTCATGCATTTGGCAAATCACAATGCAATATGGACATCCAAGAAGGGAGCGGCGTTTGGTTTCGCGGCGATCGCTAGTATCGCGAAAGACGAATTGAATAAATATCTGCCTAGTATTATACCACGATTGTACAGATATCAGTTCGATCCTACGCCCAAGATCCAGCAGAGTATGACTAGCATTTGGCGGGCCGTTGTTCCTTCAACGTCAAAGGCCGTCAGTAATATTATTATACCTGTCAATAATATTATACCTGTCAATAATATTATACCTGTCAATAATTATCTAATATGTCACGTGTAATGGAATGAGCGTAAAAACATGTTCTTTTTTTTATATATCACCATAGATCGAACAGTATCATAAAGAAATATTGACTGATGTAACTGATAATCTAACCAATAACGAATGGAGAGTACGTATCAGTTGTTGTAATGCTCTCGCAGATCTTTTAAGGACGGCAAATGTCCAATTCAATTTCGCCGAATGCGGTCCGGAACTGTGGACGAAACTGTTTCGTGTGATGGACGATATTCATGAAGGCACGCGATTAGCCGCGACAAATACTGCTAAAATACTTAGTAAGGTAAATTGCCAGTTTTTTTAAACAATGGTGATTTATACATACTTGTGTGTGCCAGAGATTTATATATCTCTACATTTATATTATATCTTTATTTTTTATATTAATTTTATATTACTTATATTACTATTTATATTATATCATATGATTATTTATTTATATTATATTTCTATTTACTATATTTATTTTTATACTTATTTATATTATATCTTTATATTTATATTTAATCTATATTTTAATCTATGTTTATATTTAATCTTACATATAGGTTTGCATACGTCATTGTGATTTCTCGCATGGTAATGCTGGCAAAGAAGTTATTCAAGCAATATTGCCTGTGCTACTTGATATTGGAATTACTCATACTGTGAACACGGTGAGAGCCATTTCATTGCAAACGGTGTCTCAACTAGTATCCACGGCTGGTGTTTTATTAAAACCGTCGCTCGTTAATCTAATACCGTCATTATTGGAGACGATTGGTGAATCGGAGAACCCTAAGCTTTCGTATTTGAGCAACGTGTGCGGTGGAACTACGGAAACTCAGGAAGCTATTGATAATCTCAGAGCCAATGTTGCCAAGGGTCATTACGCGTCAGATACAATAACAAAGGTACTTTATCTTTGTTAATTTAGAAATTTTTTTGAGAAATAAGTTTGATAGAGTTTGAATATTTTCTTGACATTTTCTTCTACAGTGCATCCAATATATCGATGCAGATGTGCTGAAGGATTTAATGCCAAAAGTAATAGACTTAATCAAATGCAGTGTAGGATTTGGAACAAAAATTGCTTGTTCGCATTTCGTAATTCTTCTCAGCACTCATCTAAAATTGGAACTACAACCATATAGCGGTTAGTAAATATATTTTAATTTCAAAGACACATGAAAAGTACAAAATATTCTTAATATATAAAATTTAATCCAATCTATATATTTAAACTATTATCTTGTAAAATATTATATAATAGTAATTTAATATTTTATGCAATTTTTATTTAGTTTTTACAATTTGTATACAATTAATTATTTATATTGTTCCCCATCTAGCTAAAATTCTCTCTGCCTTACTTAATGGTTTAACTGATCGTAACGCTGCTGTGAGAAAAAATAATGCAGTTACCATTGGCCATATAGTTGGCTCAGCTAAAGATTCTAGTCTGGATAAATTATTTAATACTCTAAATACATGGTATTTGGAACGCGAAGGTACATCCAAATTTTAACACTACATTATTTATAGTGTCATAATTTCATTTTATAAATAACTAAACAAAAAAACTATAAATTACAGATGATGCAATAAGATTAGCAATTGGACAAACTTTACAATCCATAAACAATTATAATCAAGAGAAATTAAAGAATTATCAAAAAATAGTCATTCCTCTTGCTTTCTTTGCGATGCACGCAGAAAAGGTACCAGGTTTGTATTCCAATATTATAGTTTGTTATTTATACATAAGTATGTTTCGTTGTAAGCATGTTTTTTTCTTTATATATACTATTACTTATTAGGGAATGAAAGCACTATTGAATTATGGACTGATTTTTGGAACGAAATAACGCCCGGGACCGAAGCGGGAATCATGCATAATTTACAAGCAATAACCGATATTTTAAATACAACTCTCAAATCAGCGTCATGGACTACAAAAGTGCAAGCCGCAAATGCGGTCCATACTGTTGCCTTAAAGTCAGGTCATAATATCGATATAGAAGCCAGAAATACTTTATTAAAGATATTGACGGAAGGTCTACGTGGCAGAACGTGGGATGGAAAGGAACGTTTATTAAACGCTCTTGCAATGTTAGCGTGCAATAGCAAGTATGTATATCAGATATTCTTATTTCGATGTTAAAATTTTATTATATTTTTAACGAATAAGTTAACTTGTATGTGTGTGTATAAATATATATGTGTCAAATGTACATGATATATTGCAGAGAAGCTTTAAACGTGGATACTGCACTGCTAGATACAATTGTATCCACACTACATAGAGAAAGTAAAAAAGAAAACGTCGAGTATCGTCGAAGTGCTTTGCAAGCGTTTGCTATGGTGTTACATGAACTTGACATTGATAGATTTACAGAAATATATGAAATTGTACAGGAAATTTTGATTAAGGTGAGTTGCATCAATAAATAATATTATAAAAAGATAACTAAATAAATATTTTATAAAAATGCTTTATATATATATATTAGGTATCTGATAAAAATAATGACGACGAAGAAGATACTGCGGAAGAAAGTAGAAAGAAAAAGGAAAATAATATAAAATTGCAAGAAACAGTTTATGAAGTACTCGGAAAAGCATGGCCCTCTACCAAAGAAACACAAGGTTAGATTGCAGGCTAAATTTTTTTTGCAATTTAGTAAAAGGTAGAAATATATACATCTATGTTTTGGATATTTTTATATTTGTTTGTTTGCAGATAAATATTGCATAGAATTTGTAACTCATTGTCAGAAAGTACTGCCAAATAGTACAAGATCTGTGCAAGTCACCATTTTAACGGCGTTAAATCTCTTCGTGGATAGACTTGTCATATTAAAAATAAATAAAACGGAATTATCATCAAAAGATAAGAAACTATTAGATGAAATAAGTGATAATTTCAATAAAATATTATCATATTGTATAAGTAAGTATATACATTATAAATTGTAAAAGTATATTATTTGATAATATATTTATATATATGCTATATTAAAATTGTTTGCAATTTTTTAAATGCGTTTTCTTTTTGCAGATATTTCAAAGTTCACCAGAATTAGAAAAGAAGCATTGAATATAGTTCTTTCGTTAGGAAGAAAGATGAGCGAGACAAATAATGACGAACAGCTGGACAAGTTGACGCGCGTTTTAAAAGAACTTTTGCCTGATCTAACGAAGGATAACCAACCAGAAATACGGACCAGAGTTGTTGATATTAAGGAAATGCTTAAAATTTAACTAGCCGTGCGTACCTTAAGAGTATATCCCAAATCGAATTTACGTATCCGCACATGTCGTACAGTTGTTGGAGCGATAATAACAAAAAAAAAATTCTGATAGCTATGGTTGCGTGTTTATTTAAATATGTTAATGTAGATGTGCCTAATATAGTGTTATATCGCTTAATAAGATGTAATTTAAAACTCTTGTTTATAATCTTCATTCATGCCCATGTATTATACCTCGGTAATGAATCAAATGATGTTAAAATTCTTCTTTGAATCTTCAGTTCTTATGAAGATTCTTATTCGATTGTTTATCACTAATAGATATTGTATTTGTGCATTTTATATTGCGAATTAAGAATTTTGGATCTCGAAATATTGCGATTTTATTAATTATGAATTTATAAATTTTTTATTCAGTTATTACTAAAAGTTTAATGTCTTTTCTAACTTTATTGAAATTTAAAAGATTTTTTTTTTAAACGATAGGGAAACTGAAGTCCTGTTTCAACCTTCAACTGCACGAAAAAACTAATAAAATAGTATGTCTTTTTTTTCTTTACAGAAACTTAAACTCTTTTATATGTCTGTAGTTTATTGAAACCGAAATTTTTTTATCACAGCAATATACTGATAAAAAAAGTTGCCTTCTCTTTTTTCAACTTAAGCAATTTTTATGAGGTGTTTACAGGATTAATTCAAATTGTTATATCTGAAAAAGATTATTTCAAAGTAAATGATAGAAGAATCAAAAGTCATAACAGGATAGATCTTAAAATTTATAAAAATAGAAAGAAAAAAAGACTGTCATTTGAATAATCTGTAATGTCTTTATGCAGAGAAATGGTAGAATAAAGTTTGTCTGCACAATTCTTGGACAAATTTCTGCAGATAGACTGATAAACAGAGAAATGACTAAATGTTTCAAACTCGATTATCCACAGAATACATAAAATAATTATAAATAATTATTTAAATTTTTAAAATTATTTAAATAATAATTATAAATAATAACTTATAAATTAATATTTAATATTCACCTTTAATATTCTCCTTTCTGTGCTTTATTACGTTTTATTATTTTTTTTTTCATTTTTCTAGCACACAATCTCTCTAAATAACTATGCGATGAATAATGTAATTCTCACGTGAAATAGTATGATAAAATTTACTTTAATATTAATTGTAAATATTAATAATTTTCTTTTTCAAGAATTTAAATATAGATTAAGAAAGAAGTTTATTTTATAAAGAAATTAGAAGGATACTTTTTATTTTACTTATTCTAACACATACCCATTATTACAAAATTGAACATGTAAAATTAAGTTTTAAAAAACTTGTATTCTGAACACACATAATGTTTATATACATATCGTATATGTTGATCATAGATATAAAAATTAGAGATACACTGTATATTTTTTTATACTATATACATTGTATATATTCAAAACAGAAAACAGTATAATTAATTTGAAGAAGGCTAATCTTCACTTTCTCTCTCTCTCTCTCTTTCACTTTCTGTTTTTAAATATATTTAATGTAAACAGTATAAAAAATTTATATCTTTAGTTTATCTTTATATGATTTATTTGCTAAGTTTTGTTTAACTAAAGACTGTCCTTTCAATTTTTTACATGCTTCTTTTCCTTCTCGGGACTATGTGATGTTTTGTTAAAATTTTTAAACGTTTCTTTCTTTTAATTTTTTTAATATTATCAATTTTCCAGAACTCTGATTCGATTCGAGATTTTTCTTTAACTGTGTTAATTTGTCTAGCAATGTATCAACAATATCTTTAGATTCGTTTTCCAGGAGCAAGATTACTAAAAAGCAACCTCTGTTAAATTCTATCCATCTCTCGATATCTTTTAATTTTAAATGTGATAGTAGTATGCTACCAAATGTAATTTGATCTTTTTTCAACAGTTCCTTGTCATTTTGAATAAGTTTTTTCAACATTATGTGCAATCCGGAATCTTCGATCAAATTACTTTCAGTTTCATCTTCTTTGATCTTCGAGCTTTCATCCACAATAAACTTGGCAATTGATTCGAATGCTAACTTCTGTTTATCTCCAGATCCTGCTTTTAATATCGCTAAAGTAACCATAGCTATAGCACTATTGGACAACCACGTTGCTGTATCCCCGGTTATAGCGTCAAGAAGTGGATCGCGAATCGCTTCGAGAAGTTCCTTTTCCCTAATGTTGGCTGGTTTCTTGCTGATCGAATTGTTGTCACCTTGACGTAAATATTCTACGACACTTGGTGGAAAATAACGAGAGTCCCTTCTGGCCACAAGATACAATATTACGTGTCTCCCGTACTCGTTTATTGCAATATCTGCTAGATTTTCTTGCAATTCAGCCAATATAATCTTCTTCATTAAAACCGTATCATCTATAGAATCGAAAAGCGCTAATAATGTCATGTAACCGTGCTCGGACATGCAAATTGTCTTTACATTCTCCTTGAGAGCCTTCATAATGACTTTTCTATCTTTGTTATTGCCATGCCATATTAATTGGGCGGCGACTTTCGCTCCCATTTTTGTTTGTGATAGCGTTACAATGAAATCTCGCAGCATAACTATCAATTCGTTTCTGTCTTCCGTCGAGCACACACTGAAAAATTCCCATAAAATTGTGTGCAGTAGAGTAGACTTAAAGAGAGATTTATTTAAAATCCTAATCAGATTTGCTTTTACGGCAGATAACGTAGCCTTTTTCATATCGCTTGCATTTTCGAATACATCCGACAATGATTTGACAGTTTTATCTTTTGCCTGTTTATACATGTCTCCGTAAAATTCTTGCTTGAAGTATATTTTATCGAGGTCCGTGCACCAAGTGGAGTACGTGAGTTCGACGAGAGGGGCCGATACGATGTGACTCAATAATTTGACGATGTTACCGTAAAATGTACTAATAACGTCATTCCTGATGTCTCGCGAGCCATGCTTTAAAATATCTTTCACGCAATTTTTGGCGTATTTTGATTGTAACATCTGTACAATGAATGGCTTTATTTCACGAAGTATAGCCTGTCGAAGGTCTGCTTCGCAGTGCTTGATCATGCATTGAATAACTCTTGACATATCATGTGTAAATATCACAGTGCTGTAGTGCTTCTCCAACATTTCATGTAACGTCCGTGTTAATTTTATTTTGTCCTGCGGGGTGCAATCTGATCTACGTAACTTCTCGCTAATCTGCTTAGCCTGAATGATTTTATCATACACTGTGTCATTTTTCAACTTCTTAGCTCTGCGTTTCTCCCTCAGCTCCTTCCTTTCCTTTTTCAATTTAAGCCAATCTGTTTTTTCGGTCGTTCCATCATTCTTAGCTAGTTGCAAATTGTTTCCTTGCGAGCTTTTTTCCTTCTTTGCTTTAAGTAAACTTATTTTCTCAGTTGTTGCACTATGGTTTGTCGATTGAACATTTTTTCTTTTTGAGTTTTTCTTTGAAAAGGGTGTCTTTATATTATTACCTGTGAAAAAATATTGTTATTTTTACCTATATAATTTTTTTCAACCTTTATCTTTTTTTACTCTTTTATTCTTACCTATTGATTTATTATCTAAAGGTTTCTCGAATCTCACTTTCTTTCTCTTAGTACTTTCTTTCTTATTTGTTGTTTCATTCTCTGCATTTAAATCACCAGTATCTAAATCCTTCGCTGTTCGCTTCATCTATAGATTTCAGAAAAACATACAATATGCTATACTCAAAGAATAGATATCAAATCTTAATAAAAACTATATGTGTTCGACTTCTTCCAAAACATATTCTTTAATAGCATAAATTAACATTAAAATTAACATTAATGTTTAATATTAATTTAATGTTATTAAAAAATGTGTTACGAAAGAAATTATTATACGTGATTTTAATTTTATTAAAGAATATCTTACGAGAAATATCTGTTTTATCTTAACCTAAACTAACCTTTTAATGCGCTGAATGTAATTTTTATATTTTTAATCAATTTTATCTTGAGAAAAATCGCGGAACAACTTTATACTGCTAACACGAGATAAGAATAGGAAATAATAGTAGAAAACTTTTCAATAATAATTTAAAATACTCCAACTTTGTGATAGTCTCGCAAAATGTAAAATTACACCATGCGGTATATCATACACATGCTGTGCACTTAACCACGTGACAGGTCCTAGTCAATCCTAGCAGAAACTCCTAATAGGAGTCGATGATAGGCTGATATTACCATAGACATAGTAAGGATAGACTGGCAATAGTCGGAGTGGGGGTAAGTTCAGGTAGAAAAGGACACACTCTGAATGGCTTGGTGCACTCTCTCTTTCTTTTTCGCGCATGCGTATAAACAGAGAGAAGCTTGCGAGACGCCACCTGAAAGCATCGCGCCCTCTGTGGACATAAAAACATGGACATTGAACTACATAGCCAATGTCCACGAATGTTCTCAATGGATAACGCATAATGTGCACAGTTTTGGTTGCGATCCATGCTATGTCGCTTATTCACTTTCACCTAAAAATAATTTGTTATTTCTCCACAATGGCAATAATTTACTTTTAATATCAAATAACCAAGTAAATATTGTCAATATTTTAATTTTGCCAATAATATCTTGATTTTTTGTAATTCTTTTTCTTTTATTAAACGTTATTTTTACGTTCTACATTTTACAAATTAAAACTTATTTTATATAAAAAAGAAATTTTCTTTTAACAATTTAATAATTTAGAGTATTATATTGTTCTACAAATACAATAATAAACTATTAGATATCGATAGATTCAATTAAATGAAATAAAAATCAGATATGTGTATTATATGTATACGTATATATACAAAATTTTTTTAATTAGAAAAAAATGTTAATTTTTTACTTATTTAAGTAAAAATTGTCCGAATTATATCGTGTTCGCTGTCACAATCGTAAAAATTTCATTAATTTTCATTACATATTATTTTAAAAAAGATAAAATAAAAAATAAAAGTTTTAATTTTTACTTGACAAACATTTTAATTTATTAACTGAAGCATTAGAGCTAAAAAAAGGTCCCCGCTAAATATATTTAATCGTATAAATTCTTGTATTACTAATAAAAAAGTTGATGCGAGATACTTTTTGTAACAACTAATCGTGATTTGAAAAAAAAGGAAAATTACTTATCAAAATTAATTAACCCAGATCATTGTTGCAAGAGACTCTTATGTAACTATATATATATATCATATATATATATATATATATATATATATATATATATATGATATATAAATACATATTTATAATATAATTTTATTTTATTTAATTATTGTAATTCAATTCATCAGTTGACTCATTTAATTCATTTAATTACTTGTCGCTTTGAATTTACAATTTTAAGAGCAGGACGTTTAATATATTAATTTCGAGAAAAGAAACTTTATTAATTAATGTTAATTAATGCCGATTATCCAATTGGCATACTTGTACGCGATTAGTAATATTTAATTCTAAACTTTGTAATATTTTACTTTAGAATATACTCGTATTTTTGTGCGATCGATATCAATATCAATCCGGCGAATTTCGCGAGGTTGTGCGCGCTTCGGTGGGCGGAAGGCTCCGACCGATCGATCTATACCGGCGCGTATCGATTCGGGTATGGATCCGCGGTTGGATCGTAATTGGCGGCTTCTCGCGGGGCGCGATTTCGTCGGCTCGTTCGGGTGGCCGACAAGATGGCCGGCAACGGAAAGGACCGCTTTGCTCGAGGCTCGTAGAGCGCTTGGATATGATTAAAAAATGGGCGCTCTGCGCCTCTGTCCATTGTCCGGCGGATGTTGGCCGGGTAACGAGGCCAGTATTTGACCACGTACTTTTCTAGCCAGTTGGACCTACCTTTGTTGCTCCTGGCCATATTCATTCTGACTCGATTTTTAGCCAGAGATCAAAGAAGAAAAATAATTCCTTCCCGGTTAATTATTATCGCCGGCAAATAAGACGACCTATATTTGTTTAGGATCGTACGATATTATAATCGTTTTCTAGACGCGTTGTACGTCATTCAGTCGTTTAAAATCGCAAAAGATAATATAATCATGTATATACCGAAAAATTATATTCTCGTAATATATGCTTTTATAAACTCTCCTTATAGATATAGTCTTAATAAACGAGAATATTTTCTTCTTTACATATTAATACTTTTTTGACATATCTTATATCACATATATATAGAAATTAAGTAAAACTATAACCATATATATATATATATATTCAACTTGTTAAAGTTTTAATAAATAGCCAATGTCAACAATTTATAAAATTGTTTTTTTGTAATTATTGAAATTAATGATCTCAAATATTAAATAATATAATGGTAAAGAAATATCCATTTTAGTATACATTCTTACATGTTAAGAATATCTAAATTTACTCTACTCTGTAGAAGATTTCTCCCTTAAACTAATATTAAGAAGATTCTTTTGATATCTATTTTAAAAGAAGATATTATAAGTAAAGTACTCTCAAGATGAGAATATAATTTTTTCGGTGTATGTAAAAATATATTAGCATGCATATCAATCCCTCTGTCGGCGGGTCATTAAACATTTGTATCTTTAAAATTGTTTTATAAAAATCTAATATATATAATTAAAATAAATATGTTTCATGTATGTCTTGCATAAAACTGGAATAAATCATATATTTTTATTTTTTTAAATATTTTTCTTTTCCTTTCAATTTTAATATACAAATGGTATATCTATTTTAACAAAAGTTAAAAAAATGTACAATAATATAAAATTTTCTCTTGGAATACGTACAAAGAGAAATTTTTTTATAATTTAAAATTGACCCAGAGTACTTCATGCATGCATTCCGCCGTCCGAGGGTTAAAGCAACGAATTTATCTACAATCTACATCTTTATCTACAAGTCTATTAATCTACAACTACAAATTTCTACACAATCCGTTGCTTTAAAATATAATAAAACCTTTTTGTCACTCACCGACACTGATGCGCAACAGCGGAGTTGTCGATATTGAAGCTATATGTTATCTGTAACATTTAAATATAAAGTCCAAATTATAGCAGCGTTTTATATAATTAATATTAAAGAATTTATTATTATACTTAATAAATTTATATTCGATGCGTACAATAATAAGCAAAAATATATAAATATGGAATAACTTTGTAAATTAAAAAAACTTTTTTTTTTAAATAAAAACTTTATAAGATTTATGTAAAAATCTTTGTCTCTGAGTTTCTCTTGATTAAATCATTCAAATAAATGAATCGAATTCATTCGTATAAAGGATTTATAATAATTAATACACAAATAATATTTACCCTAGGGTTGCTCCGCCGATGCAGGATGCCTCTCCTAGGCCTCCTCCTCCTCTCAAATTGTAAGAGACATCAGGAACTATTGTTTTATACGGGCGATATACTTTTTTTAATTTGTTGAAACCGCACAAAAATAAAATCGAGCAATACTTTAAACCGCACAAAAGTAAAAACGCGCGATAGTTTGACGGCACTCTCGCACTTTTACGCGCGATACTTTGACGGCACTCCCGAATTTCGGAACGATCGAAAATCCCATTTTATCACGCGCGAGAATAATACTTGGAGTCGACAGGTCGGGCACGATCAAACTCCGACGAAAGAAAGATCAAAATCAGGATAAATGAACGAAAATACGATCGCGATCGCGACAAAGTCGAATGTCAAAAACAATAGCGCGCTATATGTCACCAAGGTCGAATGTTATTATTTTATTTCGAAATCATTTTAGACGTATTTTAACACGTTAAGATTTATCGTAATATTATTGCATATTATTCGTATTATTATTACGTATATTATCGTCGCGAGAACCGTGTACGGCGCGCTCGACCTCGAGATGACCGAACGCGAGGCGCACGTGCCGGCGCCGGCGCCGACATCGGAGTAAAAACACGTGCGCACACTACGCCCGCCGGAGTAAGAATGAATGACTCATGGCTGTCACTAGTCACGTATGCCGTACGCGCCGGGCTCCCCTCTTACTATGGAATGCGTGACGTCAAAGACAAGGTCGAGTATGCTCATTCTCTCTCTCTCTCTCTCTCTCTTCCTCCTCGCGCCAGACAATAACAAATACGCACTATACTACGTGATATAATTTAACGCGTTGAAATATGTACAATCAAATGATTCTAAAATACATGTAAAATCCCTTAACTAAAATGATATTATTATTCGATTTAATGCGATATATTTAAAATACATGAAACGCGATTACGAAATGTGTAAAATACTTCAACGAAAGCAATCTTATAACATTTGCCGTATAATTGTTTAACGATTTCTTTACTTATATTCGTTGAAAATTATATCAATGATGTGAACAATTATTTGTAAAAATGATAGAAATTTATATTATGGATAACGGCATATATTTATAGACGTATAATAATTAAATATAAATTAAAAATGAAAAAAAGTACAAATTTACTGCCTGTACTTATTACATTTACTAAATATGTATAACTCTATGTAATTATAGAAATTTGTCATATTATATTACATAAATATTCTCTCTTTTATCGTAACTATTTAATATTTAATTATTCATATATATTACGTATGTTTGTTTTTTTTCTATCAGAAAAAGAAAAAGAAAGAGAGAACAGATATTCTATCACTAAAAATTAATGTATTAAATATAATTTAATAATATTTTAATATTTATTTATTATAAAAAAGTTTTTTATTAGATGTGCCTGTTTTTATTATAGCTTATACTATTTAATTTATTCGATTAAAATATGAAGTTTTATTAATAAAATATTTTACATAAATATCGGCAATGTACTTCACGAGCAATAATGTATTTTAAAACGCTCGAAAATTCGCTTCTGAATAATTAAGAAAACATGATTCGCAAAGAAGGTATCGCTAAAATCCGCGGAAAGAACGATACCTTCTTTGCCAAATATGTTCTCCTATTCATTCAGAAGCGAATTTTCGAGCGTTTTAAAATACATTACTGCTCGTGAAGTATGTTGCCGATATTTATGTAAAATATTTTATTAATAAAAATTGAACTTTCGAGGATATTAGAAGACACATATTATTAATCGCGTATGAGTATGTCAATTGCATAATCGGCATTAATTAATAGTAATTAATAAAGTTTTATTTCCCGAAATTACTATATCAAACGTCCTGCTATTAAAATTCTAAATTGAAAGCGACAAATAGGTGAATTAAATGAGTCAACTAATGAATAGAATTAAAGTAATTAAATAAAATAAAATTATATTATAATTATGTATTCATATATTATATAAGAGTCTCTTGCAACAATGATATCGTGTAATTAATTTTGATAAGTAATATTTCTTTCCTTTCAAATCACGATTAGTTTTTACAGAAAGTGTCACGCATCAATTTTTTTATTAATAATACAAGAATTTATAAGATTAAATATTATAAAATAAATTGCTTGTTTCTGAAAAAAAGAAAGAGAGAAAGAGAGAGAGTGAGAGAGAGGGGGGAAGAGAGAAAGAATATAATTCATCTTTGTGTTTTCTCAATTTTTAATGTTATATATAATTGTTAATGTGAAATATATGGGAAACATATCTCTACATTTGTTTAAATATGAATCATCCCTAAAATATTATAAAATATTATAAAATTATATTATATTAGTATATTATAAAATAGATCTTTTTTGTCTTGTCGAAAAGATGATCAAAAAGTCATCTTTTCGTCGACTTAACGTAATTATGACTTTTAGAAGACATCTTTTAGACATCTTTTCTGTGCTATCTGGAGATCGTCTTAATAAGTACAGTCTTAATAATGTGTATATATATAATTTTGAATTAAAACATTAATTTTTGTTCTATTTATAGAAACGTAAAATATACGTTTCTTAAACCATGATTTTAAAAATGTTTCTGTTGAAACGTTTCTTATTGGTGCTTAACGGTTAAAAAATATTGGATACGTTTAGAAAACGTTTATAAAACAAACATGTGCTACATGGGATGATTCATATTTAAACAAATGTAGAGATATGTTTCCCATATATTTCACATTAACAATTATATATAACATTAAAAATTGAGAAAACACAAAGATGAATTATATTCTTTCTCTCTTCCCCCCTCTCTCTCACTCTCTCTCTTTCTCTCTTTTTTTTTTTCAGAAACAAGCAATTTATTTTATAATATTTAATCTTATAAATTCTTGTATTATTAATAAAAAAATTGATGCGTAACACTTTCTGTAAAAACTAATCGTGATTTGAAAGGAAAGAAATATTACTTATCAAAATTAATTACCCGATATCATTGTTGCAAGAGACTCTTATATAATATATGAATACATAATTATAATATAATTTTATTTTATTTAATTACTTTAATTCTATTCATTAGTTGACTCATTTAATTCACCTATCTGTCGCTTTCAATTTAGAATTTTAATAGCAGGACGTTTGATATAGTAATTTCGGGAAATAAAACTTTATTAATTACTATTAATTAATGCCGATTATGCAATTGACATACTCATACGCGATTAATAATATGTGTCTTCTAATATCCTCGAAAGTTCAATTTTTATTAATAAAATATTTTACATAAATATCGGCAATGTACTTCACGAGCAATAATGTATTTTAAAACGCTCGAAAATTCGCTTCTGAATAATTAAGAAAACATGATTCGCAAAGAAGGTATCGCTAAAATCCGCGGGAAGAACGATACCTTCTTTGCCAAATATGTTCTCCTATTCATTCAGAAGCGAATTTTCGAGCGTTTTAAAATACATTATTGCTCGTGAAGTACATTGCCGATATTTATGTAAAATATTTTATTAATAAAACTTCATATTTTAATCGAATAAATTAAATAGTATAAGCTATAATAAAAACAGGCACATCTAATAAAAAACTTTTTTATAATAAACAAATATTAAAATATTATTAAATTATATTTAATACATTAATTTTTAGTGATAGAATATCTGTTCTCTCTTTCTTTTTCTTTTTCTGATAGAAAAAAAACAAACATACATAATATATATGAACAATTAAATATTAAATAGTTACGATAAAAGAGAGAATATTTATGTAATATAATATGACAAATTTCTATAATTACATAGAGTTAGACATATTTAGTAAATGTAATAAGTACAGGCAGTAAATTTGTACTTTTTTTCATTTTTAATTTATATTTAATTATTATACGTCTATAAATATATGCCGTTATCCATAATATAAATTTCTATCATTTTTACAAATAATTGTTCACATCATTGATATAATTTTCAACGAATATAAGTAAAGAAATCGTTAAACAATTATACGGCAACTGTTATAAGATTGCTTTCGTTAAAGTATTTTACACATTTCGTAATCGCGTTTCATGTATTTTAAATATATCGCATTAAATCGAATAATAATATCATTTTAGTTAAGGGATTTTACATGTATTTTAGAATCATTTGATTGTACATATTTCAACGCGTTAAATTATATCACGTAGTATAGTGCGTATTTGTTATTGTCTGGCGCGAGGAGGAAGAGAGAGAGAGAGAGAGAGAATGAGCATACTCGACCTTGTCTTTGACGTCACGCATTCCATAGTAAGAGGGGAGCCCGGCGCGTACGGCATACGTGACTAGTGACAGCCATGAGTCATTCATTCTTACTCCGGCGGGCGTAGTGTGCGCACGTGTTTTTACTCCGATGTCGGCGCCGGCGCCGGCACGTGCGCCTCGCGTTCGGTCATCTCGAGGTCGAGCGCGCCGTACACGGTTCTCGCGACGATAATATACGTAATAATAATACGAATAATATGCAATAATATTACGATAAATCTTAACGTGTTAAAGTACGTCTAAAATGATTTCGAAATAAAATAATAACATTCGACCTTGGTGACATATAGGGCGTTATTGTTTTTGACATTCGACTTTGTCGCGATCGCGATCGTATTTTCGTTCATTTATCCTGATTTTGATCTTTCTTTCGTCGGAGTTTGATCGTGCCCGACCTGTCGACTCCAAGTATTATTCTCGCGCGTGATAAAATGGGATTTTCGATCGTTCCGAAATTCGGGAGTGCCGTCAAAGTATTGCGCGTAAAAGTGCGGGAGTGCCGTCAAACTATCGCGCGTTTTTACTTTTGTGCGGTTTAAAGTATTGCTCGATTTTATTTTTGTGCGGTTTCAACAAATTAAAAAAAGTATATCGCCCGTATAAAACAATAGTTCCTGATGTCTCTTACAATTTGAGAGGAGGAGGAGGCCTAGGAGAGGCATCCTGCATCGGCGGAGCAACTCTAGGGTAAATATTATTTGTGTATTAATTATTATAAATCCTTTATACGAATGAATTCGATTCATTTATTTGAATGATTTAATCAAGAGAAACTCAGAGACAAAGATTTTTACATAAATCTTATAAAGTTTTTATTTAAAAAAAAAGTTTTTTTAATTTACAAAGTTATTCCATATTTATATATATCTGCTTATTATTGTACGCATCGAATATAAATTTATTAAGTATAATAATAAATTCTTTAATATTAATTATATAAAACGCTGCTATAATTTGGACTTTATATTTAAATGTTACAGATAACATATAGCTTCAATATCGACAACTCCGCTGTTGCGCATCAGTGTCGGTGAGTGACAAAAAGCTTTTATTATATTTAAAGCAACGAATTTATATAGAGATTCTGGTATATAGAGATGTAGATTGTAGATAAATCCGTTGCTTTAACACTCGGACGGCAGGATAACATATTCTAGTGAATTCTTAGTCAATTTTAAATCTGGAAAAATTTCTTTTGTATCTTTATTATATGTAAGATAAAATTTTATATTTTTTATTCATTTTTTTTAATAGAAAATTTTGTTAAAATAGAAAAGTTATACATATAAATTGAAAGAAAAGGAAAAATTTTATTTTAGGAATAAGAATATGTAATATTTATCCCAATTTTATGCAAGACACGTATATAAAATGTATATGATGAATGAAATATACATAAATTATTTATTTCAATTATATATATGTATATATGAGTTTTATAAAACAATTTTAAAGATACAGATGTTAATAACTTGCCGACGGAGGGGTTAGCATACATGTAATATATTTTATATACATCGAAAAAATTATATTGTCATCTTAAAGTATTTTATTTATAATATCTTTTTTTAAAATAGATATCAAAAGAATCTTATTAATATTAGTTTAAGGGAGAAATCTTCTAAAGAGTAGAGTAATTTTAGATATTCTTAACATGTAAGAATATATTCTATAAAATGGATATTTCTTTATCATTATATTATTTAATATTTGACATCATTAATTACATTTCAATAATTACAAAAAAACAATTTTATAACGACTAAGTCTTTTCCCGTTCCCGGCCATCTTGTCGGCCACCCGAACCAACCGACGAAACCGCGTCCGGCGAGAAGCCGCCAACGGCAATCCACCCGCGGATCCATACCTGAATCGATACGCGCCGGCATAGATCGATCAGTCGGGGCGTCCCGCCCACCGAAGTCGCGCAATCTCGCGACACCGATGGCCGTCAGCTCGCCCCGCTACGAACCACGATCAGCGATACACACACACCCACACGCACACCAACACACACGACACTTGTAGTATATCATAGGCATTTATAATAATTTAATTTAATACACGAACTACCGTTCTTGGCTCGAAACCAACCCTGTGATCCCGGCTAGCCGCTATCCGCGCTCGCCAAGACGCGCTCGCAAGAACGTGTTACATGCGTAAAAGGTATATGTAATCGTGAATTATACTAAATCTCGCGTTATCGCGAATTCCTGATTTTGCTTGCATAGTCAGCAAGAAATAAAAAAATAACAAAGTAAAAATAAAATAAATTAAAAAAACAAAATTATAATAAAATAAAATTTAAAATTAATTTAAATTAAATTTTAATATAAAATCAAATTAATTTTTAAAAAAGAAATTACTGTAAAATTAAATAAATTGAATTAATATAAAAAATTGAGAAAAAAATTGTAAAAAAGGATTATTAGAAAATAAAACTTAAAAATTTAATAATAAAAATGTAAAAAAGTACTTAATTGTATAAAATTCATTAAAGGTAGATTATATTATATGTATAATATTTATACCTCTTGTACATCTGTTATATAAAAATCTGTTTTATCTATATATACATATTCTATATTTATTGTAAATCTATAATAAAATAATCTATTGTAAGTTGCGCGAAATTGAACAAACATACACAATAGTATGAAATTTATTGAATTAACATGATTCGATAAAAATTCAATTTCGATGATGAAGTAATCCTTAATATTAATAACAATTATAATTATTAAGTATTAACCTTTTATTCTCGAAATTTGTCAGTCGCGCTTTTGATATTGATATCGATCGCACAAAAATATAAGTATATTCTAAAGTAAAATATTACAAAGTTTAGAATTAAATATTACTAATCGCGTACAAGTATGTCAATTGCATAATCGGCATTAATTAACATTAATTAATAAAGTTTCTTTTCCCGAAATTAATATATCAAACGTCCTGCTCTTAAAATTGTAAATTCAAAGCGACAAATAGATGAATTAAATGAGTCTGATGACTGATGAATAGAATTACAGTAATTAAATTAAATAAAATAAAATTATATTATAAATATGTATTCATATATTATATACATATATATTTTGATATAAGAGTCTCTTGCAACAATGATCTCGGTTAATTAATTTTGATAAGTAATATTCCTTTTCTTTTCAAATCACGATTAGTTATTATTAGTTATTATTTATTATTAGATTTATTTTTTTTATAAAAAATCAAGATATTATTGGCAAAATTAAAATATTGACAATATTTACTTGGTTATTTGATATTAAAAGTAAATTATTGCCATTGTGGAGAAATAACAAATTATTTTTAGGTGAAAGTGAATAAGCGACATAGCATGGATCGCAACCAAAACTGTGCACATTATCCATTGAGAACATTTGTGGACATTGGCTATGTAGTTCAATGTCCATGTTTTTATGTCCACAGAGGGCGCGACGCTTTCAAGTGGCGTCTCGCAAGCTTCTCTCTGTTTATACGCATGCGCGAAAAAGAGAGAGAGAGTGCACCAAGCGATTCAGAGTGTGTCCTTTTCTACCTGAACTTACCCCCACTCCGACTATTGTTCCTTTACCAGAGGAACTCTAACTACGCTATTGCTTTCTCTTTCTAATGTCAACGTCAGTTTCTCTCTCAGAGTGCAATCTATCTTTTAATATTTTAGTCTATAGCGTGACATGTGATTCTTTTCATGCTTGTAATTGGTTGATTTAATTATGAATATGCTTGCGATCGATATTTCGATTCTGTTCGAGATCGATATATATACGTCGAGAATTGCAATCTCGTTCCTCGATGAACTAATTAAATCACGAAACGGTATCGCGGATTTGAGTTGCTCCGTATTTCTCGCAATTATTGTTACTATTTAAAAGTGAATTTGACGAGAAATTATATATCGCGCAAATATCTTTCGTAGTGCCTGTCATAAGGCATTTAAAGACGTTTAAATGCAATTGTTCTTTCACGATTATACATGGCATAATTTTCGGCGATTCGTTTTTGCATGCCTGCCATTTTTCTCATATATTATATATGTAGCTCTTGTCCGAGATTCTCTTCGAGTTAATTATATTATATACGTATATTTTTTTCTGTCGGAAAATATGTGAAAAAATGCAAGAGACATTGCCAGGTATATATACACAAAAGAAAATTAAAATTTATTTACTTCAGTTAATCATTGAAAATTTGTGATTATTTTGCTTCATAAAAGCAATAAAATATATAATCTTATAAAAATTCGTATAATCTTAAATTTTAATAGTATGATAATTTTATTTTAATAATCATCACAAGAATATATTATTTTAATTTATAATAAATTTATAATAAATTTATAATATTATAATAAATTTTTCATTTAAATAATATACACATATATTTATCAATCCAACATCTTTTTTCTCCGATCATGAATATTATTCTTGAATAATTAGAATATATTTTTCTAATAAAACTATATATTAAAAAAAAAAAAAAAAAAAAACTTCAAACAAGTAATTTGCATTCGTTTAACTATATATAATTTCATTTCAAGATTTACACATCGAGAATAGAGATATTCTCGAAATAAAGATAAGCTTTTTTTTTCTGTATACATGTCGTTTTTTTTTTCCTATAATTAGATGCTATTTTCTAGCTGCGCCCCTGGTCTTCCTCGACGAAGGGGAGAATTTGCGCGCGGGAAGAGTCTGGCTTACGTCGCCCGGCGAGCAGCGGCGGAAGACCAGAGCGGGTCTCGTCTCGGGATGTATATTTTTAACTTCAATCTAATCTCTTCCGCAGATCGCTACTTTGAGAGTTTGTTCGTATCGTAACGCGGATGCGGTAACCGCGAGCGAGAGTGCATCGTTCTGTGTAACATACATTAAGGAGAATCGATCCATTTGCACGGAAGAAGAAGAGAGATATACAGAGCGGGAGAGAAAGAAAGAGAGAGAGAAAGAGAGAGAGAGAGGCAACGACAAACGGCGCGCAACAGGTGAGAGAACGTAACAAGCGTGCACACGATCAGCTGATTTACCGGACAACGAATGAAGTCCGGTTGATTTAATACACTAGCGTGATTAGACACGCGCGTGTGTGTGTGCGTGTGTGAGTATGTGCCAGGGACATCGAGAAAATGACTGAAATTCACTTTTCGCTGCGAGAGAGAAAATCGTATGTTATCGTTCAGTTGAAGTTAAATGAAGTTTTGTCGTCAGATAAAGCATTAAATCTCGCTTTTAATTAATGGTTACAAGAATATATTCTCAAATACACACATTTTTTTATGATGAGCTTTTACGATCTGAAGAGCTATTATATACAGAGTGAGTAGTAATGCATGTTTTATATATATATATATATATATATATATATATATATATATGTTGTGTGTGTGTGTATATGTTATCATGTACATTTGCGGATCGTGTTCGTATTTGGAGGCCACCCGTCAAGAGACAGCACGTCGCGGGTGGTGCATGCGATGTCACGTGCACGTCGTTTCGTCGTGTGCTTCGAAGCATGTCGGTTTTGAAGTCACTCAATTAGGGTAGAGACTTAGGATACTTTACTCTTTCTCTCTCAAATAATATTGATATGAAAACGCACTGTTCTTACTACATTCTTCAGTAGTATATGAAGTAACATATAGTTAAATCAACAATATCTATACACACGATGAAATTACGTTAATAAATCGAAGGCAAAAGCATTTTTTTCTCATCTTGTTAAATTGTTGTATGTAGCAATCATAACGACGAAACGAAGTGCCCATATTTTGATTCATATTCAGAATATATACTCTTTAGAGAAACATGGAAAACTAAGAGTTTTTTGTACTTGGAAAAATTAGGGAACTCTTGTAGAATTTTATTGGAGCTCAGGAAATTAAAAAAAAAATTCTGTCTTTGATAATTTTCTCTTATATTGTAAATTATAAATATATTATATGTATATATAAAATTTAACATATTTATAATTCAATTTATAAATATCAATATATTTATATAATTTAATTTATAATTCAATGTTTTAAGAAAATACCGAATATTCAATACAATATTCTTTATTTTAATTTTTAGTGATAAAATTAAAAATTTTTATGTTAACGAAAGCTTTTCAGTTTTTTTCAATACATTTGTAAATCTAGCATTTAAAATTTATGTGGCTTTGTGTTTCTTTTTCATATGTGTGTTGAGTGAAAAGCGTTAGAAAATAATACAAAAATTCATTTTAGAAAATTACAGCAAAAAATCTTGAAAATGTTCTTTTTATCTGCAACATTGGACAAAAATACCTGGAAAATTAACCAATTTTCAGGAAATTTTTTTACAAGATCTGATATAGACACTCTGATATTTCAAATTTCTTTAAAGCATATTCCAATGTACATGCGTTTACACGTGTGAATATTTATTAAAGCAATATAAGGAATATCGCAGATGAGCATTGTAACGTATGTTGGCGTCACAATGTTGCAATTGCCATGACTATTTCACTGCTTTTCGTAGAATACTTGATTTTTTTCTCACGATTGTTGCCCATAAAACAAGAGATATAAATATTTCCAACGCGCGTAGCAATAATAAATAAGCAGATTTCATTAATAATGCATTAAGATTTATATTTTATGTCAACCGCATTTTATATTGCACATATATATTAAAGAAACCTAAAATCTAAATGTCTTGTGAATCAAAAATTATATTATCAACAATTGAGGAAAATGTCTCGAATCTTTACTAATATATGCCATCGTACTCCTCCCATCTTTTAGCCGGGGTAGCAACCAATTTTTTCCCCCAGACTCTTATTTTAAAATCTCGCTTGTTTCGTGTTCAAACGCTCGGTTAATCGCGATGATGTTTGCACGCGGATCACGTCGCAAACGCGCAGTTCGACTTGATTCGCGTACGTGAAATACTTACGAAAACTCGGAAAGAGCGAAAAATCCTTGAGACCAGAAATTATGAAGAATGCAATGCTCTTCCTGCGCAATGTTCGCGCTCATGCAACGCGTATTATCTTCCTTCTTGTTCGCGAATCGCCACTGTCACGGGTGAATTTCATCTGTAGATTGCATCTTCGCCGCATCAGATATCATAAATATAATAGATATCTTTTCACACGTTGAGTTAATGAAATTATTTTAAACTTTTTATCTCGAATTATCTCCCGGAAATATCGATGATTAGAGAGCCAAGATGGTAGCGAACATTTATTTTTGAAATTAAGAAACTTCAATCTCAATCAAATAATCGATTGTAGATCGTAAAGAATTGAAATTAAAATTAGAATTAAAATTTTTAAAATAATCTAAGATATGATAGTATTAATTAAAAGTGCGTGGCTTTCGATTTTGCGATCGATCGATCGATTGTTTAGTCACTTAAATATTTTGCTGTTTTAATATATATAATATATTATTTTTAAATTTTCAACTTTAAAATTTTAGCTTGTATTCTTTACGATCTAAGGTCAATTATTTGTATTGGAATTAATGGTTCCAATAATTCTTGATTTCAAATGTAATCGTGATTGTGCAAAAGACTCTTTATAAATTAATTTTGTAAGTGCAATGATTTTTTGCTTAGCTCCGTCATCGATGTAGAATGCCCGACTTTTTAGGACAAGTATATATAATGACCTATTAAAAAGTCTACTCACTTATTAAATGATGATGCTATAACTCTGACCAAATTTGCGTCATATGACGCACAGTATTACTGTTTGACGTTTATACGCTCTTAAAATTTGATTATTGCTATGCAATTATTACTAAGCAGCTTTAAATTGGATTTCTTTATTGAATCACTTAATACGATCTAATGGAGTAAAAAGGCCTTTTAAAAATAAAATAATTTTGCAACATGTGCTAATAATAATCATAACGTACGCGTGACATGAGTAAAGTGTTTACACGTGACAAGCGTAACTTTCTAATGTAATCGCTGGTGATTGATTCGCTTTCGATAAATAAACGCATCCAATTAGCATCTATCTCACAATAGGATGTTTTGCGGGGCACGTTTATAGGATTGTGCAATGAATTTGATCGAAACGTATTTTCAATTCTTCTTCGAGCTTCGCTGCTCATATATAACACCTTTGTATTAGTAGGCCAAGGTCATAAACGTGTACGAAATGGCGGGAAATAGTGATCTTGTGTTTTGCGACAGGATCTCCATGCTACCCCATCTTTTCTACGTCTTCGTAGTTTCCTTCAATCATGTATTTGCATTTTTCATTTTTGCAATACTTGTGAAAGAAGCTCTCTGCTATAGCATTTGCTCCAAGTAAAAAAGAGATGTACCTTGAGAATAACGTAAGATAAAATTGGAATAGTAGCTTAAGATAGGAGACGTGGTACTTATTTATTGTGTGACGTCACGAGAAAATGCTATAGTCATGTGTAGAATGAAAAAGTCATTGTAGATCGAGATAATTTATTACACTGCTCTACTGCGAATTTTCGTTACTATATTGACATTTTTTTGGGTATTTTTTCTTTAAATGTCAGAATTTTTATTATGTACATATAATTAACCTTTACTTCGTATTGTTATTTTTGACACTTTCTCACTGTACAGGTGGGTCAGCGTTTTTTTGGATAAGTTTATTAATATGTAAAACTGTTTTAAAATATCTGAAAAAATGTATATACCTTGTTTGAACATTCTAAATAAAGACTAAGATAATAAATTTGAAAAATAATTTACTTAAATATATTATTTTATGATTATTTGTTTTCGAGAAATTGTTAGAGACGTTGTTAGAAAAATCACAGACAAAAATGATCCATCAGTACGGAATAAGGGTTAATTATTGTACATACTATTAATTATTGATAATGAAATAAATTATACTATATATTTATCGTAAAATACCATAAATTAACATAAAGTATCTATTTTTTATTTTTTATTTTATTAAAATTTTTAGTAGTTAAATTGTATTTTTAAAATATCTTAAAAAACATTCTCATTTTCTTTAATTTTCTTAATATATAACACATCTTTCAGTTCGTATTATAAATGATAATTGGAAATGATAATTTACAAATTTGAACTAAAATATTTTCTGTTTTATCAAGCGACGTGATGTCAAATAAAAAGTAAATGTAAATATTTTAAAATGTTTGTTTTTGTATAATTAAAAAATTATTTTTGCCATAATTCTTGATTTTCAGCAAGTAGAATAATTTTGTCTTTTTCAATTACAGATATAAAATGTGAAATTTTTTTCTGACAATATTTTATACTTTTAAATATAAATAATATATGTCTCTTGTTGTTTTTTTTTTTTTTTACTTGCATTCGTGATAATACTGGTATTTTATATAAATGTTGATTAAACAAAAATTAATATAAATATTGATACTAAATATTGATTAAACAAAAATTAATATTAAAAAAGACCAGAAAGTGTGTGAATGTATGTATGAAATGGCCTTTCTCTCTCTCTCTTTTTTTCTCTAGTGAATTTAGATATGATTCGATATCGTTTTTCACTCATTTTCAAGCAAGATTGCCTTTATTCATGTCGAGATATTATTCAGATTAATAATAAGTTATTATTAAAATCATATGCAGTAATCTACATATTTAATAACATATTTTTGTTTATCAAATCAATCACACACATATGTTAGTAATATACATATACCATATTGTATAATCCTACTTTTTATTTCATGACATACGTACACTTAACAAGAGTGGAATTTTTAAATATGAGTACTTCCTTGAAAAATAGTACTCAGAAGTAAATAATTGCTAGACGATGAGGTAATATCTTTTTTACTAAATGTGCATTTACGGAAGATTTGTTTTTTGCCAAATATGTATGAAAGATCATATTGATTATTTATGACTATTTATTTAATTATTTGTAATAGGCGATTTTATTTTAAATTTTATTTTAAATTAAATAATGTCAAGAGATTGTGTGTGTTATCAACAATTTATAATTATGTCACATTATATCTACGTACAATATTACACAAGTGAACAACTATAATGTCAAGTCTATTATATAATAAAACGTGTATAATGGACTTTTTCGTTAAACTTCATCTTCAAGATATATTTTACATCTATTTAAGAAACTGGAATACATTTCGAGATTCATGAATTTAATTGCACAAAACATGTGTAGCCTTTTTAAATGTAAACTTAATAATTAATTTATAAGTTAAAGTAAAGATTTGTCTTATAGAATATAATTTAATCTTAAAATTATAAATATTATTTTTTTATCGAAGTTTCTTTTTTATAGTAACTGTACGACGGGAAGTTTTATAACGACTATGTGTGTATAATGAACACAAAAATTCATGAGAATACCAATTTTTATTTTACAGAATAAATCTTTATACTTTAACTCACAAGTTAATAATTAATTTTATATTTTGAAAGGCTAAAAGTACTTTCCTCAATTCCAAATTCATGAATTTTGAAGTGTATTATTAACTTCTGACACAGCTGATTTATCCATTCTTAATAACAGTGTTACATATTCGATGATTTCAGTTCAAAGTGTTGTATATTCAATGAAAATATATATGACGTAAATTCACTTTTTTTTACAGATTTTCTTGACTTTCTGATCTTGTTGACCCACGATGTTAAAATTTACACATGGCCTGATTTTCAAATCGCTTGAACGAATTGTTAAGTTTTGCCTTATTCTGTCAAGTCACTAATAAAGATAAATTTTTAATTCATATCATTATTAATGGTGCTTGTATATATAATATATACATACACATATTTATTACAATTGCAAAGTCATTATCGAGATTACAAAGTGGAAAATTCAATACTCACAGACAATGTTAATTAGTAAAATAAAAATATATTTAAATTATATTAGCAGAGGATGTATAATCATAAAGCACAGAGAGTAAAAAATAATTATTATTTAAAAACTATTATGTGCAATTAAGTTTTTTAGTTTCTAAACAGATATTTCATAAAATACTTAGATTTTACATAATTACTGTAAGAAGTCTTTTAGGTATAAATATTTTGAAAAATATTATAGTACGCGATAGATAAAATATTATTAAAACGCGGGATATTAATATAGTGATCGTATTTATTAATCAAATTGTTATTGCGATGCTATATAATTCGAAATTAATTCGTATCTTTTCAAAGTTGAATCAATAATTGTCGGCGTAAACTCTTACGAGCACGAGTTAATTAGTAACGCGAGTTAATAATCGCTGTTTGTAACTATTATAAAGTAATCTTCTCTTCTCACTCTTATAATTGCATGCTCTACAAACTTTTATTTATTTATTTTATTTTATTTTATTTATTTATTTTATAATACTTTTCGATAAATCTAATAATTTTAATGTTGTTTTATATTTTTGGTGAAAACTTTTTTGACTGTTTTTTTTTTTTTTTTTTTTTTTTGAGATTTTCCCTAAAGACTTTTTTTCTTAGTTTATCGATCCGCCACACCCTCCCGAAGTTTTCACATTTAATTTTGGGACACTCTTTATATATATTCTCGAATTTACGGATATTTATCTTCAATTTTAACGTATACAGCTATTCAATTTATTACTTGTTATAACACGAAATAATAAAATCTAAATGTATAAACGTATACATTGATGCGTTTTTTGTTTCTCCAGGATTTTCAATAAATAATTTTTTTGTATTGTATGATCACCAGAGATGTCAAAAATAACCATTAGGTAAGAAGGGAACTCGATCTATTAAGCTAAAATTAATTATTAGTCTAGTACACTATGGTACCTAAGGTCTTTTCATAATTAATAAGTAAATTAATAAAATATTCTCGTTCAATTAATGTTATTTTAAATACTACAACGTGTATCATCTTTCCTTATTATTCCTGAATCAAAAATTAATTTCTATGCTGTTTATTGTTTTTATCTTGGATATGATATGTTGCAGTCCGAGATGACGTAATTAATATGACAATAGAGCAACAGAATGAAAATATGAGGGGGCAAAAAACGCGCAAAGTGACTCCTCTTTTATTATATATATCGCGTTATTTTCCATTAATCGGCAAATTTTGCAGCAAACGAGTTTTAGCATTCTTTTTTATCATGATATAATAAGCGTATCACGTATATCACGTATGAGATTTTAATGGCCATAGAATGCCGCAGAATTATCGTGCAATTATCAGAGTCTGTTGATAGCGAGTTTTTTGCGAGTGAGGAAGAAAAAAAACGAAAATCCGTGAGAAAATGTATGAATCAAATGATGGCAGAGCAATCATAAGATGGATGATTTATCATTTATTATTATTATTTATTCTTGTGAAAATAATTTCTCCCCGATATACATTTTTATAAGTTATGAATTATTTACGTTCAATTAATTTAATCATTTTACTCAGTGTAATAAACGATGTAAATAATTGTGTTATGAAAACGATAGACTCATTGACTGCTAGGTACACTCTGCACCATGATGCCAATGATTGATTTCTACATTGCTTATACACTTGACAACAGTTTATAAAGCTATGCGCGATTTTTGCGTAATAAGTGTTCTTTTCTCATAGTATAAAAAGAAGTACAGACCGTATACTTACTGCATTAAGCAAAAACGTCAAGTTTTTTTCTCGAGTGATATACATACATGTGTGTATTTTTTTATTTGCACATGCATATAATTTTGTACGATCAATTGCGCCGTAGAAATTTCGATAACGTTCTATTTAATAAATAGTCTATAATGATAGATATCAAATCGATTAACGCATCCAATGTTTATGCGTTACATAAACGTCATGCAACATTGATCGCTTCCTGAAAATAATTGTATAGTAATCCCATCGTTGTTACTTCGGTGCTATTATTTTTCTCGGATCGCAAAAGTTGCTTGCAAAATTAAAGTTAAGAAAGCGAGAATATTGCGCTAAATACAGCAGGTGCAATACTTGCGTGTCTGATTACCTTAAACGGTAGGAAGACAGCAGAAAAGATAACAGAGTGCACGAAAATACGCACCTTAAATTTATAAGATTTTTCTTGGGTTGCTAAAATTTATTCTTAGAATTTAGAAGTAAATAAGAAACATTTAAATAAGAAGAATAATATACCTATCCTTCCATTAATTAATTCATTATTTAATAATTATATAATACCCTTCTATTAATTAATTAATTAATTAATTAATTATTTTATAAAAATTAGCTTGTTTGTTTACGGAATCAAATCCGTTTTGAATGAAAGAATATCATGTATTCTTTCTAAGAATTTTTTTCTATCATTAATGATGATTAGAATGATTAATGATGATTGTTATGCTGGATAAAAGAATCAGTGAATATATTTCTGCGTCATTTCTCTTTCGATTGAATTAAATTCGTCTCTGTTTCGGATATCCTTAAATAATAATTAAATAATTATCTCAAATAATTTATTGAGAACTGTAAAATAACTAGTGATGATAGTAATTTATTCACAAATCTTTTGAACTCGATTACGAGATCATAATCTTTAAACTTGGCAAGGATATTTGCACAAAGAAATAGGAAATGTAGGCGTCTCTTTGAGAGCGTTCAAGGCCGCCTTGTATCGATCACCTTCGATTTATTTTTTTATTTTGCAATTTGCAAAGGGGAATTTGCGATTCACAAGATTCATTAAAAATAAATGGGAATGTTAAAGTATCATCCTTGTTGAAGACATCGCGAATATTTACTTCTCGTCGAAATTTTCCATGTAATATTCTATTCCATGTCAGTGAACTTGTGTCTGGCCTTCGGCGGTGTATCTCGCCCTTTCTTGAAAAGTTCAAACTCGAAATAGCATCTCCGCGTCGCGGGTAACGTTTCAGAAATAAATGCTCACTTATGATTTTATGACCGTACTATTGTATACCTATTCGGTGAGGTATTTATTAGGTACTTAAAGTTGCCTTTTCAAGATGGATATAGTTGTCGATTTAATTTATACTTTCGAAAATTATAAATATATTTATAAAAATTATTTATATACATTTATAATTTTTCTGATTGTCTGATATGATGCCGCGAATGATCAAATCAATTTTTTCTTAACTAATTTAATTGATATATTTTAATTATATTTTATTTATATTTTAATTATATTTTTAATAATCATCTTTTAATATCTTTTTATATTTTAATGCTTCTTTACATTTACAAATTGTAATTATATACGGCTCCAATATTTACAAATACATGATAATGTATACGCGGCAATGAGAGCCCATACGTGGATGTTGATGCGAAGAATGTACATAATTTAGTAATTAAATTTGTATAAGATATTTACATAAATTTGGTTGTGAGAAAAATATGAAAGAATTTAAAATAATGTTTTTTTATTTAAAAAAAATAATTTTTTGCAAAAGGATAAAATAGTGTGCTCTACCTTTTTTGAGATGTTTACCGTGAATTCAAGCTTAAGACGCTTTTCAATTTCTTGAATCTTTTTAGTTTGTTTTTCCGTATTTTTAAGAAATGCGAAATAATTACCTGAATACGAAAGATAGACTTGTAATTGACGCAAAAAGATATTATTGAACAAAAATATCATTGAATAGCAAAAGCAAAGGTATTTTTTCATAACTCGAGATAAGCGAAAATTTTACGAAACCTTTTATAAAAATTTCTTTTATTCTTGAAAACACATATGTGTTCTTTTCAATTTTTCGTTAAATAGAAACTTTGAAATGCATAAAGATTGAATCGAAGAAAAATATGTTTATTTTTTTATGTTATTTTAAAAATTATTTCTCTAAAGATTAATCTCTATTAAAAATAATATATTTATTAAGAAATTTTAAAATTAATTAAAATAAATTAATAAAAATAAAAATAAATTAATTAAAAATAATGTATTATGTTTGTTAAAAATAATATATTTACTTATTATCTTTGCTAATAATTAATTTATTAATCGTTGCTAAAGTTTAATTAATTTTTTTTTCTAATCCAGTCCAGACAAAATAACAACACAAAAAAAGTGCTGGGAACAACTTGCCGAATATTTGAGTTTATTTATGTTTACTTTCATAAACTTTCCTCTATAATGGTATCTCCTCTATAATGATATAAATGGAGTTTGATCAACTTAATTAAACCAATTGACAAATGACATGAAATGTCGTTGAATGACTTTTATTTTGCATATTTAACAAATTTGAATACGTCCGAAAAATGTGCGAAGGCAAACCTCTACAAATGATGGGCGCTTCTCATTTCTGGAATTTAAATTCACGAATTCACACTGCGTAATTCTATTTACCTGGATACCTATTCGAGCGCGATAGACAGATAGTTAAAAAAAAAAATTTCGAAGAGCTTGTATCAAAGAGCAGATTGATTTGCATGTTGAAGGAGCGCAATTAATATAAAGTGTGTAGTGACATAATATCCACACAATCGCACACGTCCGGACACCCACAGTCGAAGAATTCTTCATCATCATCATCATCGTTCGTCGTTGACGTCACTCGGCGAGCACCACGCGTGTGCAGGTGAACTATACCATCTCCCGACGTCGCGCGTAGCGAGGGACAGAGAAAAAGAAAAGACAGAGAGAGAGAGAGAGAGATTGATAGAGAGCGAGGGAGGGGGTTGTGGGGACGGTAGGAAGGGGCGGTGGGTACCAATATGGCGAATCGGTTAAAAGCAATGCACCGGCATTACGTTCGCCAGTCCGCGAGTTGGCACGACGGTAGTGCGTTCGACGCGCTCGATTACGCTCGGTATCTCTCTTTTTTTTCCTCTCCCCCCTTCCTTTTCTTCAATTTTTTTTTCTTAATTATTATTATTACCTTTTCCTGGAAAAAGAAAAAAAAAAAAGGGAAACATTCGGCGGGCAACGCTGGCACTCTCATCGCGCTCTCGGAAAAGCCGAAGAGAGGTCTTGGTCGATTTTTTTTTCACGACGCGTTTTCAAGATCCCACAGAATCTCTCTGATATCCCGTCGTGCCGATCCCTTCGACTCCCTTCGTCCTTTCTTCGTCCCGTAGCTGCCGGAAACTTGAAAGATCGGTCAAGAACGGGTGGGCAGCCAGAGAGAGAGAGAAGAGAAAGAGAGAGAGAGAGAGAGAGAGAGAGAGAGAGAGGGAAGAAGGTAAAAGGCTACTTTCGCTTACGTCAAAGTGTCACGAAGATTGTAGTGTGTGTTACAATTTTTGGACAACGTCGACCAATTCTTGTGCGATCTTCTTGCGGTAGTCAGTAAGTATTGTGAGAGATTTTTTTCTTGATTGATTAAAAAGAAACGTTAATTTTTCTGATTTCATCTTACAACCAATAATAGTATTAATAAAATTAAGGAACATTAATAATTGACATTAATAATATTATATAGTAGATAATAAAGTAATGGTATCAGGGTAGAAAATATTTTATATTTTTGTTGAAATTTTCTTGCATAGAAATTTTTGTGTTAAATTTTTAACATACCCTTATGTTAATATAACATACTGTCGTTATGTTATTTGAACTTTTCTGCATTGAGTTAATATTCACCGTTTCTAAGAGTTAAAACAACAAATAAATCTTACATTAATTCACATTTTTGTGTTAATTTTTTACATATTATTTGTATTATTTGTATACATATTTGTCTTCTGTTAAATTAACGTTAAAATTAAAGTAACAAAATTTTTTTTGTGTTAAATTTAACACATTTCTTGTGTCCCAATTTATCCTACTTTAATTTTATGCGTGCGTGTATACTAATGATTTAAAAATATTAAAGTTATAAAATGAAATCATTTTTACGTCATAATAATAATATAATAATTTTTTTATAAAGCAATTTACTTTTTATAATATATATTTAATTTTTCGAATAATAAAAATATAAATATAATAATTAATAAATTACTTGGTATAAATAATATATTTAAAATAAACTATTAAATATTATTTGTTGAATAATTTGTATGTAAAAAAAATTTATCTTTTTCTTCAATCGAAAATGGGAATTATAGGGGAATTACCTAAGTAAATAAATTATTCGTTGTTGATGAAACCGAGATTGCAATTTCGACGTGTTTAATTTTTCATAGACGAAGAGAGTATATATTACACGGATCGATCATCCACCTACTAACATTGAAATTACGTCGATTTCATTCTAACGGCAAATAAAAAATTTTATTGAATTGGATTGCGCGAGGTCGTAAATTAAATTAAATTAAATTACTGACGAGCCACGAGTCGTGAGTGAACAGTCGGAGCAGCTGTTTGTGTCCTATGCCGATTTCAATTATTTCCTCGGTTCATCGATTGATTGACTCAGTTCACTTGCACTTCGATTGCATACAAAATACTGTCTCATTCCTTCCTTCCTTCCTTCCTTCTTATTGAACGTCTTCTTTTATGAATCACCTCGAGCGCTCGATTTGACTTCGATTCACGTTCCACTCGTTCGCAACAGACTGTGAGAGCATTTAATGAACGTATTTATAGTCGTTAGGCCATCCTTATGTACCGAGGAAAGCCTTGAGTCAACGTTTCACGATGCGAGCTGCGTTCCTCTACGTTCATTTTGTTCTGCGATTAGTAAGACGGGATGATCGTTTACACAACGTTGCAACAACAAGTCGAAGGCTCCCACGATCGTTATGAGGTACTTCCCGCGATCCGACACCATTTTTAGTCTCGTTATTAAAGTCACACAAAGTCGATAATGTTTATATAAACCTCGGTTTTCACTTATGTGATAAAGTTTTAGATAAGAAAGTTTTTAATTTTTCTCTCTATAAAGGTTTGCATTTTCTCATTATTCTCTTTCTTTTTTTATTTTGCCAAGTTCTTTTTTTACACTTACTGCAAAGAAACGGGCCTCTCGCACTTTTAATATCGTTAGTGGTTTCTAAAGATAACGCGTTCGCGATAAGTAGATAGATACATTCCAACACTTGTTTATTTAATGTCAAATTAAAGCATCTATTTACCATGTTAGTATTCGAAAATCTCAAATATTTCTTTAAAATTATAAATTTTATTACAATATACATATATAAAATTAATATAAAATTAAATTAAAATAAAACATATATAAAATTAATATATATATATATATATATATATATATATATATATATAATTAAATATAATTAAATATAAAATAAAATAGAATTTAATATAAAACTAAATTAAAATGAAATTGTATAAAACAAAATTAATTTACTATTAATTTTTTTTCTCGTCTCTTTTTTTTCATTTTACTATCTTCTTGTTGGACGTATAATCCTTTTTTTTATTATACTAAAAGAGATAAATATATGCTTGAAAACCGGCTGTCGTGTCTCTCACGTTCTGAGATCTAGACGAGACAAACTTTGAAATAAAATACATAATCAAGTTTTAGCTACAACATTACGTCGTCATGTATGTATATCGTGCTCTTCTTCTACATTACATAACATAACAATAGTGTAGTATGATTAATTGTCGCACGATACGTAATACGTAACATGCAATGTATCGTTGTCCGCATGGGATGTTCCGGGATTGAGATTCCGATATTGTTTCCCGCGCGCGATATGCATCGTTAGTATAAAAAACTTTGCTCCGCAAAGTAACGTGTCTCTCTCTCCCCCCCCCCTTGTCTGTCTCTTTCTCTCTTTGGAAAATTTATGAGAATTGATTTAATCTTTCTTATCAATCTTTTTTTCACATATATAATAAAACTTTCAATATACACTCTTATGAAATATACAATATTATAAAAAAAAGACAGCTTATTTTATAAATTAAACCTTTTGCATTTATAAAAATTTATTATTATATTCAAATCATTGCGTGTAATTCTCGTGACGTAATATTGATCTTTTCACGATAAACGCAAATTATGTTTGAATCTAATCCAAACGCTGTGGGACCGTCGTTTATCGTGTTTACTTATCATATGATGGAGGTGATTAGTGTAAAATGACATTGATAGATATAATTCGAGTTAATAGAGTTTTATCTTGATACTTATATCTATATCTATTTAATATTTTTACACAGAAACTGTTTCAGTTTATAGTATATACACAAGCAATTTTATGGTTTTACATAGTTATTAAGAAAATACAAAATCCACAAAGTAAAATTACAGTATGTTATTTAGGTTAAATAATCTAAGTAAAATGATATAACGTTATAAATTAGACCTAGATGACGAAATAATAATGTAATATTTATTAATGAAACAACTTTCATATGTAAAAATAAAAAAACATGTAATTAAAGATTATAAATTACTAATACAAAAAAAGAAATAAAATAAAAATTATATTTATATCCCTCAATTAGTGTACGTATAAAAGTTAATTTGCACAGAAACGTTGATCAAATCTCGTTTTATTATTCATTTCAGGTTTTTTCCAAGAAAATATGATTTTCACAGAAACATTAATTTTAAAAGTAATTTCTACAAAGTATGCGAGAGAATATTATGACACAATCTCAAAATCATTATTACAAGTATATATGTATATACATATATACTTGGTTTAAACTCTGACGACATTGCAATGTTTATTAGACAATGTCAATTATGACTCATCGTCATTTTTGAAATACGGTCCAACTTTATTGTTTTTAAATGTCTCTTTCTCTCTCTCTCTCTCTCTCTCTCTCTCTCTCTCTCTCTCTTTCCCGATTTTTAACAGAGTATTTATTTTTTCTCGTTTAATTTACGAGCACGTTGCGCGTATGATGTTTGACGTCCCGACACGTCAAGAAATATTTGCAGACACGTGAATAAGTCGATGTGTGGCATAATCGGTGAAAAGAAAGAAGCGGAAAACAAATTGCTCAACCGAATACATATTTTTACATGGGTGTACTGTATTAATACTTAACGAAAAAGAGAAAGGATGTAGAATTTTTCTTCAGTTTTCATAAACTAGCAAAGTAGTTTTCGTATACATATTTTTTCGAGACCTTTCGTTACTCCCGTTACAGACGATTAGAGCCAGTTTCGAAGGAAATAGAGTATGACGAAACATTACCAATAAAATTACAGTAATTTGTAACCAGTGTACGGCTAATAAATTATAGATTTATAGATAACGAGATCAATTTTTATCAATAGTTTATTTTCTTGCCTAATTATCTTGTTATTTATCCCTCCGACATGCGACATATGTATTTTGGAGATGGAAATGATCCCCTTTGTACATTCTTCTAATTTTCCTGTCACACGTCACTTCAAGAATATTGATTTTTTAATAACTTTCCACGTAATTATATCATTACTCTGCGCGATTACATTATATATTATGTATGGCAAATTACAGGCATCCAACAAAATAAAGTTACAAAGATAAATTCAAAAAGACAAAGTTACGACTTTAGACGGTACAAATGAATTTTAGGGAACGAATAAAAAAAGAAATACACGTAAATGAGATTACGGGTAGATAATTAGATAATTAGCCAACGTTATTCTAGCATTGGAATGAAATGCGGTCCCCGCGGAATCCTGTGCAAACCGAGTAAACTAGTTTCTGCTTAACTAACCGGTATGCCGGCCACTGTATACAGTAACGCAATCGGTAAAAGCTGTTGTATAATCCATACGCAATAAGATGCAAAAAGAACGCGCGCGCCACGCGCACTTTTTGCGCACGTAGTCTTGAACAGGTGCGTACAGGCTGACACGGTCGGTCGATTGATCGCAATTTTTTTCATCGATATCGAATATCGATGATCATCGATCCATCAACCAAATCTCCATCGAATATCCCGCGTCGGACGATTTCGTCGGCGGCGGCGACTAGACATACGGTAGCTCGTGGCAAGTGACAGGTCTCGCGCGCGCGCGCACGTGAGCGCGTGAGCGCGCGAACGCCAACTTATTCTGCCTATTACGTGAAACGTGCCGTGTGCGTTGCGACACGACCGGCAAATTTTCTGACAGAGATCGAAACGAGTCCTGCTTTCTCCCGAATTTTTCAGCAGGTCTGGCCTGATCACGCGCGCATATCAACGGATGTGCGATCCGCGTGTGTATATAATAATGTTTTTCTCCGCGCGTATATATATGAATATATATATACGAAATTCGCGATTTCATGATGTGCCCTTCTCCTTTCCCCCGTTATTAACTCCGTCGGGGTTTCATTAATAAATGAAAGTCGCGCGCGATTTATACCGGGCGATCAAAGTCCGTCGCGCGCGCAGACTGATCGACCAAGGCCGGAACGTCCGTTTTCGTTTCGCATTCGTGCGCACTCGTACAACGAACCTCTCTATTACTTTTAGTGATGGGCGATTTTTTTTAGAAAGAATCGATTTTTGAATCGATCTTGAATCGAAGTGACTGACAATTTATTAAAAAGTCGGACCAAAAGAATCGATCTAAAAAATCAAAATTACATAACAAAAACTAAAAAGTCATAATTTTGTAAGATGGATTATATTTGCATAACTATAGTAAATTATGTTTTATTTAAAAAAAAATTGGATTTATAAAATTATTTGACATTAGTTTCGGAGACACTCGAAAATATTTAAAAAGAGAATAAAAATATTTTAAAACATTTCTTTTTTTTTTTTTTAATGTATTTATTCAATTTTCCATTCGTGCTTAGATTGAAAAGCGTCACTTCTGGCACCACTAAATATCAACAGGTCGAAATTTGATTTTCTACAAAAGGAATCGATTCGTAAAAGAATCGAACAGAAAAGAATTGATTTAAAAAAATCGATTTTTTTCAGGAGAAAGATGGATTTTCTGAAAATCGAATCGAGATCGCCCATCACTAATTACGCGTGTGTCTCTTGCGAATTGTCGGTGTTTATCCTACGGCCTGACGATCGTATCGCGGCCGGTTAACACGGAAAAGGCATCTCGTTCAGAGGCAACTTGGAACGCTAAAATTTCAAATTCGGCGACGTTTAAATTCGTCTCGCAGCCCTAGAATCAATTTGCAATTTTATTTATTTAGAGAAATAAACGGGGAAGGATCTTTCTCTCCCCTTTAATGTACAAAATACGGAATAAAAATAATGACATTTTTAAATAATGTTACAGTTGACATTTGTGCTTGACGTTTGTTGAAATGACAGTCTTGTACATGGTCGGAACGTAATAGAATCGTAAGATTATTCCATCTCTCGAAAGGGGTCTGATAACAGGTTTCGACTGTTTTCGTTCGCGGCAGCCCATCGACGACGTTGAGGAAGGACTTTAATATGGCGCTTATATAAGGGGATTCTCTCCCTGCCTTCTCCTCTACTCCTCCCGCATCCCTCTCTCTCTCTCTCTCTCTCTCTGTCTCTCCCCGCGTGCCGCCATTAATGCGTTACAGCGACTCTCGGCAAGTTACAACTTCATGCAGCTATGCACTTTCCCCGCTTGCAGCTCCGCTGCGGCTGCTGCTCGATCATTCGCGGCGACAGTCGAGATTGCTTTGCGAAAAAAAAAAAAAATAATAATAATAATAATAATTGAACGACTCTCTTTGATCCGGATCCAGTTTGCCTTCCTATATCTCAGGGAGAGTATGTCTGTGAAATTGGAAAGGTTGCGTGTAGGAAGTATGCGGAAACAAAAATGACGAAGGTCGGCTTGCGAGATCTTAGGATCCGCTTTCTCGCTTCGCCGATTACATCATCGACCTTACCCATTTCGTGAAGACCGCTCGTCATCCGCATCGGGTGAGATAACCCGATGCAATATGGTGTGTTCTAAAAAATTCGCGCGTGTATTATCTCTCTAGCGCGAGTGAAATTTTTTTCTTTTTTTTCGAATTTATTTTAACTCGCGACTTTCCTTTTTTAATGTGTCGAAATAACGACAATCTCTCCGGTTACAGGCGAATTTATGGGTCCTGTGTGTACATATATATATGTATATAATGTGGCGGATATAACATAACCGGCGCGATCAGCTCTAAGTAAATGTGTACAAATAGGCGTGATTGTTTAATATTCTTATTTCATTCTCTGCTTCAAGCGATACCGCGGTTAATTGTCTTGAATAAGAATTATATGAAAATGCAGGCAAACGAATGATAATAAATAAACTTATGAGGCTTAATAATATGAGTTAGCTAATTAATATATTTCGTATTGATAATAAATAAACTTATGAGGCTTAATAATATGAATTAGCTAATTAATATATTTCGTATTGGCGATAAATTATTATAATGTCATTGAATGTAATAACTTTGTTGGGGTGACAATAAGGTCGTAACAACATTAACGTTTGCAACATACAATCTGACAATGAATATACAAATTTAGACATACACATCATCTGCGTAATTTCTTTTGTCTATTTTTGAAGAATTTTTATTTGTTTTTTAATTTTTAATTTTAATTTTAATTTTTTTTACGATTATCCATCACGTTTGAAAGTATCACGATTTATTTTGCGGAAAATAAAAGCCCAACGCTGTTATTAATTGCGTATTTGTATTAATATCAGAACTCCCGGATGAATAATTTGTCTATTGATAATTTCATTTCTAACTTTAGCAACTGCAGTTTAAATAGACTTTGTCTTTATAGTATCATCTTCACAGAGAGATGTAATTTCGAAGAAAATTGGAGCATTTCTAGATCTACTGCAATTACATTCCATTTCCTCGAACTTTGTATTCCATTCGAAAAATACTTAAATTCAAATTAGAGTCTCTGAATCTAATTGGATATCTGAAATTTGTTAATCCATTAGAATAGAAATATTCAAGTGTATACTTCCTGGAAAAACGTGAAAGACCTAGAATTCTCAGTGAATATTTTTATACTTGGAGAACTCAAGGAATTGTCAGAGAATTTTATTCAGCAATCAAAGAATTAAAAAAAAAAAAAAAGTTGAGAGGAATCAAAGAATTGAAAAAAATTCTCTCTTTGATAATTTTTTCAATCTTACTGTAAATTATAAATACATATCTATCTCTATTTATATATTCAATGTCTTAACAAAAGATTAAATATGCAGTACATATATTTTTTTTTAATTTTCAATAAAATTCGATAATAAATGAAAATGTTATTTATGAAGGTTAAAAATTTTTATTTTAACGAGAGCTATTCAGTTTTCCTTTTCAGTATATTTGTAAATCAAGCACTTGAAACTTAAGTGCCTCCATGTTTTTCCTTCGTATTAGAGAAAAGCATTAGAAAATGCGTACAATAAAAAAAATTATTTTAGAAAATCGTATGAAAACAATTTTCAAATATTTTCTGGAATTTGTTTTTGGACAAAAATATCTGAAAAATCAGGGATTTTTTTTTTCTCGAGAGCTTTAACTAGACATCCTAATATGTGTTGAACGAAACGTGTGTATCGAAGATTAAAATGTAGTTAGGTCTAGTTGAGAAATGCTTAACACGCGAAATAATACAGAACAGAAAAACCACTCGTGTAGTTAGTATTGCGTTATTAAATTCTTCGGCGCCTTTCGAAGAGCGTGATGACTCGAAGCTCATTCTTTCCCTTTTCACAGTTAACGATTATATTTGTCATCCTAATAATCATAATCTCACAACTCGACGGTGATATTTCGTAGTGTCTCCCCTTTCGGAGGGATCAGAGGTACGCGGCTGCAATTTTGTTGTGCAACTTTAGAAGAAATGGCAAAGGCCACTTCTCCCCGGGATCATTAGAACGTCATTTCATCACGAACGCCTATAATGGCGAGTTCTCCTCGAAAAGCAGCCGCAAATACCGGTGAATAAACAGCTTTTATGTCACGTTTATTTTCTTTTATGGCTGTCGCCGAAATTATCGCCGAAATTAAACCCACGCCATTATCTCTCGCCAACTGTCAACTCATCGGATCGCTTTGTGCAAGTGTCACGAACGCGCATTCCTCACGAAATCGCCGCGACCTTGTCCCGATCTCGTGTTATCATACGCACGTGCTGCGTCGTGTTACACGTACGTTAATGCACGTATCCGCATTGTGCGTACTCGTGATGCACGTTCGAGGACAGTCGCAGCAGCAGCCGCTTAATTTTAGATAAAGCGATATTAAAGTGACGTGCTTAAAAAGAGGCGTCCAACCGCATGTTCGGGCCTGGGGTACATAATTATCATTATTATATATATGTTTGCAGGCAAGCGGCTTGTGTGGGAAAAATAACTTTATCGGTTTTACAATATCGATGGTACATTGCGTAATTCGCGGTATTTACTTACATAAATATGAGCGGGGAAGATAAATATTTGACAAGTGCATAAATCAAGAGTGGGTACAACGTTCACGTTCGCGAAACGACACGCCTCGCGTTTTTAACAGATATGAGGTATCTATCGTTACATCTGTCTACATCATTTCGTATTTCCGTTTTTCGATACCGCACCTAGCTCTGCAAATTCGGTTATCTGAATATTTTTCTGCAATTTTGAGAAGGGGACACCGGGTCTTTCCAATACACTATACGCAATATTACGACGAGCAGATCCTTCGTTAAAATTTATTTCATTTTATTTTTATTTATATTAATTATACTAAATATAATATATATTAAAATATATATTAAATATATAACATTATATATATATATATATATATATATATATATATATATATATCTTTACTTATAATAAATATTTTTTGCAATTTTTTATGATACTTTAAATATAGAACAATAATGAATGCTTTCTTTTATTTTATTCCAGCAATTTTTTAAAATCATTTTTTTAATTTATTTAGATTGATAAGGGAGAAGGCGTATATTCGCGAAAAGTACACCGTGTAAAAATAAATTATAGATGTGGTTGACCGGCGTTTAGCATAAATCATTGATCACAAGTCGCAATAAACACTTTTCATAATAACTGCATAACTGAGGCTGCTGGAGGTCGCCGCGCATTAAATTTACGTCACTCGTACATTTTTTATCCAATTGAGTACAATAGGTAGTTCTTTATCGTAACAAAAAAATTATCAAATATCTGTCACATCAATCCATTATCCGGGCATTAAATTTACGTCATTTGTACATTTCTTATCCAATCGAATACAATAGGTAGTTCTTTATCGTAACAAAAAAATTATCAAATATCTGTCATCAATCCATTATATTATTTACAACTTTATTAAATATATATTGTCGTAATATATGTATATACTGTATTAAATATATTGCATTATACTATCATATATATATATATATATATATATATATATATATATATATATGTTATAATATAATTATTATATTTTTAATATAGTGTAGCATTTATAATATATGTATAAAAATTTGTTTGTAATCGAAAAAAAACTTGAGTTACTTCTTAGACTGTATCACAAGTTATGGATTATCTTTTGTATTCGTGTGTCTCGATTTTTTTTTTTTTCTTAAACATAGTGAATTACGTGTGTAAAATCGAAAGCGAAGATTACTATAGTGTTGTTAAAATTTTGGCCGATTGGCACTGAGCAGCCGTCACCCAAGGTTTATACAATTAACGAGCCTCCCCTCCCCCGCCGTTCTCCTCAATCGAAGACATACGTGACCCCGAGCGTTGCGTCGAAAAGAAAGAAAGTCCAACCTTGAGTATAGTTGAGAATTCGCACGTTGTCTTTGACGGGACACTGTTAATAGTTGACGTTACGATTAAGAAATCCGTTTCGATTATGTTTTGTCAACTTTCCTCCTGCTCACATTTATTCACGTATTCATCCTATGAATATTTAAATTTTTTAATTTGCATAAAAATATTTGAAATGTTTTATCATCACGATCGGCGATAACTTTCTTTCGTTATCGTCACATATTTTTTTCATTGTCTTATTTTTCGAGGTGCAGTTTACATGTAAAGTGTGTGCTTTTTTCATAAAACAACTTTTTAATTCTCTTGTCAAAATTTGTTTTTTTTTCTTCGATCGTGATGAACGATCAAAATAAATATTCGAAATGATTCATCACGATCGTAATGACGATATATATATTTTTTTTTTTATTTTTTTTTTTTGTTATCGTTACATATATTATACACTCATTTCTTTTTACATTTCCTGATACACAGTTTATATGCAAAGTATGATTTTTCATGAAGCATAATTTTTTAACTTTTTTGTCAACATTTCTTTTAGCCGGCTAAACAATCATATTAATCAGTCGAGAGGATAGCGTCCTCGACACGCTCTTTTCATGTTTTATTACGTGCCGCGATAATTTAACGACGAGCTACGCCAATCACGGCGAGAAAGGAAAAAAAAACTTTACCGAAATGCTTTTCATCTACAGATACATACGTGCCATCTTGACATTTTCACATAATAATAAGGAGGATCAAGTACGCGGTAATCTTCTCTTTCCAACATTGATTCTGTGTGGGAAAATGATGTAATAGGGATATAGTACAATGTTAAAATACAATACAATATTTTTATGTAGATATTTTTAACGCTAGACATGCAAATTAAATATAATCTGAAGAACTTTATCATTTCCTCTTTTATTATTGAGCTATTGATTTTGGAAATATCACTTTTTTATTTATAATTTTGAATATATATTGCGTATAGAGTGATTCTAAATAAATGTGAGAAATTTTATGAGACGTTTTTTTATCGAAAATTAATTAACATACATCCCTTCCTGAGGAGTTACATTCCTCTAAAGAGGGGAGTGAAAATTAGGTTTTTTTTTCAAATTTTGAACAAATTAAAAAAATAAAATTTAGTGAACATTTTTGATTAGTAAAAAGGATACTTAATAATATTTGTTAAATCTTCCCGTATCATATGAGGTAATGAAATTAACAACCCTCATTCAATTTTTTATTAAAACTTTTTAACGAGTCGGAATGTGAGCATTTAAAAATATGTGTTAGAAAGTTTGACTACTTTTTCATTTCTTTTATTTTTTTTTCGTAAAATTAATAGTTTTCAAACAAAAAAATAAAATACATTATCATATACAGTATTGTTTTATTCCTTTAACGATACGGGAAGATTAAAAAAATATTAAATATCCTTTTGCCAGTAGAAAATATTCACCAAATTGCATTTTTTTAATTTATCCAAAATTTGAGAAAAAAAGAAAAATAAAAACCTTGTCTTCATCTTCCCCTTTGGAAGAGTGTAATTTTTTAGGGAAGAATATAGGTGTACATGGTTTATTTGTGAAAGATTCCCCTTAATTTTTCACAAAGAATCATCTTCTAAAAATTTTCGCACTTATTTAGAACGTATATTTTGACAATAAAATAATTTCTGGAATTTTCGTGAAATTAAACCAATAATAAACATTTAATGTTTGCTTACAGTCACATACCTTGTAAAAAATAATTGCGGAAAAAGTGAAGTTTTTTTACAGATACTGTCCAAATTTGCAGGTAGAATTTTCAGAAAAAAATGGCTCTGATGAATTAAGACAGATTGTCTGAAATTATTCAGATCTGAAAATTCAGACAAAAATCTGTCTGAATTCTTAGGCCATTTTCTTTTTTTTTTTTTTTTTTTTTTTTTTTTTTACGTTAGGCTGAATGTTTCAATTTTCGACTGTTTATCCACCGAGATCGCGTCAATGTCTTGAGAATCGCGGCGTTTCCTCTCTCATTTCAGAGACTCCGGCGTTCGCCCAGTCGAGAGAAAGTACGCGATGTTTACACCCTGTCTAAACGAGGAATACATTGTTGTCGAAGACGTAACCGCACGATAGTGGGGTCGTGATAAAACTACGTCACCAGGTGCTCGCTCGCGTTTATAATCTCCCCCATACAACTCCGTCTTTTCTTTTGCGGAAATATAAATTATACGTATTGGCATGCTATCGACTCGTTGCGCCTTATGTTCGCTTTTTTTTTTCCATCCTTCGCCCCGCAATCTCTTCATCTCCCAATCGTTACGCAATCGCATCGCGTAATGCGAGAATTCGCGAGATTTGCGTTTGCACTTTCCTTCGTCTGTGGATTCCTAAGCAACGAGACGATCTGTCAGTTGCGTAGCAAGTTGTTTGTCTTTGCATGTCAATCATTTTTTTTTTTTTTTTTTTTGGTATCAACTTCTTGGAATTATTTGCAAAAGTAATAATACGTGCGTGAGAAATAAAATGCGTTACGTTATGGTATTTATATCAACGAACCTTTATAATTATACAAATTGTCCCGCTCTTAATTCCAAGTCGATTATCAACGTTTAGATATATCTATAGAAATACGCTAATGTCGTAGAATTTATGTGTCAGCGAGGCAATTATTATTTCATTATATTTTACTGATTATAACATACACACCTCGCGCAACAAAAAAGCCGTACTTAAGTTTGTGTTGAAATATCTACAATAATATCTATAAGGCTGATAAAAATATTAGAAAACGCATTTCTATTTTCCTAATGTATTATATTTATGTAATTTTTATTATAACGCTAAATAAAAAATACAATATAATACCTTTATTAGTTAAATTTTCTGCGTTTAGATAAAAAAAAGCTTATATTAATTATTAAATAATAATTGTGCTTTTTTTCTCTTTTCGAATATTTATTGTACGTCTAGTTTTCGTGTTATATTTTATTTTTGATCTTTTATAAATATTGCAACAAAAAATTAACATTTTTTGGTCGTAAGTGTATATATAAAAAATATGCATATATATATATATATATATATATACACACACAAAACATATATAGGAAAAAAAAAAATTTGATTAAGCACAATTTGATTGGATCCGGCGCGCCGGGGGATTTGCTGCACAATCGAATTTCATAATTTCATACTTTGTCGAGACTGCGGAGTTCATTATATCGAAGCCGTAATCCTCAACAGTCGTCGATCCGGCACTTTTCTCCGGCGCGCTGGACAGTGACAGCACGCGACCGCAATTTCTCGGAGTGTCAACGACAACATGCCGGGTCCGCGATAGACCTTTCTCCATTCTCTCTCTCTCCCTCTCTCTCTCTTTGCGTCTTTGCCATCTTTCTTCGTTACTCAAGCGCGCGAGTTACTATTACTTAAGTGCACCGGCTGGTTGCGTCGTATATAATAGTTGTACTTGCGCTTTCGTCCTGCCGCATGCGTCTACTCTGACAAATCGCGCAGACATGACGGGAATAATATTTTTGCCGAACGTAAGGAATGATCGGAGCGAGTATGTGAAACGCGAAAAATACGTGACATGTCTAGAGAGTTTTTAATCGGAATTTTTTTCAGATATTTTTACAGCTATAATCATTTTTCGTATCTAAATAAAATGTTTTTCCCTTTTTTTTTTTTTTTTTTTTTTTTATATCTGAGAAGAAAAAAATATTGTACACATAAATAATTTCTTTTCGTTACACACAAGCTTTGCAAGCGTACATATTTTTTTATCGATCACCCATCCATGTTTCTCGATTCGAAAGTTTTCAATGAAAGGAGTGAAGAGTAAGAAATTGAATAATTGTAAGAGTTCAGATACATTTTTGTCTGATTTTTTTTTTTCACTCGAACACTATAAAAAATAACTGCGGACAAAATTTTTCTGAAGTAAAAAAGAATAAAAAAATGAAACAACATTCATATCTAAAAATTCAGACAAAATGTGTCTAAATTTTTAGATATGAATGTTGTTTCATTTTTTTATTCTTTTTTACTTCAGAAAAATTTTGTCCGCAGTTATTTTTTATAGTGTTCGAGTGAAAAAAAAAATCAGACAAAAATGTATCTGAACTCTTACAATTATTCAATTTCTTACTCTTCACTCCTTTCATTGTCTGAATTTTTAGGCAATTTATTAACAGAACGAATTAAATTGAAAGGAAATGACGTAAGATATACCGTACAAAATAATTACAGAGAGACTGTCTTAAATTACATTTATATCTAAAAATTCAGACAAAATGTGTCTGAATTTTTAGGCAATTTATTAACAGAACGAATTAAATTGCAACAAAATGACGTAAGATATATCTCTAAAAATTCAAACAAAATAAAAAGTCATGATTTTCTAAGATAGATTATATTTGCATAACTAAAGTAAATTATGTTTTACTTTAAAATAATTTGATTTATAAAATTATTTGACATTAGTTTTGGAGACACTCAAAAATATTTTAAAACATTTTTTTTCTTTTTTAATATATTTATTCAATTTTCCATTCGTGCTTAGATTGAAAAGCGCCACTTCTGGCACCACTAAACGTACGTATATCAAATATCAACAGATCGAAATTCGATTTTTCTACAAAAAGAATCGATTCGTATAAAAATCGAGCAGAAAAGAATCTATTTAAAAAAAATGGATTTTTTGAGGCGAAAAATCGAGTTTCTGAAAATCGAATCGAGATCGCCCATCACTAGTGTAGGGCCTTAGGACCCCTGGGATCCGTTACTGCTGCGAGGCATGTTTGTTAACTTTCTTGCGGTTCTCGTTTAACACAGCTGATTTCAACGAGGGGCGTGGATATCAACAACGACGATTCGAGCTTTAAAGGCACTTTCACGATCGGCGTCCGTAAGATTGGACGCGTTCCAGTGGGCGCAGCTACCTAAGCCGTCGTCGTCGTCGTCGTCGTCGTCATCGTCTTCGTCATTATCGTCGTCGACGACGTTGTATCACGTCCCGATTTAGTCCTTCGTGCGATGCAGCTGCATTTCGCGAACTCATTATATCGCCCCGCGATTATTGTAAAAATTATTATGCAACCAATAGATAGCATCCTGCCGCTTATTTGCGCAAGTAGATAAAGTCGCGGCGACCTCGCTATCGCTTCGTGATTCTGCCACCGTTCTATGTATAAGGAATACTGTCGTTGAATACGATGCCTTGCAGCGAGATTTCTCTAATTAAAAATATACTGTGAAAAAAAAAAACAAAACAGAGCCTTCTTTAAAACATGCTCTTTATTTCAATATGTCGACGATATTAAATTGGCGGGGGAAGACAAATTTTTATAAAATATATAATATGTGAATTCTCGCGACATTGTGTTATCATCGCTTTGCAATTTTATCGCTTGCACTATAAATAAACGCAGACAGGTGCTTCTTATAAGCTAAATAAAGATATTGACCTGCGTGCACGAAAATGATATGCGAGGGAAATAAATGAGGTCTTTCGCGAATTTATCCGCGAAGCGAACTCACTTTGATGTTATATAAAGGAATTTTCCCGCATTTTCGGATTTTTTTTTTCACTTAATAAAAAATCTCAACAAGGATAAACTCGAAGTTATTAATTAAAGTGCACAAACATACGATAGTGATCTCAGGAGATTTAGAGAAATTGAAATTAAAACGATTGAAATTGACCGCGTAGTTTTTATGATATTAAATATTGTTAACAGTTACGAGTGTAATGTTACTGTATATATGTATATATATATATATAATTATATATAAATATATACTGTGTATTTTCAGAATAATATCATAATTGTTAAATTGCTAATTATATTTTGTCGTTTTAAATAAGCAATTTATAATATAAATATTTCATTTATTATCGTACAATTATTATTATAAGAGGACACAATTACTAAAATTATAATAATGCATAATTCAAACACTATATTTTTTTTTGTAACAGTAGAAAAATAATAATGAAACCTATTTAGATTACGCAGGCACTACGAGAAATTAATTATAGCATTGAAATTGAATTAATGAGGTTAATACAGAAAAAAAATTAATAAAAACAGAGAGATTACTATTGCACTAAGGAAACTACTTAATGCAAAAAATTTAATTAAAAAAAAAAAAAATAAATAAAATTCTATGTCAATAAAAAACTCGACCGATCGTAAGAATTACAGTACGATATGAGAAGAAAATGCAAATGTCCTCGTGAAATATATTGAAATAAATTGTACGGGTTACATATATTAATCAATGAAAGATTCCCGTTGCTGCCCAAAACTGTGAATATGAGCCACAAACCGTTACTCGAGATACCTCTGGTATTAGTAATAAGCAGGTGTGTGCAAAAAAAGATGTTCCTTCTCGTTTGCCCTACTTCGCCTCTCCATCTTTCCTCCTCTCTTTGATTAGTTTAGATGACAATTTCAGGTAGACGAGTACACCCATACGTACAACACATAAACGCGCGCGTCCACACATGCTTACGCAGGTGTGACCGATTTCTTGCGTAACGTGCGTACGACAGACGCGCATGCATATATATATATATATGTACATATGATCCGGCCCGTTTTCTGTGCCGTCGTATTATAATGTATACAGTTTTCGCAACATAATCCCGGCGGTATTTCGCTTGCTCGACGCGTTTTCGGCTTTTCGTTTTGCAAGCAGGCAAAACACCTAACGCGACGAGCGATCGCTCAAGACGGCTGATCGACCTCCATTCGTTGGCGGCCTAGATCCTCTTCTCCCCGCTGTTCGCAGTCTTCCGAAAAGTTTGTTTTTTTGCACAAATTGGAAACGTGACATTAATCATATGGTCGGTCGTTTGTCACGATTCTCGAGAACGACACTCTCGAGAAGTTCCGGAGTGGTATACTTGAAACTACGTGTATATATCTATAAAGATGTCTTATCGATGACATCGGGGAAATCTATTTTTAGAAATCTATTTTGAAACTTGACCGGTTTTTTTTTTCATAATTTTTCCCCTCAAGTGAAATTCGCTCAACGCGAAAGGAATTAGGTAACTAGATGGTGTTTAGAATTAATTATACGAGAATACTTCTGTACATTTTTCTCACGAAATTCAACAGGTTATTGAACCATGCCAAACGAGCAATAGTGGGTTACCCGGCAACTTATAATTAATTTTAGTCTCCGCCCCGAAGCGTAGAAATCGAAATAATACTTTTTCATTTTCTTACGTAAAATGTTATTATTTTTAGTCCTTAGTCTCGTGGTAAATTACTTTTTACAGGAGAAATTCTAAAATCCATCAAAATTTTTATGCATATATTGTTATTAATTAACGTGGATTAATTTTACTTTAATTTTAACGATTTATTTTTTTCCAATTTCATATCATCTTACAAAATTCAAGTGTATGTTTGATTTTTTATTTTGATAAGAAACAAGACATTATATTGACATGTGTGCTATAATTGATAATCTTTGGCAAGTAGGACACATGCAACAACTATTTATCATTAATATAATAATATTAAAATAATATAAGGCTTTATATTAAATTTAAAATTTAAAATTTTAATTTGATTTCAGTTAATTGAATTTTATTAATTGTTTGAGTTAATTTAATTTTGATCTCAACTTGAAGCTTAATTTTAACTTTAATTTTTACTCTAATTTGTGATTTTTGTGAGTTTGTTTTTTATTTTGATTCGGATTTCAATTTTAATTTTAATTTTAGCTTTAGTTGCAATTTTAGCCTAATTTCAGTATTTTCAAAGTTAATGTAAATTTATTAATGGTTGCATTAGTTTAGATACAAGGATTGGACTTGTGTTATTTAGGGGACATGTTGTTGTGTTGATGTTTTTGTAGTTTATAATAATATAATTTATGTTTTATGTTTTATAGTTTACAGTTTGTTTTATTATTTATAATCTATAATTTATAGTTTATACTGTTTGTTTATAGTCTCACGCACAATATGGAAACATATTTAACAAATGTAAAAACTGGAAGTTATCCAAAGCCGAAAGGCACGGCTTAATAAATAAATGATAATAATAATAATAATAATAATAATAATAATAAATAATAATATTAAAATAATAAAAATATTAGTTTCTATTTTTTAAGATTTTTAAAAATTATTATTATTTTTTTTTTTTAATCAAAAAGACATCTTATTTTAATTGCTCGATCTCGATGTATATGTTTGATGTATATATATTACGTAAAATACAGACGATGACAATCTTTCGACAGGATCGGGAAAGGGTTACTAGACTTCAGGATGGCAAAGAGAAATGTACAACCGAATTTCGTTTGCGTATTCGTAGGAGCACCCGTCCTCTCTGGAGCCGCGAGAAAATTGAAATTCAATCGTGCCGTTGTGTACGATACGTACGAACGTGTTTGGTATAATGGTTCAAGGCCACGATGCCGTTTCATGGTCGAACCCACGCGAATTGCGCGACGACGTTGTGTCCAATTGTGTCGCGTAACCGTTTTCGTGAAGAGAAAATTCGGTGGCTGTAATACTGGAGGTTGTTGCCTCAGAATTCGACTTGACTTTAGACTCGGCGAGTCTATCATCGGGAGAAAGAGTGAGAGAGAGAGAGAGAGACAGAGAGAGAGAGAGAGAGAGAGAGAGAGAGAGAGAGAGAGAGATAGAGAGAGAGAGAGAGAGAAGATCTTAAGGAATTTTATTGAGATTCACGGAATTAAAAAAATTTTTTTTTTATCATTTTGCTCTTATAATGTAAATTATAAATATATATCTTTGTTTATATACATTTATTCTAAATTATAAATATCTATCTTTGTTTATTTACATATATGTATCTTTCAGTTTTCTTTCGTATTGAGTGAAAAACATTAGAAAACACATGCAATAAAAAAATATATTTTAAAATTGCACTAAAAAATTTTTTAAATCATTCTCTTTGCCTGGAATTTTAAACAAAAATATCTGGAAGAGCAAGAAATTTACAAAGAATGTGTTTACAAGATTTATGTAGACATCTATCAAACTATGTAGGGGAACGGCCAACGTAAGCATTGAGCAAGTTTTTTTCACCATATTAAAAAAACATAAATCGATCTTTTTTTTACTAAAAATATTCTTTGGAATATCTACTATAAGAAAAAACACAAGTTTATTATAAAATAATAAATTAAATAGACGAGATTATTGATTTAGTAAAAGCCTAGATTTTCGTGATATGCTTTTCATGCGGGGTATAATGGACTACCTCCAAAACTTGTTTATTTCATTAACATTGATGTTTAAAACTTCTTAAAAGTTGTATATTATAATATGATATATAGAGCATAAGAATATAGATTTGTGTTTTTAAATGATAACTATAAATTAATAAATAAAAACAATTCTCTTGTTATAATAAATATTTTTCTCTAAAACATGGAAAAATATTCTTTAATGTAATAATTTTTTATATTAATTTTGAAAGAGAGCATCTATGTATACTCTCTTTCTTTCTCTAGTATAAAAATAAAAAGTACAACATTTCGTAGGCTAATATTTCATTAAGCCTCAAGACGTATTTATTTATTTTTGATCATATAAAAAATTATAATTAATCAATATTTACAGACATGATATGAAATTAATAGGAAAAGATCACCTTAAAACATAAATGTATTTACGGTAATAAAAAATAGAATTTTATCATTGTTTACCTTATGTAAATATATCGAAGAATTACAACTCAGTCGCGGAGAGCACAGCAAGTGCATTAAATAATTTATAACTTTCAACTAAAAATATTGCGACCACTGATAACAGCACTCAGAAAGAGACACCTAATAGCAATAATTGCAACATATTTCACGACTTGGTAGCATCTCTGTAAAAAGATATCGACTCTGCACCATTGTAGCCCGCGGTGCCGTTCTACCCCACGTTCCCCTACATATTTCATTTTTTTTGGCGATTTTAAATCGTTGTAAAATATAGTCTGTGATAAAAAATAAACATAGTAGATCAATGATAACAATTCTATATGTTTTGATTAATAGAGGCAAGACAGAAAGGGGGAATTATATTTTATCAATTTGTCATAAAATAAAAATAGTAGATTAGTAAGTCTGTTTTTGATTAATTGGGACAAGAGGGAAAGGAGAAGCTACATTACCTATTTCTTCTGTACCTTGGCTTTTTAATATAGAAGATAAACATCTTTAGAAGCGATTTGAAATATCGTTACGGTCGCGACCCTTATTAATGACTGCGTTTAGCAGAAAAAACTGCTCTGCAATTGTAAAAATCATGAATCTGATTGGCGTATGCTTTTAACCTTAGCTGAACTTAAGAGGATATGCCAATCAGATTTACGAATTTTACAACTGTTGCAAAGCAGTTTTCTCTGCTGAACGTAGCCAATGTCACGATATATATCTTATATTTTTTCGATTATAATTCAAGAATTCGTTTTTTTTTTTTTCAGAAAAGAGACGATCGCCGCAGGAGTGATTTCGCTCCTGGAGATTTTCGTCCAAAGTAGACCTCAGGATAGTTCTCCGGCAACATGTCGATTATAATGCAATATATAGACCGGTTCCACGATATGTTGGACAAACACGCAGGTAAGTCGGTACAGTAAACGAAAAGCATAGTCACACACGTATCGATAAATAATTTGAATGATAATAAAACGGAGCACATGACGAAAACTCAATTCTATGGTGCTTAGAAGCATAACATGGTGACGTAATTGCGCGATCATTTCGAAAATGAATAAACGCTTCGCGGTATGATATCCATCGAATTTACATAATTAGTGTACAAGAAAAAACAATGTAAATAATGTGGTTTCCATCATATTATTCATTATATTTCGTTAAACAGCTTTAAATTAATTTAGTCTGTTGTTTTGTCAATCTCGTATTAAAACAACTGTTATTAAATCGTATTTATCTTTTAAATTTATTCTTGATTTTTTGATTTATTTCATTTTTTACGATTGTTTATTAGATTTATATATTTTGAATTACAATTATTATTTTTTGCACAATTAATTTTTTCAAAATTTTAATTCTGTATCTCAATACTCAAACCTGGAAACATAAAGTTTGTTTGTTGATTTAAATTTCTTTAAAAATTCATACAATATATTTTTCGCTTTATATTTTTTATGAATTGATGTATATCGAAGATTCTTTTCGGACACAATAAATATTTAAAGATGAATGTATTTTTAACTTTTATGGATATTTCTTGGGTGTTTTATATTTTGTATAATAATTCTCTCTCTCTCTCTCTCTCTCTCTCTCTCTTTATATATATATATACATATATATTAGAATATAAATAAATATGTTATGTATTAAATTATTGAGATACAGAATTAAAATTGTAAAAAATTTGAGAGAGATTTAAATATGTTTCGTGGAAATTGTTAAATCCGTAAAAATCTTTTTAAAGAGGAACTGAACGGATTACATAGTTACGTCAAAAGTTAATAAATCTAATAGATTTCGAGATTCACGAATTTTACTTTGTGCAAGGCACACTTTTAAAATATAAAATAAATAATTATTTTGTGAGTTAAAATACAAATTTGATCTGTAGAATTAAAATTTTCATAAATTTCTATGTAGTCACTATAAAATTTCGTGATCAAGTCACTGTAAAAAAGTTAATTATATATAAAATAATAATATTTACTGACAATAATATTTAATATGAAAATAATAATTTTGATATTAAATTATATTTTACACAGCAAAGCTTTACTTTTAATTTTATTTTAAAAGACTAAAAGTGCTGTACGCAATCAAAATCATGAATCTCGAAATTATTAGATTTATTAACTTTTAATGAATCTGATCCATCCATAGCTCTTCCTATAACTCATCAAGAAATCTTGTGTTGCGTGAAATAAAGCAGACGTTGTTAAAGTATCGTGTTTCTAAGAGCATTACTGTCCTATTTTGGAAGTTATAACGAAACGTCACTGTGATAATCGCAACATTGAACTGATAAAATTAATATAAAGTATAAAATAAGTCTTTATTCTGTATGAATAACGTGCTATCAAACTTTTATTGCAGCAAGATTTTTTTCATAATTGATTATTCGAAAGAAATTCGATATCTTATGATGGCTTTATTAATAATCTAATAGCGCTTAATTCTTTGATCATTTATTTGGTTAAAGAGAATTAGTTATATTTATTATGTTTCGTCGATAATTTCCATGCGAAAAGTGCGAGATGTTTGACGCATGTATAATGCATTCACGTATGATATTAATAAAGAAAAGATTAGTCTATGGCTTTGAAAAAAACACACGTGTTGTTTTTCCGCAAAAAATGTATATAATTTTTCACAAATGCGACAATATCTAGGCGTATTTTTTTTTTTTTTTTTTTTTTAATTTCTATTTTTCAGAATTGAAATAAAGTTACTAATAATACGCATGTTAATCTTTTCCCTTTTTTCATACAAATATTTACATTTGTAGATTATACAAGTAATTTTTCTTGTGCAAATTTCTGATTTATAAACGCTAGAACATTTTTCGACATATGTAAATGCATTATGATTCTTAGACGTACAATCTCTTTTCCGAAAAGAATTTACATAATCTTTCCCCTTTTGTATGTGTATTTACATAAATAAAACCGAACATATTTGCTTTGTTCTCTGTTTGTTTCGCTCATTAATTCGTTGATTTTCGTTTGGCAAGCAGTTTTAAGGAACTAATCACAATGCGGTGCAAATATGTACCAATCTACGTCACAGGAAAAGTATAAAGAATAGGGTGATTGAACCCTTGAAGGACGAGAGAAAAAGGTCAGACGTCGAATGAAAGGACGTCATGTGCATGTCTGATTGCGAGTAGTCCTTCGAGAGAGCGATGAGATTTCGCTCTCAAGGACAAGGCGACGATTTTTACCGCCGTTAAATCATGGTCATTGGATCATGTCAGATGAGAGAATGATATTGCTCCCGGCGATCTGCATATATATTTGTTGCTTCCTATAATTTATCACTACCAAGGAAATTTCTTTTAAAAGGAGATGGCCAAGCGATGAAAATTTTGATAATAATCAGCTGATTAATGATGGAACTATACTTCTCCTCTAAATATAAATGATATCATTATATTTTATTAAAATAAAAAGTATTAAAAAATATTAAATATTAAATAATTTATTAAATATTATATACAATATAATATAAATATATAATTTATATAAAATATTTCCTTATATACACAGCTAATGTAATATAATTGAACGCAGTTGGACCCTTTCTCGTGTATCTTTATTTGAAAAATTATAATCGAATAATGCGTCGATAATTTTTTATTTCTTTTAAAAAGCGAATGAAATTTCGAGGTCACTCTCGTGGATCGTTGATGTGTGTTTTTTTTGTTTTTACAGATACAAGGACGACTGATTGGTTGTTGATGAGTTCGCCTTTTCCCACGTTGTTCATTTGCCTCACTTATGTCTACGTCGTCAAAACATTGGGTCCGAAACTTATGGAGAACCGAAAACCTTTCCAGTTTAAGAATACCCTGGTAGTCTACAATCTGTTTCAAGTGATCTTCTCTGCATGGCTGTTTTATGAGGTAAAACCTCTGATATTTGCACTCGCGCGAACACAATCAAAAAACTGTCACGGAACAAACATTAAAAAAAAAAAAAAAAAAAAAAAATTTCATCCAGTATAAAGCAAATTTTTCAGGGGACACAAAAGGCTGGAAATTATTCCTGTTTTTATTTCAGCCGTTCCTCGACTTACTTTCTGTCTATTTTTTGTCGTGTAAATATTTCGTTATCTGAGATGTTTTTGAAATGTAAAAAATAATAAGAATAAATGGGAATCTTTCCATGTTTTTAAAATTACAGACAAATTAGTTATAAATTTGTTTTTCAAGTCTTTTAAATTAGTTATTATAATAAATTATGGTAATTTGTGGAAGATAATTATGTGATTTTTGCAACTCCGGATTTTTGTTCTTGAAGTTAAATCTCGGAAACAGTTGAGAACGAATAATAATGATCTCAAGGTGTAGCTTGCTGCTATTTTACTGACAATTTTGTGATCTTTCCGTGTCCACTGGCAGCCATTGGAACGCGAAGCGGCGTCTAACAAAAACTTTCTACCTCAACAGTCCTCACGACGATCAATTTGATTGTTTGCGGCCAATTTATTTGTCATTAGTGCATTCCTTGGTTGAGCCTTTTTATATCTACCATGCAATTTTTTTTAAATACATAATAATATTTGGACTCAAAGAAAAAAGGAAAAATGAATTCTTCGATAAATCCGGCAAAAAAATAAACATGACAAAGGCAGTTGGTTTTAATTAAATTCGCGAATGACAACTCGGGAATGCATCAATGATAAAAAGCTGTGTGAAAGCATGATTGTACGTTTCTTTTGCAACGAACAGTGTCTGATGGGCGGATGGTGGGACCAGTATAGTCTTCGCTGCCAGCCGGTGGATTATTCCAACAGTCCCACCGCGATAAGGGTAAGTGCGTCTGTAATCTAGCTGGTCCGTTTGACGAGAGACGAATTCTCCTATATTTCAACGAGACGACAATTTTGAACCCGAGATCATGGAACTGAATCGATGCTATGTATATATATTATAAGTATATGTACAGCTTTGACAGATCATCAGCAAGCTGTGGAACCGCTGATATATATCTTGGATTAAGGATTGCTCATATTTATCAACTGTTATTTTGTAGACTGGCCCGAACCTTTTTTTTTCCGGAGCCGGAGGCTTGACTGCAAAAGCGAATAAATGATGCGGAGACGCGGAAGAGCTTACGCTTTCCTGCTCATCTCGTATTAAGAACCTGGCATGCCCTTCCAGCGCCTCGATACAATCTTTCGCAAGCTTAGATATTTGCTATATCTGCTGTCGATCGTATGTCGGCAACAAGTAGGCCGTTAGATATTAATCAGATGTGTTGAGTATATATCGCACCTTGTTGCAAAAGAGTCGCAGTTGCAGAGTTTTTTTCTTTTAGATATCGTCACTTGTGTCTTCAATCATTTCTTATCACTGAAAGAAGGAAATGTGAAATGATTCATTTTTTTCGAGAATATAACAAAGGAAATCGATGACGATTTTTCTTTCTAATTGCGACTGTTTTTTGACGGAAGGTGCGACGCGAGATTTGTGAAGTCTCGCATATATTTAATAACATAGCTCTTTAGTTAGGCTTATGCAATACCTTGTATACCTCTGGTCCCCTATTATCTTTATCCTCTTGATTGATCGGCGAATGGCCTCTGGGCGAATGTGGTTGCAGATAGGGATATCCGGCTGGCTGACTGGAGACTATTCTCTAAGGTGTCAACCTGTAGACTACAGCGACAGACCTGAAGTACTAAGGGTGGGTGATGATTTGTGATTAACAGAATCATCCTTCCTCATTTTGAATCCCTCTTTGTTTCCTCTAGATGTGTCTAATTCTATAACAGCGCCGGTCAGTTAAAAGAAAATTAACTCGCGAAGTGTTTCAATGAAAAAAAAGAAGGGGGAACCTTTATAACATTTTACAATCAAATCAAGTGAAATCCTTAAAAACTACCTTTTTTCAATTAAATGAAAAACTGAAAATTAATATAAAATAAAATTAGAAAAAAATTTCAATTAAAAAAACTTGGCGCTATTACATTTTAAAATATATTTGAAACCGAAACAAATATTAAATTTAATATAAAATTAAATTTAGTTTAATTACATCTGTAAAATAAAATGTAACGAATAAATTGAAATTACATTAGCATATTGTTCGGTTTAGTAGCGTCAAGTTTTTTAAATTAAAATTTTTGAAATTTTTTCACTTTGTATCAATTTTTAGTTAATTTTTAAATAAGTTTTTAATTTTTACTATTATTATTTTTGTACGAATTTAAGACAATTATTTTATACAACAGTTTTTTTGCCAATTAAAATGTTTTTATTTAAAATTTCATAAGTTTTTATTCTTAGTTGACACACAATTTTTGATATCATTATCTTGTAGGAAATTTGCCAAACAATTCTTTATAAATATAAATTTTTTTTTTTAGACTAAAATAGTTGGCATCTTTTTTATCTTTTTTTTAAAGGTAAGTTTTTAAGGATTATATCATATTTTTTTTTGTAATATAACATCTTTATACAAGCACAAATTATTTTAAATATAACTTATCTATGACACGTGATTTAAAATTATCAATTAATACATTTATATATACGTATGTTGAATTGAAAATATTTTAAATTATTTATCGGATCTTAATAATACGTAGATTCTAACAGACTTGTTTGATAAATTTAGATTTGTGACAAAAAGTATTTTACATATGATATTTTTAAAATGTTAACTTAGATATTTAAAAGATACACACACATATACATACAGAGTAAATTTATATATATATATATATATATATATATATATATATATATATATATATATATATATATATATATATATATTTATTAGAATCTATTTATCTATGAGAGAATTTTTTAAACCCTATACATAGATGTGTTATTTATATTTGGAATAATTTGTGCTTATAAATATTATATTAAAAGAATATAATCCCTAAAAATTACTTAAATCATGTAGATGTATTATTTATATATGTGTATGCATATATATATATTTTTTTCTTGTATTAACATAAATTTATCATTACAACCATACAACACGCATGTACGCACACACGTAAGCACACGACAGAGAGGGATAAAGACTGTTTACTGTACTTGACAGAGACACACGTGTCTCTCGATTAGAGACTTTATGTTGAATAAATCTTTTTTCATATATGTCATACCTTTTTGTCCGATATATTAATTAATAATTATCTTTGAAGGATTATTTGGATCAGATTTTTTTCTGCAAGTGAATCAATGTGACCGGTTCTGTCACTCCAGTAGTTATTGCACTTACTGTAGTTTGTATACTTAATGAAGAGTCAAAACCAATAAGTAGGCGTAGAATTTGCAAGAAAATAACTTTGAACTAAACTGTAGTTAACCGCCTGTGTAATTAACATTATTTAACACATGTGTTGTTGATGAGAAAGACTGCGTCTTTTAAAAGTAGTAACGAGCACGCTGTAAAGTTACATAGTTCTCTCATTCACGCATCATCGCATTAATTCCTGTGATTGCACCCACACATTGTACTGAGACGCACTCGGTTGTTAATGACGGTTGTTCTTTCACAGACTCTCGAATACACCAATGTATATGTATGACATTACGTCGATGTGTTCTCTCGCGATGTTTTTAGCACTATCTGGAAATTGCTTTTTCAAAGTCTTAATAAAATCTCTCTATTCTCATCTTATTTACGTTAAAGTGATAATTATCTGTACACGTTCGATTGAGAAATCATTTTTTTTTCCCCAAATTGCTCTAACACGCATATTATTGTCTCTAAATAAAACTAATTTCTAATTTACTTGTACATCGTAAATATCTAAAAGTATATTTTAAGCGTGTATAGAATAGAGATCGAAGGCAGGAATCCTGAGCTTCGATATAATATTCGGGAATAATAAAAGAAATTGAAAAGGATAAAATTTGTCAAGTAAAGTAAAGTAAAGTGAAAGAGAATTTCGCACATAAATTCGAGATAAAGAAGTCGAAGGCGATTGAGAAGTTCCTCCTAATTGATGTTTCGAAATCGCAGATGGTCCACGCAAGCTGGTGGTATTACTTCTCGAAATTTACCGAATTCATGGACACGGTACGTATAGAGTATAATTATTCTAAACATTTCATTTTATACAAACGTATTAATAATGTGTTTTTGATTATAATCCTCGTGTGCTGACCACCCGCATTCTTTTTCAGATTTTCTTTGTGATGAGAAAGAAGAACAATCACGTGTCTACCCTGCATGTGATTCATCATGGTTGTATGCCCATGTCGGTCTGGTTTGGTGTCAAGTTCACACCCGGTAGGTGAAAAAAAAAAAAACAATTGTACAAAATAGATCTTTCTTTTTCTCTATGCGTTGCAGCTCGGTCGATTTTGCAAATAAACTAATTTATGTCAATGTCATCGCACAATGTTTTGCGTTGTATTCGAGAAAGCTGAGTCTTCCTCACACTATATAAATGCACTGTTGTTATGAAACTGGCATGCAAATCACGCTGATTATGCTCTTTGAAAAATATTACGGAAAGATAAATACTTTGTACAATCTTTAATTTATTATTTTAACATTTATTATACGATATATAAATATATCTGCTTTTCGATCAGAAATTCCCTTTAGGAAAACTTGATGTTTTTTTTTTTTTAATTATTGTATGTGAATTGTGTGATAAACTCATATTATTTTAGCAGCGAAAAATAATATGATAATGTCATAATTAAATTTCTCGTCAAAATAACGAATTCATGTACTTTGTCGTAACAATTAATTTATAAATAATCTTAGAGATGTTTTTTCTCCCATCATTTTCATACTAATGTCTCCAATAAATGGTAAACTACAACCCATACAGCACAGATCATTGCAATTACATTGCAGCAACGTTGCAATATTGCAAATTGCAATGAAACATTACAAAAACATTGCAGAAATATAAATCCACAAAATATCAGTACAGTTGTTGCAACATAAATATTTCGGAAACATTTCAAAATTTTATAATTATATATTTTTTTAGAGTAAAACGTATAAGAAACATATAAAATATGAAAAAGTTGAACTTAAAATAAATGTTTGCAATAATATTTATCTAAGAAATATTATATTATAAATTTACACACATAATAAATTATATATATATATATAGTATATAATTTTATGTAAATTTTAAATAATATATTTTTTAGATAAAAAAAATTATTACGCACATTTAAGTTCAACTTTTTTGTATTTTATGTGTCTATATGCTTCTGATATTTATCTATCAGAAAGAAAAAGTCTTATATGCAACATTAGTCGACGATTGTAGTAACAATGCATTGTTGAAAATTCTTGACCTTGCAATATTGCAATATTGCGGTGAAAGATTGTTGCAATGTGTATACAATCTTTCTGTGCTGCATCATTTCCATGTTAATTTTTGCAAATAATTAATCTTGCAGGCGGCCACTCGACCTTCTTCGGCTTATTAAACACCTTTGTCCACATCGTGATGTATACGTATTACCTTCTGGCGGCGATGGGTCCAAAGATGCAACCGTATCTTTGGTGGAAGAAGTATCTGACTGCATTCCAGATGCTGCAGTTCATCGCCATCATGGTCCACGCCTTCCAGTTGCTCTTCATCGAGTGCAACTATCCAAAGGCGTTCGTCTGGTGGATCGGTCTGCACGCCGTCATGTTCCTCTTCCTCTTCAAGGAGTTCTACCAGCAGAGCTACTCCCAGAAGAAGCCTAGGAAGTCGGGCGCCGTGATGGCAAATGGTGTCGCCAAAGATGATCAAGCGAAGAACGGCAAACACGCCAACGGCGTCTCCAACGGCATCGTCAACGGAGGGACGAACGGCGTCGCGAACGGCAGCATCGCTAACGGCGTCGCCAACGGTTCCTCGCCCAGGAGGAGGGATGCCGCCGATTATTACGTGAAAGGCGAAAGCTTAGCGACCGAGCTCAGCCTCCGAAAATCGTTCGCGAATGTCGAGTGACTTTCGAGCGAACGCTTAGCCTAGTCCATCTTCTCTCTCGCCACGTGACATCGTGTTCTTCTTTCCGCGAAATGGTCGAAAGATCCAGTGGGTTTCTCTCTCTCTCTCTTTCTCTTTGTCCTTAATCTACATCAATATCACGCTAAGGGTCGAAGGCGTCGCCGAGATCGACGCATCTCTTTGTCAAAAAAAAAAAAAAAAAAAAAAAGAAAAAGAAAAAGTACAAAATTGCGTCGCACGCTTTTTGACTGGCGGTATACAAACATTGACGTTTTACGGACGCGTGGCAACTCTTTAGCTTCAGCTTTAGCTAAGGTCATACGCAACCGTAATCCAGTGACTGATACAGAAGGACGCTCGAACGGATCGTATCTTGCTATTCCTACTGAGCGTGAGAAATGAGCTGGCTCTTTTAACGACGGTGTAGATTAAAGTGTAAAACGTTTAGGCAAGTTTGTGATTTTCAGGAGTTCGGTATTGATATAATCAGCAGACGTTCATTAATATTCAACGATGATTATATTATGAGGGGAATAAAAAGTCTTTTATTTCGGGAATAAATATAAATTAAATTAATACGCGCGCCAAAAAAAGTTAGACGATAAAGAGAGCTTTTATTATAAAAAAAAAAAAAAAGAGAAGAACCGGGAAAAAATTATCGTTCTGGAAACCCCGGTAGAGTTACATCAGCTAATGAATCATCGCGCTGACATTCCTTATTTGCTTTCGCAATTGAAAATACTCGGACGATCGTTTTCGATCCCCCTCTCTCTCTCTCTCTCTCTCTCTCTCTTTCTCTTTCTCTCTTTTCGCGGAATACGATATCGGGAAGTGTGTTCCTTCTACTCTGGTAAAAATAAACTGCCGATATTTTATGATGGTTCGCTCGCGTGTGCTTCTGGTAGAAATTCGCGATGTCGCCCCGAGGAACCTATCGGATCCTGACGTTACGTAAAAGAAGGAATTACGTGAATAACGGTAAATTACAATACCCGCATTTTGACACGGCACCGTTATGTAATTAAATGCGAGATCATTTCATTTCGCTTCGTTTCGTCGAAAGAGTCTGGGTGACCTTAACCGAGTCGAATGAATGATAGGACGGGGACGGGCTTTGAGATGCGAGGTCTCTCGGCTTTATCAGCTCAAAAGGACCGCCGTAGATCGGAGCGCGAGGAATGCTCGTTACGATAAAAGTCACGGTCGATTTCGGCATCCGGTCAACTTTAAACCGATGCTACGTGCATTTATTGTCTCGTCAGAGTTTATTGAACCCTTTTTCGTCACCTCCTTTCTCTCGCTATTATGTACATAGATTCCAAAAATTTTATCTACAACTTATGTATAATCCAAAACATAATTGTGAATCAAATGTAAGCTTGGAACTTTATGTATTTTATATTACGAATTTTTTTTTTCTTTTAAATTAAAACGATTTATGATGACTCAGCCCAAGTTTGCTTGACTGAATAGCAAGTCCTCAAGAGTACGAATGTTAAAGTTGAACGGAAGCAAGATACGATTGCGTTAGCGTGTCTTGAGAAGACAGGCGTGCCTTTGCTCAATACTTAAAGCTCAAAAACATCGGTTCGAAATACCTGTAACCGACTTCTGTGATCGCGTACGTCGACTCGCGAAAGAGACTCGGCCCTCTCCTTTTTCCTCCTCCTTCCTGCGCCTAGTAGTCGACGTCCGGTCCTGGGATCGCGACGCCCCTCATCGTGGATCATTCGCCGTCTCGGTTGTCACTATTTAACGTGTGAATACGCGAAGCGTGCGTTAGGTCTTGCCGCTACGATCGTTGATTCTTCGACTTATATTGAGAATCTCTTCAGGATGTTGGACCAGGTGCTCGAAAGAATTTGTACTATGGAATTAAATAGGCTTATTTAGAATAAGACAATTGACAAAAAAATCATTAAATTATTAAATTATATAAAAAAAAATTGAATACTCGTGCGAGCGAAAAAACCGATAAGTATGTCCTTCGCAATGTTGAGTGTCTCAAAGATTGGAAATAATTATATTATCGGTTCTTTTGAGCTCTTCTAAGTCGACGGATTTAAACGATCGGAAGGGCAGACATATGTCTCGCTCGCTTCGCGCATCTCATATATATATATATATATATATATATATATATATATATATATATATATATATATATTATATATATAAAATACATAGCGTCTTGTACATATAGGTAAGTTAATTTTATATTACGTTAAAAGAGAAGTTCGAGGTGCAACGGTCGCCGAGCCAACACTTCGTGCTATCGAAATAATAATAATAAAAAAAATTGAATTGAGGGATCAGAGTGCTAATTTATATAAATCCACATGCGTGTATGTATAAGAGGCGAAAAAACTGTATGAATAAAATCACACTAGGATGGACGAGTTGTAGAGTTGCGGCTACGTACATAAGGAAAAAAAAAAAAAAAAAAAAAACGTGTCAAAGAAATGACTTGAGGTTTTTCGACTCTTCTTAAACCTCTAGTCAAATTACTGCCCTTTCTTCGAATTCTTATAATTTGAATAATATAGATTACAGCGTGTCTAATTGAAGAGCTTATTTTTATACATGAATTTGATTTATTATATATTTCCTTTCCTTTAAATTAACAAATAGAAATGTATTCTTGGACAACATTTATCGACTAGATGTCACATCGTTTATCGAAAAGGAACAGAAAATTGTCAAAGATTAATTCTTCTATTATCTAAATTGATAATAAGCTCTTCGATTGCGACTTATTTGCAATAATTTTATATATGTACCGTACGTGAGCGTTCATGCGACTATTTAAATTTATAATTTAAATTTTGTAGAATCGTTGAACTCTTTTGTATTAAATGTCGACCAAAATACGATCGCTGCAGCGACAATAGAATTAAATGCATTAAATGCATACGTATGGTACAAAAAGAAATATACGTAGATAATTCAGCGAACTCTTTCTCCCACTCGGCCGAGAGCTTGAAGTTATTTTGTTGCAAGTGACTCGCCGATACGTGGGGATACGCCAAAAGCGATTTATGGGCCGCCAATCTCGTGAGAGAGTGATCTGTGAAAATTCCAAGTGCTCTTACATCGGGAGAACTTTTACATTTTATTGTAACAGAAAATTAATTAATCGCACAATTGGTTAATTATTACGTGTATTATTACATGACGTATTTTTGTGAAAAATATAAGTCTATTTACTATTCCTGTGTATTTTCCATATCGGCCACACTGCCATTATAATTTGTAAATTATTTTGTCATTTATTTTTTTTAAATTAATTTTGACGAAAGAATTTATATTATCAATTTATCGTAATTCCACATTTCCGAAATTTTTATACAAACTTATCTACTTAGTACATAAAAATACGTTATATTTATACAAAACTTTTTGCACGCGTGAAAATAAAGAAATGCAAATGCATATTTCGATCATTTACGATTTTGTATCATGTATAATAGTAAACTGTAGCGTTGTAACCAATCTTTAAAGGAGACATTGTCTATAGTCGTTTCGACAAGTGCCATCGCTTCTTGTACCTCTTGATATGTCCTAAAAAAACGCGATGAATTTATTAATTCAACTCAGATAATTGCAGCTCGTGAAATATATTATTTTACACAGATTAACTTACCAAGCTTTAAAAACCGTGTCGAAATGCTCGATCTCTTCGCGCGCCTGATCGCACGCAATTTTGCTCAAGCTTAATAGCGCCAGGCTATTGTAATCGCATTTTTCTTGTGATACTAATTTATCGGTGCATTTATCAAAATCTTTGATCGATGCGGAACTCTGTAGCTTTGTGAAAATTATATTGGCGATCGCATTCCTGTAGCATTCTATGAGGCAATATATTGGCATCTGTATCATCGGGAAGTAAGGTTTAGTCCTCCAACACTGAGGACTGATTGTGGCAATGGACGCTTGATTGAGATTACAAATTGCGTGTCTGCGAGACAATTCATTGTATTAATAATCGTGTAAAATATTAACGCCAAAGGCTATAGCTGGATAGGCATACAAAAAGTGCCCCCGATGAGTTTTCAATTAATACTTGTCTGGCCTGTCATTTTCTCATTGTAAAAAAAATTTTCCTTAAAATTTCAGCTCCTTAACTTTATTATTTCCTGAGTTATCGAAAAAAATGTCATTTTTAGTTTTTATTTTTCTTTTCTGTAAATATTTAAGATGATCTCATATTGATTTTTTCTGAATACTTATCTACGAAATACACAAAAAAAATATTTTTTTATTAATCTCAAATAAAAGCTCGATTTTTAAAAAAATATTTTATAAATGTTCTAAAAAAAATCGATATGGGATCATCTCAAATATTTACAGAAAAAAAAATAAAAACTGAAAATGACGTTTTTCTCAATAACTCAGAAAATAATAGAGTTAGGGAGCTAAATATTTTAGGAAAATTTTTTTTCACAGTGAGGACATGACAGGCCAAATGTTATTTGAAAACTTATCGAGGGCATTTTTAGTATAGTTATCCGGCTATAGCCTTTAACACGTAAAGTTTCTACCAACCTGTATAGTCCCACATCTCCTTTCAACATTACTTTTCGCAAAGCATTGAGATCTAAACTATTATAAAATATATCCAGTTCAATGTCCAACGCGTTATTCAAACATTTCGGATCATAATCGTCGGACTGCAACGCCACTATTTTTTGTAATCCATAATGCAATTTTTCTTGTGCTTTAAATATGAGCGATGCCGTAGAGTTGAAAATGGCTATAGACTGCTGAATATCTTTTTTATATCCGTCCTGTAAAATATCAATTAATATCAATAGTTGTGTTAAATGTAAAATGTTGACTGTCAAAACGTACCATCTGTGCATCGACCGTTTCTATATCAGTTGTTAACCGAGCTATGTCATGATTAAGTAAAAAGTTGTCTTGGATATTGTTCTTCAATTTCTGTACTTCGTTCTGCAGGTACATTTGTTGAACTTCTAATTTTTTCACCTCCAATGTTAAAGTTAACCACACGTTAACATCTTCATGGTCTAAAGATGACTGCAAGATGAAATGTGTAATAATTTTAATCTTGGTTTTTTTTTTACAATTACATCTCTTTTACTTGGTTTATTGTTTAAAAAAAAATTCACACATTACCTCTATTAATTCTACGAATTCCGTTATATTTTGCTGATACGTTTTAACTTTAACATTAGACAATATACGTTTTGATATCATGCATACATTTTGACCACATGCTTTTGCAATACCAATATCCATATTTTCGCTTGCTGCAGTCAAGCTGTTAGAATCATTTGTGGTCTCCAACTTCATTAATTTGTCCAAGTCTTCTGACAATGCTCGATACAAGTGTGTCCATAATGTGTGTGTATCGATACTGCCAAGAGAGTTCGATATCTTCTCCCAAATCTATTAATAAAGCATAATTTTTAGCAATATTATACTGTAAATTACACAACAATATTCTGTACTCACTTGCTTTTTGTTTGCAGTTGAACGCAAATCTGCTATTGTATCCAGATTCTCCCTCAATTTCTGCTGATCTATGTCCTTGGAAGTGTTTGGCATTAAATGTTGACATACTTGTCTCATGACACCGCAATCTTTCAACTGCTTACTTGTTTCATCATGTTTTAGTTTCAGGAAGTTTTTTCTCATACTGATTATTGAATGCTTGCTCTTTATATCTTTCAATCGTTGCACTGAAACAGAACTTGTTAACATTGCCTATCAAAATATTCTTAAAATTAATACGTATCTTTTTTTACTTTTTTGTCTGACAATATAATCTTGCTTTTCATACTCCTCTTCTAATATAGATGTTTGTTGTTTTAATATATTACTTTTAGACTTTAATTGATTTAAATGGTTTATAGATGTAATTGCTGAATCGTTCAATTGATGCTTTAGTTTGTACAACAAAAGATTCTTCCTTATTTTACATGCTTCCGTCACAGGATATGCAGAATTGGAAATATCTTCCCACAGGAACTCCAGTATTCCCTTACACAATCTAAGGGAAATAAAAAAAGATAAGTAAGATAGTAACAGCAGAATTTCAAAGTAAAATAGTAGATAAAATAATAGAACAAACATTTTTTTCATTGAATCATTGTATACTGTTAGTGGACACTCAAGCTGGCGAGTCCACGCAAAATTATTCGTAATCTCAGTCATAATGATGGTTTTTTCTCTGTGGAAAAAAAAAAAATATATATATATATATATTACAACAATATAAATACATATATTTTGTCTAATAAAAAGCAAGAGTAAACAATACGTAATTTAAACTAAAATATTTTAAAAAGATAAGTAAGTTAAGGATTATCGTGTATTACAAAAGATGTGCATTTCTGTTATAGAAATTATGAGATAAATAATTTGCTTTTTATCATATAAATTTATATATTATTATTGTATATTTCAACAATATGTAGGAGCAAGTCTTTCATTTTTGATATTTAATTATGTTCCCGAATATAATATATTAATATTTCAATTGTCACATTAGAAACTGAAATTTTCATTTTCTTACCGGCCACATAAACTTTCTTCTTATCATTCAATATTCAACTGACAACTGACGTTTACGCAGCATGTTATCTTCTATTGTAACGTATTCTCTACTTTAGTGAATGAATTTATTTTCCGATCCACAGTAGTGCCAACATTTGACATTTAAAAAGTCTACAATAGAGATCCCTATTTTATCGACAGCGCTCGATCATCTGTCATACTTTGACATTTCTGATGCGAGATGGCGTTACTTTCACGATTTCACGTCCTCGATTTATGCGTAAATCTTCGAGTCGCGATTTCCCGCCAAGTTGTTTCGCGATTTAGACGCGTTTGTTCCTCGCGATATTTATTTATAATATAAATTCAATATTTTTACAAAGTGTGTGTATTTATGCTAATCGATACTGCATTGTTTTCTGCTCGCAGATGACTTGGACGCTGCTGGATGGATTCGCCGATTCATGTAAGTTTATCAAACCTTTTCTTTTTATATAAATTTGCATTTTTTTGGAACAATGAAAGCGATATATTTTTTGACCGCTTTAGAATGGTTTATTATATACTAGAAGGAAGCTTTTTGACGATGGAAAACGCATTTTATAGATGCGTTAAGTGTGTTAATGCATATTAAGAAAAGTTTTCAATAAATATTTCAAGATTTTTCTAAGAAATCATTAGCGTACGATTGACCTTTACTATAAGCAACCTACGCGGAATAAGTCAATTTCCTGGAAACCGAGTCTGCGACGATGATTATTTTTGTCACATCACACTAAGTTGTTGATTGTACAGAGGTCAGTAAGTAAATATCTTAGAAAAGCCATCAGCTTCTAGAATTACGGTACTGAACAAGAAACAAAGTAGACTTACACGTTTTTCAGTATAATAAGAAAGAATTTCAACAATAATAATATTTAACGTATATATATATATATATATATATATATATATATATATATATATATATATTTGTAACTAAAAATAAAATAAAATAAAATAAAATAAAAAATAAAAATTAAATAAAAAAGTTTCTGCCAACATTACAAATTACATTTTTGATGAAAGTAAATTATTATTGTGATAAAAATGAAGAAAAATATTTTCACAGAAAAATTCGAAAAAAATAGTTGCCACAGAGAAAATAAATTTTTAAATCGACCGGCCTGTCTTTACTTTAGCGTTTTTTTTTTCCCCCACGCTGTTTCGCGCGTCTGATTTCGCTCGCGAAAACGAGATTAGAAAGAAGGGTCACGTTTTGCGGATAGAAAAAACCGTCATTGCGGGCGTCAGACGAACGAAGGTTCATGTGAGTGTTGGGAGATCACCCGTTGCAGCAGCGGCCTGTAAGGGCGGTCTGACGTAACGCGACGTTACGTCAGACCGTGCTATAAAGTGCCAGAGGGATGATGGTTGCACGCGTGGGGGTAGCTCGCGATGAGGGGATCGTCGGGAAGGTTAGGGGGAGGTGTGTCGGAGGAGGTTGGCACGTCAATAGGAGAGAATCCCTTGGTCGCCGGGTAGGGAAACGAACCCTCGAGTGGGGGATAACTCCTGGTCACACACAAGGGATGCGAGAGGGGTAATTGTCTCCTGATCTCCCTTCTCTCTTCTCCCACTCCATTGTCTGCCTTCGAAATATGTGACTCTTCCGGTAACGCATGATTTCCGGGATCATGTGTACCAGTTCGCACGATATATTGCTTCGGGGTCGCCTACGTTTAAGGGTAATTTTTCCAAGAAAAAGTTGCTTCTTTATATATATATATATATATATATATATATATATATATATACTTTTTAGCGCCGCGCTATTTCTCGTTACCGTATATATACATCTGATACTTAGAGTTAGCATCGGTTAAGGAGGGATGAAAATAGAAGGGCACTTAGAGAAACTTAGTTAGATTCTAGGTAACGTCCGATATTTATGGAAACGACTAATCAATTTCGTAGAAATAAATTATCATCAAATTTTCTCCGCATAATGTGTAATCGGATCTCATTAATATTACAGCAACGCGCTATCGCACTGATACAACTATAATATAGATAAATATGAAATTGGCATAATCGCTAGTCCCAGACGGATGATTAAAAGCTCACATCGGTCATGGGATGCGCGCCAGAACGGACTCCTAGTTTTGTAGCGTCCTGTGCCGATGCACACGTCACGTGACGCAACCGCCCTCGCAACAGTTTCGATATACATGATTTAGTGGTGTGGCGCTTGCCACAGGATAGAGACCGGGTTCTGTCCATTCACCCATCAGACCCGTCGTGTCAGACACGTCGCTCTAGGCATCAGGCATTTAGATACCGTAAGTGGTTTGTGGCTACCATTGAGCTCGTACATCGGGTGTGGAGAGGGGGAGGGACGAGAGGTCGGGAGTCACCCTATAATCGGACGCGACTATAAGAACGGGGATGGCGGACGGGTAGGGAAAATGGCGGAAGGAGAAAGGGTATTTATTCTTCGTAGGGGTGGCACAGTCAGTAACGTACGACAATGTCGACGTTATCATAGATTGGCCATAAAGAGGGAAACCACGGCGTGACGACTATGGCCTGCAAAAAACTGATGCATGAAACATGGCAGTTACAAACTTGTACGACCCTTCGCGTTAATAAGAAAAAAGAAATGGCCCAAGTAATGTCTTTCATTTTTTGTTTGCAACTTTTTAGTTGAACTCGGTACTATTTGAAGTAAAATCACAACGTTCTCTGTAATAATAGAAACGTATATAAGTAAAATCGTTAACTCTTGGGAAATTTATGTCGCGATATATTGAGAATCTTATTATATCTGTTATACGTAATATATCAAATTTTATAGGATATATTATAAATGTAAATGCACATATATATATATATATATATATATATATATAATATCATAATTTATAATATGTTCACTGGCATGTGTGAAAATAAATTTAATATGACATAAATTAATTTCTTAAATACATTAATTAATTTAAGATTGATCATTTCGTAAAGATGAAAACTACTTTTTAATTTAATTTAATTACAATCTTTCAAAAACGATGTTTGATTCGGCTACGTTACTGTATGCTTGGTAGAATCTCAATAGCATTTCACGTGAGCAGGGTAACATTTATCGAATAAAACTTAAAAATTTTCCACTTTTTTAACACAATTTATTGTAAATTTATGTTAAAGTAAATTCATAAAGATTAAATAATAAGTATATTTGTCGTATCTTCAGAAGCTAAAAATTATTGTTGGCATTCCAATGACAGGGAACTTTATGGCGGAATTCCGCTACTGCATTTTCCCGAACGGAAAATAAGGGATGATATATCAGGAGTGTCTCAATTGCAAAAAGGAACCTGGTAGTTTACCATGTAGCAAGGTTTACCGAATTTAATAGAAAATGGCAGAGAATGTCTAGCAGTTTTATCCGTGCAATTTGAATTTAAAATTATTTACATTTTGTGTATATTATATTATTAATACATTCTTCTTTTTAACGATTTATTTATCTTAACAAATTCTTCATGAAACATTCTCTTTTCTTTTATAATCAAAAAAGCTAGTACTTCTGATGACGCGGACATAAATCTCATTAAATATCATTTTAATAAATAGTACAAAGTAAATATATTTTACATTTATTAATAATAATTTTAATTATATTTAGTAATAATAAATATATTTTATATATACCTTGTGATGTAGGAATGAAATAAAATATGATATAAAAATAGGAAGATATATGATAGATTCATCTACAGGGTGTATACTTTTTGGAAAAAGATGAGAAACTTGGAATTTTCGAAATCAAATAATTCTCATAGAATTTTATTGGAACAAAACATTTAAAAAAAATTTTCTCTTTGCTTTTATACTGTAAATTATAAATATATATTTATCTCTGCTTATATATTTAATATGTCAACAAAATTACAATACATATTCTTTTTATTTTAATTTTTAATAATAGAAAATAAAAATGTTATGAAAATTAAAAATTTTTATCTTAACAAAAACTATTTAGTTTTTGTTTTACTATAGTTGTAAATTTAGCACTTGAAACTTAAGTCGTTTCATGGTTTTTCCTTGTATAAGATAGTGCAAAGTATTGGAAAAAAAAAATCTCCAATATTATCTTTACCTGGAATGTTGAACAAAATACCTGGAAGATTTGAGTAGACACTTTAATCTAGAAGGAGAGTCATAAGCCCAATCGCCCACGCTTAAAAGACGCTACTGTCCAGCGGGGTGTCAAGGGCGAGCTGTACCACTGGTGGGGATGCCTTCGGCTGGTAGGGGCGCGTCTCTGCCGACCGGGGCGCAAGAGGGTGGCGGCAGCATGAGAGGCAGAGAGTGTAACCCCACGGTCGCACCGCCACCCGTGCGTCGTTGTACTTAAAATGTGACTCGGGGTAGCATAGTCACGGGGATAGTCGTGCAAGAGTGTAGAGAGATTAGCCGAGTGATTCGCACCGGGAGTACATATTAATGTCCGTATCTTAGTTTTAGGCGAGAGAGTATAAAGATATAATAGTGAGTAAGGTTTATCCGGGGACGTGCAACGGGGTCTCCGTCCAGAGGTAGACGGAGATAGAAGAAGCACACAAGGGAGGAAAATCAAGCGACGAGACGGACGAATAATACCGGGGAGGGAGAAGATCAGACACTCTTGATCGCCGACCCAAGTGATCTCATCAGTCATATTTCGGAGACCGCCGTTGCGAACAAATACATATCATTTTATCCTAGTTGCAGAGAGTAAGATAACGAAAGAAAAGAGAGAGAGAGAGAGAGAGAGAGAGAGAGTCGGGCGGAGGGTAAATCGAGAAAAAGAAGGAACGCGATCAACGTTGTCACGAACTTGATGAGGGTTCATGGAGGGAATGATAGAGAAAGGGAGAGGAAGAAACGTCGTGAATTCCATTGAGATGCATATACAAAGATATATATAAAAATAGATAGATAGATATAGATAGATAGATATATGTATACACATGCGCAACGCGAAACGTGTGAGTGTACTTGGCTTGAGGATCGTCATCGTCGTCTCGTCGTCGAACGCGTCCCTTTCCGAGCCGAGGGTTCAGAGTAGCGAGGATCGCTTGGCGGAATTCCGGAAGTGACTTACGGGGCGAGAGGGATCCCCCTCCCGCGAATGTGATCGCGTCTGCGAGCGATTACACGGGTCGTCGTCGTCGTCATCGTCATCGTCATCGTCGTCGTGAACTGTGATTCTTTGTGCCGTTGGTCGAGGGGTTTGGGACAGTGATCTGCGACGACGGGATAGGTAGACAGGGTAAGTACTCTCCCTCGTCTCACTCATCTGTCTAGACGTTTTGATTTCGTGCGACACGAAGTGGCAGATTAATCGGAACAGTTAGGCCCGATTACATTGAGACCTTCATCGATAATCGGAAACCAATTTATTATCATGAATCGGTTTGGCTGTTTATTCTCTCGTTTTTGAAAAAAAAAAAATTTGTTCGAGCTTAACAACAGTCTTAAAATACTTATAATTTGCATAAATATTACGCATTTGCTTATCTTTTAAATAATTAATAACGATTAATCATAATTAATCATTTTCTCTTTTAAATAATTAATAACAGTAATTATTATCTGAGATTTATACAATTGTGTCAGATAAATTATATTATAAAGTTTTTGTATCTGGGAATTTATACATAATTTATATTTTAATGTAATAATGATTTATTCTTTATGCAAATGTATACATATATAAAATTTTATTAATCTTACGCAATTAATTTTTACACTTTGATTGCAAACAAAATGTAGAATTTTACAAGACATATTGTTCTTTTAATTCAATATAATATATGTAAATATTAACAAGATAAAATGATTTTTCCTTAATTTTGCAACTAATTTGTTTAAATGATTACAAATTTATTGTTGCGTCCTATTTTCTTTTTTTTCTATTCTTTTCCATTCTATTTATTTTCCATTCAAATCAAATCTTTTACAGCTGTAAAAATAACTGTATATCGTTTCGTCAATATAATTATGATAAAAATACATTTTAAGAGATACACTTTGTGCTATTAAATATAAAAATATAAACGCTAAATTATCGATTTATCCATATAACGTAGATAGAAATGGTAAAAATGTCAGTAGGTTACATGTAAAACTTTGTGTGTGTATACAACAATTAGGAATTTTAATATTTTAAGCTTGAATTATACTTGTATTTATTTATTTCGTATGTGTGTATATTTTGAATAATTTGCATATAAAATATTAATATTAATCTGTAATGTAAAATATTTTAAAGAGTCTCCCTCTCCTCCACCGTTGAATATATACACCACATAAAATTATACTTACTTTAATATTATCGTTTAATATTGATTTTATCGTTTAATGTTGAAGTGTGGCGAGTTTTCAAAATATTTGCATACCAAATATTGATTTACAATAAAATTTCTCGTTATTATACAAAATTAATTCAAGTATTGATATACTTTATCATTAATATTAATTCTTTAATATTAAACCGATGAATCAAATTATAATAAATGTATATTTTTTTTTATATTTATAACGCATACAATTTATTATATGTGCAAAATATAATTTTATTATAACCGTAAGGAAAAAGATATTCAATTATTTTTATTATTTGATTTAGGATAAAGTAACGTCGAAAGGATCGAGGGAAAAATAATACAAGATATCGTAAAGCTTTGCGGTTGATTGATCAAACAAATTCGTGACAAAACCGAAAAAACTGTTTTATTAAATCCCGTATTGTCCGCCGTGATAACTGGACGCAGTAAAAATATCGGCAAATACATAAAAATGTTTATAAAAGAAGTGCAACGAACGATATAAATTGTGCCTGCCAATGTAATGCTCGCCAGAAAAGAAAACTGGATAGACAGGCACTCTAATGTCAAGTAAAGCAGTGCGAAAATACTAGAAAATATAAATATGTATTTATAAAAGATCGCGCGATTTTTTTCACTACAAATTATTTCATCAAAAATACATTTTTTTTTTTTTTTTTTTTAACCAAAATGGCGAAAACAGTCTTCAAACGATGGAAAATGGAGGACTTTTCGCAAAACTAGCTTCCCAAGATGCAATTAAATAACAAAACTCTCTCTCGTTTCATTCAAATTTAAATCAACTTTGTTTTCTCAGAATATTATAGGTCTAACTTTTTCATTATTTATAATACGTTTAATGTTGAATGTTAAAGAGATGCGCGCGGTAAAGGCATTTTGCTTTTATATAAATTTATCGAAATGTAAATTTATCTTTCAAAATATTAAGCTCGCGCGATTTGTATTCGAAAAATATTGCATCCCCTCAGAAAGTCTGCTAATAAAGATATAAATAAACGAGCACGTGTGTTTTCTGCCTCTTCTCGTTTATCATTTTAAAGTTCACGTATCGGCAGCGAGAGTTCGAGCCCCCTGCTCGGCTTTTTGTAATCTCGCGTCGAGAAAACTACTTCCCCGAGCGTGTAAAGATTTCCATATTAGCAGGAGAGCCCCTGAAAATTCCGGCCACATGACACACGATATACATATATATATATATATATATATACATGCACGACGAGGCACTCTCACCTTTATCACGGGATTCCACGCACGTTGCGATGTTGTTTGCGCGCGCGTGTTCGTCTTTCATATACGAGCCGTGAAAGGGAGAGAGAGAGAGAGGGTGGTTGATATATTAAATAATTGTTTTAACGCGACAAAACGACGAACGATATTTCCCTCTCGCGTTTTTAAAACATATATCTTTATCGGATCGATCGCAGCTCGTTGGAATTCGGATATTCGCGGGACCCCGGAACTTTAAATATTCCCTTTCGCGAATCCAAATGCGCGACGCGCATTTATGAATCTACGTGTGTGCCTCTGCATACACATGCGAAGGATACACACGTGTTTGTGATATTACGCAGAGTTTTAGCCGAACTCTAGATACGGGAATAAATTATTCATCGTTTGCAACAGCGACGCGATATTTCTATAACAACACGCGCGCGAGACACTGTGTGTATATAAACATATAGAAATAAAACGACAATAATATGCAAACTTCCTCCCTCCCCCCCCCCCGTCGATTTCGCTTTAATTTTAAACTTAGCATAAAATCGTCCAATTCGTAAAAAAAAAAAAAAAAAAAAAAAATAATAATGCGATTGAAAAATTTTTTTTCTTTTAATCGCACGCCAGCATAAAATATTTATACCAATCGCCTGGTCTGTGCGCGGTGTTTCATGTCACTTTCTTTTTGATAATGATGCTCCTTATAAAGTGGATATATTAAACCGACATTACTGTGTTCTCGTGATGAAACATTTTACGTGCACGCGCGTTATGCAATTATTCTAAAATGCATGACGAATAATGCAGCGACGCGTGCGCTGCTTCCCAGCAGTTTAATAGCGCACCCGCAATTATGTTAACAGACATCTGTCTGCCATCATTAAACGGTTTAATTTGAAGTCATCGTTTGCTTATTGTCGTACGGATGGGTTAAACATATTGCCGATCGCATAAATTTTGCAACGAATTATCGCCGTGACGTTTTCATTAAACATGTTCCCAGCTAATTTTTCCCTTCTGGTTATATGTATGTATGTCCCGCAATTTAGTCACATCTTTAATGATGGCATCAAATTCTGAATAATAATAAATCAAGATTTATATGAAAGATTTTTATGATGGCAAAAAATAATAAATTAATAATAATAATAATAATAAATATCAAACTCTCAAGCATTAGTGGGTGTTTAGAAATTTAAAATTTTTTAAAATAGCATTAAAAATGTTATTGCTGTTGGTTACAAGGTGATTAAAACTGTACACGGATTTCGCCAAAGATGCAGTTTCGCAAGTTCAACAATGACGATGCTCCCGTTATCTCCTTCCTTCTATCCAAGTTGTAGTTTAACGGCACGCTCTTACGCTAAATACGCCTACGGGGTATTTACGGGTTATTTAGTTTCCGCAGTAGTTGCGATACACGTCGACTCAGATGTGACGTGTTTCGTACTTGACCCAATTTTGTTGGGTTTGCGTTTACCTGAAAATAGCGCGTTTGATTAAAATAGGAAAAGGTAGATGAGGCATTGATAGCTCAATATCGCGAGTTACTATTATTATAATTTCGATTAATTAAATAACATATAGGGATAGGTTAAATAATATATAGAGATCTCCAGTTTGCGTCGCTCTTTGACATATACCTCCTGTATAATTTGTGTGACATGGAATAAATGTGACACAGAAAAATGTTTAGCGAATTTTTCTGCGTTTAAAACTGAATATCACATGCAACATCAAATGCAACTCGTTAATCTTTCATGTTGAGTCTATAAATCTTTATCAGATCGTAATATAAAAGTGAATTATTATTACATGTATATATATATATATATATATATATATATATAAAATCAATTGAATTTTATATACATATATATATATATAAAATCGGGTTAATCTTTAATTTTGATTCTATAAATCTTTATCAGATTGTGATATATAAAGTGAATTATTATATATATATATATATATATATATATATATATATATATAAAACAATTGAGTTATATACTCTAATTTAGAGCCTTGATAATTTTCATGAATCACCGCATTAAATTACTTAGCTCGGCTATTCTTAATATTATATCTACAAAATTCTTCTTAATTTAATCGTAAAAACAATTTCTGCTTCATTCATGAATTATGGTTTTGACCTTAATTGCCACTCGATTGTTTATTCCATTTTGGCAATTTATTATCAATCTAAGCGAGAAACAATTATTTTAAAATATATATCAAGAATCCTGTAAATTTTTATGCATCGCGAGGCATTTAAGCCTCCTGGATCCTTGATATTTGAATAATTACATAGCAGCTTGATTTATCGACCGTACTCTAATGACGATCGCGATAAATCTGGCGATTGCGGTCCTCGCGATAGCACGCGTCTTTTAATAAAATTTCACGCTTCTATCGCGCGGCTGTCTTTCGTGGCTAGCGTTTAACACGGATCGATCTCGTGAGTTCAGGGTTGCGTTCTAAGGTCTCCTTTCTCGCCGAGAAAATCTGCAGCCGTATATATGTATATCGCGCTTAAGCGTTTTCCCAGATTCTCTAGCCGAGCTTCCGATTGCATATACGATAATGTTAGGCGCAAAAATATCCGCGCCTACGAGATACGTGTCGGACGTTATTAACTGTCGTATCGAATCGATTAGCGATATTAATACGCTAATGCATAAGCTACACGAGGGAAATAACACGCGCGTACATGGAAATTTATGCAGGTGGTTTCGCACATCCTTCCTTTACGTCTGAAAAATTTAGTGCGACGTGCCTCGTCGATTAACCCATTTGAACTGGAAAATCCACTCGAATGTTACTCGAAATCTTTATTTATAATATTCCGGGATCTTTGATAACGCGTATGATATTTCCATTCTGAAAAATAAAGAAATGCCAGATAAAAAAAAAGCAAAATTGAATAATAACGTCTTGACGATAATGTCACGAGACAGATTTAAGGGTGAATAACCGTAGAATATTTCGTCGTGCGAGGTATTGATTAACTCGTTCTTGTATTACAGCGTTGTAACAGCATTATCATTCTACGCTGTAATTGACGCCTGTAGTTCCTCACATCGTTAAACGTTTCACATTTGCATACCGGTTAGTTAAACGCGATAACATAGTCGTTCGCACAGCCGTTCCCTCCCTCTTGAAAATCAACAAGTTTGCGCGCGGATGGATATTTGACATACCGGCGCCTTTTCCCTTTTGTATGTCGCGTTATAATCCGAGTGACAGCCTCGTCGTGAACATTTCATTGTTCATATTTGAAATTCGACCTACTCGGAAACGCACGGCGTGTTACAATGGGCTCCGTTGGTCACCAAACGGCCAATTAATTGTAAATTTTTGCCATGACAGCCAAGGCAAAATGTCCAAAAAATCACACACGACGTAACAAAGAATATTTGGTATATTTTTAGATTAATCGTGCAATTTTTCGTCGTGCGAGATGACAAGTAAAATATTTTTTTTTTTTTTAATAATAATAATTTATATAATATTCTAAATAGCGAGGATATTTATCGATAAATATATATTCGAAATCTAAAGCTTATTTTATCACACATTTGCTGGCTATTTACATTTCACTCGGACACTTCTCGCGAATTTATCCTTATCGATCGAATACAACACCGGTTTTTCCGGTTATATCAACGTTTTCTGAACCAGAGCTTTCTTTTCGCCATCTAGTTTGCTTAGCAACCTGTGCATGCGGAAAGGTAATGAATCCCGAGGTTAGCAGCTAAACCCAGCGGCACTTACTGTTCCTAATTACTAATCACTCCGTGATTGTACATGCAAGCTGCTATTATTTCTCTACTATCTGTCGAGCGTTACGCTCGATTTCGCGATACGCTTGTGACATATTATAAAAATCCATTAATTATAAAGGCGCATAAATTTATTGTGAGATGAAAGAAAATATATTCGCCAATAGTAAATAAACGTGTAAGAAGAATTTTTTTATTATGTATAATAGATAATTAATAAAATTTTCACACACACAGTGATAAGCTAAACATCATTTTATAAAAATATAAAATACAATTAAATAATATATAATATATAATAAATAAAATTGTGGCACACACAGTGTAAAGAAGATAAACTAAAAATAATTTTATAAAAATATAAAATACAACGAAATAAAAGATAGATAACAGAATGAATGATAAATGAGGGACTGTATAAGGTATATATAAAATAGATTTTGTGTAATATATTATAAAGAGATTGAAATGAGATTTGTGGAAACGACGCCTGTTGCTTTGTGTACAAATGTATTTCAGCACAAAAGAGTTTTGTCGGCGAGATCAGATAATGAAAATCGCTCAGGCGAGCGTTCGATCTATTTACATTCACTACACTTACATTCCTTATTTCTTGAGAGATCTTATTTGCTTTAACGACATCCATCAAATATGCATTTTTCACGTCACAATAAATCACACATGAATTTGATTAATTGCTATATCATTTCCTTCTTGGATAAATATGATCTTCCAAGTTCACGTTAAAAAAAACTTAACATTCTGGTCAATCTACTTTTAAAATATTTGTACTAGTTTTTCTACAAAATTACAAGATATCTCAACCTTGAAATGGATAACATTTTCAACACATGTGCATACAAGGGCCAAATTTTTATATAATATTTGACGATAAAATATAAGGTATAATTTAAAATACTGTTTGTATTTCACTCTTCGTTACTTGGGTGAATATTTGGCTCGAGTGGATGATGGATCTTTCGAAATCTTTACCTATTTAAACCTATATTTGTCTGCCTAATTTAATTAATTTCAGCGCGCAAGCTAACTTTGAACTGAAATTAATTCTGAATTTCTTTTGGAAGAACGTCTTTGAGTCATTAGACTTTTCAGAAAATCATTATAATAATGGAAAATTGTTTTTCAACTTTTCGTTCTCTGAAAATATTAGAATTTCCGGATTTAATAGATACCTTTATGCATTTGTTACGGATAATATTCTCGATGCACCACGTTGCAATTATAACTGCAATGGGTTGATAAATCAATAGAATACGAGGTACTCGCTAATTAACTCATCTCTGGTGTCTGTCCGACAAAGGAGAGTCGATTGACGATTGGTAGTCTCGGTAGCGGATTAATTAAATGCCACTGACGCGCGATAGCAATATACCTGTCATGTTGCGAGTAATGCATTTTATGATTTCATACGCGAGAAATATTTCAGATCAACGAGATAATTTATCTGTTAATACTTGCTCTAGCACTTTTTCTTCAACGTTTCTCCAATAAATAGGTACTCTTTTTTTTTCCCTCAATATAACTCAATTTTTAAATTTTATTTAATATATTTTTCTTTTTTTAACTGGAATTGATAAAAAATGCACTAGATGTGTTTGGATAGTTTATTAATTTGTTTTTATTTTTTGTCAAAAAAATGTTTACGAAATTATTACTAAAGTGTAAAAATAAATCTTATCAAAGGGAACAGATGTTTCTCTTGTCTTGTGTTCACTTATTTGCGTGACGTCATAAGTTAAAGAGCTCCGATGTAGCGAGTTAAAAGTCAAACTAATTGATTTTTACGTTATATTATGTTCATATTATTAAATTATTTCCGCAAAGTTTAATGATTTTAATCGTATTATGGATTCTATAGTATTTATCCATTTGTAAATGTAAATTATTAATGCCACTCGTTTTCTCGTTTTATTCTACTTATTGCAAAATGGATCGATCTGTCAAATCGATATGAAGATGGTTGAAGAATAGCATTAACGTGAATAAAGCACCATCACATCCAGCGTGTGTTTTTGATTAATAATTGCTGGCGGCTATTTTATCCGCGGCTCGAAACGATCGGTTACTTATTTAATCTTTATCGTACTACTAACTGCAATCCAATAATGCAGATCAAAAACAGACGGGGATATGTCTAAACATATTTAACATGTTTCAAACCACAATTGAAAGCAACAGAAATAAATCAAATAACAATTAAGGATGTATCGGTTATATGTCAAAACAAAAATTTTCTTGATTATATGTCAAAAAAAAAAAAAAAAAGATAAAAGCGTGAAAATCTCGTAGACTGCGCAAAACTTGAGCATTTTCTTAACAATTTAGAAATTATTTAAGTTTAAAGTTAGTATTGGTTCTTATGAAAAATCGTGTTTTTTGACAAGGAACAAAATATTGTCAGTGAAATAAAAATTTCCACATGCAACAAAATTCTAATAAACATTTGTGCAAAAGTTGACTTGGACGCACTCAAAAGTTATTTACTAAAAAGTGTAATAAAATATAATTATTGCCATTTATTATTTTATATTGTGTGTATTTCTCGCAATTGTTTTCAGGAGATGGTCATTCAAAAATTTCATATTATTTAATCAATCCTCGTTTATATTTATTTTAATATAACTTGAATTTTTCTAAACTTTTAGAATAAATAATTCTATTATAGTTATAATAATATAATAAAATACATATCTTACAGACAGACCAGATATTGCGACAATCACGCGTAGGTAGAATAATGAATTAAACAAAGACCTATACATACACACATATATATATATATATATATATTTCCTGATGATAACCGTATATTCTGAATGCCAGATGCTGTTCCGGTTAAATGTCTCTAATATATCTACAAATAATATTACTTGTTTCAATATCAAATATTGTGGGTAGGTAGGTATTTATAGTTACTCGACATTGCAAATGTTCGTAATTATCATTGCTACTCAAGTAGCTTGATTGAGAGAAATAGGATAATTGAATCTTCCTAATATCGTGTACATACACACACACAATCAAATTATCTTTTTTTTAAAATTTAATTAAAAATTAATAAAATTGATTATCTATAATTTTGTCATACGATAAAAAAATTATATTTAAAAAATATATATACATTAATTTTAAAATTAAAATATATATCTACATTAATATACGTATATTTAAATTTTTATAATATAAAAAGTAATTGAAGATTGCTTTAAACCTTAAAATCTATCGGGGACTTAAAAGAAAGTAATTTTTTATTAAGGCATAAACCAAAAACGATTTGTTTTGAAAAATGAGTAGATAAGACGGATTAACGAGATTACATTAATTATTTTCTTAAGATTATATCTGCGTAAGATTATTTCGTTTGTGTAATTCGACATTAAATACAGCAACCTCATTAATAAAATTTTAAATGCGGTCTTTTTATCAAAGATCTCGTAAATTAAGAATCGTAAGGTACGATTAATTAATACCCGGAGGCTCTTCAGTTGATAACGAATTTTCCCTCGAGCTCATTTCGCAGGCAAAATGTGCTCTAACGGTACTTTGTTCAAGACTAGCATGTTTTTTTTTGTAGCCACCCTTTCTTGTAAGGGAAGAGATCGCACTGAAGGGATTATCAAACATTTCTACTTTCGTAAGAACCGATAAATATCTCAAATTAATCTTGTTTCCAGCGCGCAAATTTTTTTACACCGCCCAACAAAAGTTTATCAAATTTGTTTTTCTTTAAGCTTTACTCTTATTCCAACTAAACTTATCCGATAAATTAAATTTAGTATAATTTTATGATATTTTCATTTGATTAAAAAGTAATTATATATTTTTATGTGAGAGCTGTCAAATCTATTTGGAACAACTCTAATATTATAAAGCGAATAAAATAAAAAAAGTGTGTAAAATAACTTTTCCCGAGAATTCTCGATCATCTTTCTACAAATGTTTGTATTTAATTCAATTTTTTGTGCAAATACTTATTCGAAAATTAAAGATAGCCGTGTCTGACTGGATTAATCAACTTAACAAGTACTCTTCGAGTTATATTTTTAACTCGACAAGTTATTCGTGGACAAACTTGTTTATTTGTTCATATGTTGTTAGCATAGATATTTATGTTTGTTCTTTTTTTAAGTTTATTGAAATTTTAAATTGTTTTTTCTAAAGTTTTTTTTCCACATACCTACATGTATGTATCGTTTTTTCACAAGGTTGTGATTTTAATATAATATTAATGGTATAAATAACGTGTGCAACGGATATACACTGGTTGCTATAAATACGCTTTTTTCATTTATTACGTCGAGAAATTCATTGGCATCGAGTTTGAAATTAATTTTCAACGTTAATTATTATGTATATAGCAAAGTTTTCGCGAAAATGCTAAACTCAAAACACGTTCTCTACGCCCACTCTTTTACAGAGTTTACTGAATATAACAAGGTTACTCAATGAACATTTACAATGGAGAAACGACAATGACCTCATCAACAATAAAATCACTGCTGTTGGCAATTTTAGTTAATTCTCCGCCCACTCGTGTGCGTACTTTATTGTTTCACTGTATACATGCAAAATCCTTTTTAATCAAGCCGAACAATTTTGTTTGTTATTTCTTATTAATCTTGCGTTGGTGTTTGATTGCTAGAGATAAATTATCGTGAGATGTGGAATAATCACATATTGCTTATTTTATTTATTTATTTAAAAAATTATTTTCTTATTTAAAATATCGTATTTTTTAGAAATATTACAACTGTATTTTTTCAGTCTTCATTTACTATAAAAATTTACTCATAAAATACTGCTTTGCTCAATTTCATTTCAAGGACTCAAGAGTGAAACTAATAATTTAGCATAAACAAGAAAACATGAAAAGCCCAGTGTCTATCTACAAGCAATGTCTGGTTAATGGGTGGTTTGTTAATTAATGTACATTTCACTCAATATAGCTCGGTAGATAATAATTAAAAGCGTAGACTCCTTGCAACGTAATCGCGTTATATAGCGGTAAATGTAATGCACACAGTGCACGCTGACAAAGTACAAAGAACATGTACATGCTTGATGGATGTTTCAATGTAGGGTGGTTTCATAGTGATTCGATGTAAGTGTAATATACAACCGCGTTACTTGATTCTGCCACTAAACCACATGTTTCTCCATTATTGCATCCAAGTGATAACATTAATTAATATCCATTATTATTTTGTACATATGTAAGAATAATGAGGAATTTTTATATCAATAAATATACATTTAAAATATATTGATTATAAAATAATAGATTGATGAGATTGATTTCGATAAAGAAGATGAATTTAATTTCTTGAGAAATACTTTTGCGTTTTACAATATTTCGAAAAAATTTAACAATTGCGACTCATCTTTGTTTTAATTGCCGAAATAAATCTCACCCCCTCCTTAACTTTGAAATTATTGAGAAAAGTTCCTAACAGTCGAGGACAAAGTATTAACGAGCGATCTGTCAATAGCTAGATACTTAACGAAACTAATTGGTCGAAGGAAAGCCATTATATTCGCCATTAACGATGACTCCCGTTCGGTTCATGTCTTGCGTTTTCAGCTTCGTTAATTATTATCTCTAATGAACGTGGGCGCTGAAAGAAACAAACCGTGTCTTTTCGAACGTGACACATTTTGATCTGAAGCGAAAAATTTTGAATTTTCTGTCACCTCAATTTTTAACGCCCACAATGACAAGCATCAGAATTAGCTTTGATCGGTCGTCCTTATCAAGGATGCCTCTTAATAATTGATTTAAAAGGCTCCTTTATTTTTCTACTTATTTATTTTTTTTTTATTTTTATCCGAAAACTCGAATTTGACACGTTGAAAAATGTTACGAAAAATCTAATGTGCCTCGAAATAACGAAATGTCAAAGTAGGAGAACATGGGGTAAAACGGCCAACGTAAGCATTTAGCAAGTTTTCGACATATTAAAAAAAAATAATTCGATCTTTTTTTTTACTAAAAATATTCTTTGGAATATCCACTATAAGAAAAAACACAAGTTTATTATAAAATAATAGTTTAAATGGACGAGATTATTGATTTTGTAAAAGCCTAGATTTTCGAGATATGCTTTTCATGCGGGGTATAATGGACTACCTCCAAAACTTGTTTATTTCATTAACATTGATGTCTAAAACTTCTTAAAAGTTGTATATTATAATATGATATATATAGAGCATAAGAATATAGATTTGTGTTTTTTAATGATAACTATAAATTAATAAATAAAAACAATTCTCTTGTTATAATAAATATTTTTCTCTAAAACATGGAAAAATATTCTTTAATGTAATAATTTTTGATATTAATTTTGAAAGAGAGCATCTATGTAGACTCTCTTTCTTTCTCTAGTATAAAAATAAAAAGTACAACATTTCGTGGGCTAATATTTCATTAAGCCTCAAAACGTATTTATTTACTTTTGATTATATAAAAAATTATCATTAATCAATATTTACATAGAGTACACAGTATGAAATTAATAAGAAAAGATCTCTTTAAAACATAAATGTATTTACGGTAATAAAAAATAGAATTTTACCATTGTTTATCTTATGTAAATATATCGAAGAATTACAACTCAGTCGCGGAGAGCACAGCAAGTGCATTAAATAATTTATAACAACTTTTTACCCACCATTTTAACCATTGTACCCCGCGGTGCCGTTCTACCCCACGTTCCCTTATAATATTAATAAGCAGTGTGTTTCAATAGTTTGCAGGACACAAGGTTTTTACTTGAAATTAAATCTATATATATTCCGTGATTTTTGTCGACGCGACAATAAAATCTGCGCGCGAAATAACTCGTATATATGACTCGCAAATTGAATGGTAGTTGAAAAATACAAACCGCCTTCTATATCGCGCTCGTGACACAAATAGCGCTCCATTAGTGGCCTTGTATAAAAACTGCGGGAGTATTCCGGACGAATTTCGTATCGTTATTTGTTCATTTACAATATTTTTTGTATAACCCTCCGTATTTCCTTCCTTCCGTTCTATTCGCTCGCATTTTGATACACCGATTATAAAGAGCGAAACGCGATTATTTTCCTACGCTCGCGGGATTACCGCCTCCTTTTATTTCCCGCTTATTATTTGTCGCGTCGCAAAGTGAATTATTTCTTTAATTTTCCCGCTCCCTGTAAGAGCGATCGTCGCCGCAAATTGGACTCTCGGTGCAACGAGAAACGCGGAAAAGCCTCGAGAGAGACCGGGATTGCCGTCCGTTTCCGTGGCCTGTCGCTTGATTAATTGTTCAAAAGCAAATCAACCGGAAAGCGGGACTCGGGAAGCTCTCGGCGCGAGCTCGAATCTGGGTCGAAACATCCGGGGTGAAAAGCCTAAGGGCGGCTCTCTAAACGGAGCTCTGCGGCTTTATATGCACAGAAGGCGAATATACGTATACAAAAGTTGCAGCGAGTTGCAATAGGATCAACACGTCTGTTCCGCAATTATTCCGTCATTCTCTCTGCGGTCCCTCTCGCTCTTTATTTTCCATTAACAGACCGAGAATGCGGCTATTATTTTCCCGATACTTTTTACATGGCCATGCTATGAGTGCGATAATCCCGGGGCAAGAACTTGATAGCAAATCCGGGTCAAAGCTAGACTTGAATTCTATTTAGAAATGGATCGGTTGGAGCTTTATGTACTTTTTACGAGCATAAGCTACGCGTGGAGTGATAATTTTAGAGGGGATGATGTGGGGTGGAAGTCGACGTCGAATCGAGGGCGAAAGAGCGTTCTATTTGCGACAAAATGAAAAGAGTGGTAGAAAGTGAGCTATGAAAGAATGACGAGGCTCGATCGGTACGCGAACGATCGTGTCGCTGATCGAAATGAGGCCGAAGTTTTATCTGTGCGCGCTTTTTTATACAGGCGAGAGAAATAAAGTCCGCATCCTGGCGATTGCGATGACGCGAGCTTCTACCTATTATCAAACGCAACGATGCGTTCATCGTTGATATCACAATTGCAGGAAATAAAACCGTCGATTTAATAAGCTCGACTTTTCGCAAAATAAATCGTCGATGTCGCGAGACTCATTGTAAGATGTTTTTATTATATGTGTGTGTAGAGTCTACTCCAAGTGATTAAAATTTTTTCACAAGCATCCACTTAATATTTATAAAATATGTATACAAAATATATCTAATAATTATTTAAATTAATTTTCTAAATATTTTTAGATTGAATATAAATTATAAATATTTGTCATTAATATTCCAACAAATATTTGAGAAATAAATATTTTACAAATATTTTTTTTTTCTTATTTATCATAAATATCATATAAAATATTCATAAATATATTTGTACGAAATTTCAAAAAAGTAAATAAAATGAATAAATAGTAAAATAAATAATATATAGTAATATACATAGTAATACATATATAAAATATTCTATAAATATATATTTATATATTTCAAAAAAATAAATAGCAAAAATAGTTATCATAAATATCGTGTGCTGTTTGTATTTCACTAATGATTTTTAGACCCAAAGTCTGTAAAGCACTTTGTTATTAGATGTCATTGTTATCGGAAACAGAATACGCTGTCGACTCCGACAACGAATGATCGTACGGATTAAGATTCCGATACGCCAGCCGATTTCACGAATTCAATTCCCAACGATCACAATATAGAGAGGAAGAGAAACCCGTCGTAAATATATTCGATTCCGACGCGTCACGAATGAAAGGAGAGCGGAAAGAGAAGAAGAACGTATCCGTGAATTTATTCCTTGCTCCCCCGAAGACGGATAATACACCTCGCGGCTGGCGCCCGGCCAACCCTTAATCGCACCCCCCTCGCTCGCGTTCGGGCTTTGCGAGCCAATCTGAACCGACCTTCGCGGTGTGTAATAGGATTGCGACCCCCTTATACCACCCCCGCGTTGACCCCGATTCGCCGCCCGCGTTGAAGTTACATCTGGTTCGCGATATACAGTGATTTGTACGTACAAGCGACGTGTGTCGTAAAAGAAGGAAGAAAAGTACGCAGGAAAGGGAAATAAAAGCACTGAACTTGATGAAAGTTGAAAAACTGTGTATTCCAGTATTTTACGTCGCGCATATTTTATTTGCAGCATAAATTTAAATCGCTATAGCTGATTGTTATCTGCGGAATAAGAAAGTTTAATTTAATATAAATAATTTTAATAATTAAAATTAATAAATAAAAAAAAGAATTCAATTTTAAATATATTTTCCCTTCTACAAACTTGCCTCTTTGCAAATATTTATGTATATTATTGGATTAATATTAATATTATTAACACAGATAATATTAATAAAATTTTTTTAAAATTTTAAATAAAGTTTTCCTTCTTAAATATATATATTATTTATTAGTATTATTAATATTATTAGTATTAATAAATAATATTTATTAGTATAATTAGTAGTATTAATAAACAATATTTATTAGTATAATTATTAGTATTAATAAATAATATGAATATTTGAGAAGGAAAAATTTATTTAAAAATGAATCTTCTTTTTTTAATTTTTATAATTCAAAACAAGAAAAATCTCATCTCTATAACAATTTTTTCCGTCCCTTTTTATGTATCCAAATATAGTCCAAATTTAGTGTTGTTGAGATTCATCATTCCTTGATTTTCTAATATTATTCAAGTCACGTCGTTGTCCGGATATTCGTGGAATATTCAGCGAATAGGAGCATAATTGCACCAGGAAGTAAACGAGAGCTTTTCCGATGTCTGCGAAAATAATCAACAAGCTGAAGAAGCTAAAGCTCGGGGAGAATGAAAACTTTCTCGAACGTTAAATAATTTCACGAAGGCTTCTTTTTTCCATCATGGTCGACGTTATCTCGTTTTTATACGGACGTCTCCGTGCATGACATGCAAAGTAACGATCCGTGCCCTTTTTCGGGGAGATCACGTGGAGAAAACGATTACCGTCCGCGTGCGGTCGGCAAAATGCCAAAGAGAGACTGAAACTCGCCTCGCTCGTTTACATGACGTTTTAGGGTAAAATATTAACGCGGGGGCTTTGTTGCGGAAAATAGTTGAGAAACTAATAATTGAGTCCTTTATGCGAGCATCTATTACGACAACGCGACGACGTGTCATCGCGTTGTTCGCTTTTCGCGAAATAAACTTTTGCATAAAGGCAGCGCCGACAGTGGAATTTTTGCGCGAATATTTGGAAAAAAAATTCTCGTCAACAATTTTCCCAAACTTTCATGCTACGCTCTAACTTGTTACTTTAACGCGAGATCAACTTTTAGGAATTTTTACGAATGGATTTGATGTATATATATTTTTTTTTCCTCAACAAAAATGTGTCGAAGGAAATGATTATTTTTTGCAAGCCTCCAATTTTTTTTCATTATATATTTTTAACTAAGTCTTAAGTTAACATTTTTTTTATTAAAGCTCCGTTTAAAATTAACTGAAAAATGTTTTAACTCCATAAAGTTTAATTTATGAAAACCCTTCTTTCTCAATCGCCTATAATCAGAAATTATTGATGTTTTTTCTACTGCAGAAAAATCCTTTTAAAATTGATCATCTGCTTTTAAAAGAAAATTTGGAGGTTTTAGGACACCTTGTGTATATAATCCTTAAAAAATACACGTGTGAATATACCTGTATTATTAGAGTAACATATATAACAATTTATCTAAACTAATAGTATAATAATATCATTTAATAATAATATTAAATAATAATAATATTTAATAGAATATATTTAATAGAATAATAATTAATATTAAATAATTTAATAATATTTAATAATAATGGCAATTTTCTTAAAAAAATTTGTTCTCTAATTTTATATAATATTTTTTCTTTTTTTATAGCAATAAAATATATAGATATATTATATGTATAACATCTATATATCTTGATTTCAAACGCACGGGCTATGTTAACGTTTATAGAGAATCAATATAAAATGTAATTACATTTAAAGGTTGCGTGTTTGTAAGTTTTACTACGTGAATTGAAGAATGCTAATGTCACAAAGATTTCGTCCTGTTCGATGGCAATTTGTGCCAATATTCTTTGTCCAGTATTTCGGGGATGTTCAATGCCATTTGTCGGTATCATAAATATACCCGTACTGCTGCAATATCGTTTTCTTCTAACGGTGACCTCGTTAAACGTTTAATAGATTCTCGATACAAGTAGTCGGATTAAAGGTATCAAGGACACCCTGAAATTTTCGATCAACATGAAGTCCACTAAATATCTTGTATTTTAAGATTTTATATTCGATTAAAAAGAGGATCTCTCAAGTGATCACAGAGGAACGTCTAAAGTTTCTTTGTGTGTGTTTCCTTTCTTTTAATTAAATATTTTAATTAAAAAGACAGATTCTCTCAGTTTAAGTTTTTCCTATTAAAAGGTAAGATCACCTTAAGAGAAGGGGTTGCAGTTTTAATAGTTCCAAATTTTATAAAAGACACACGCAATTAAATGTCAACGAAAATATTATATGTATACAATTTATAATAATCATTGTTATACAGGCACTATATATATATATATAATGTAAATGTGTTAGAGTTAATGCTACTTGTCTGTACAATCATTTACATTATTATTTCAAGGTGAGCTTTTATCTTGGCGTTTGTAAAAATGTTTTACGAGAGATTTATTCTATTTTCCGACAAATATTTTATCTCGAGGACGCGTTTACCCTGCATTGAAAGGGAAAGTAGCAACACATACTCCTCAGGAACCCTCTTCCGCTTGTATAATGTAGCCGCGAACATTCAGTTGTTGACGCGTGCTTACTTGCTTTTCATCTAAATACAGACACGTAGAACTTTCTTTCTAACGCAAATACTAGCTGTCAAATTGAATTGAGAATGTTATTCTATTTTGTGAATAATCGAAAGGTTTTTAAAAGAATCCGTACTTGTAGAAACAAACACTGTTTCTTTAACTGAGCTTCAATATAATTAATGTTATATTAATATATTATTTACATTGAATTAATATTAATTCACAACATATTTATGTTGTGTAGTAACGATAAAAAATCATCCAAACAAAATATGAAGTTTTCTGATGTTTATAAAATAAGTAATTTTAATAACGACAGATTTTTTAGTTTATATTATTAAAATTAAATATTTTTTATATTTAATAATATTAAAAATATTTAATTAAATGTTAAAAAATGTTATAAGAAAAATTGGTGTTAGGTATCTTATTTATTTTAAATTGCCTTCATCATAGGTCAAAGCATATATCTAGCTAGATGTTTTAAATTTTTAAACACGTACTCTGCTTCAGTAAAGGCTCCTCCGCAAAGGGACACCCATCCTAAATTTCCTTCATCGCAGTAACTTCTGTACGAGTAGGAAATTTCTAAAACTAGCACATCGGAGAATTGTACGACAGGGAATTATAAGGCCTCCCAAAAGTATTATACTCGTAAATATGGCAATATTCCTACTTAAACTTTCAAACGACTTTTTGACGTGGTATGTCAAAAATAAAGGTATAATCTTGTTGGACAAAAGCATTTAATAGTTTGAACCAAAAACAAAGTATTACAATAAGTTGCAAATAACTGTCAAAACATCATTCTATTTTCGAATTTCATGAGTGATCGAAAGGTTAAAAAATACTTGTTCAATTTGCTTTAATAATTAATTAATTTTTTAAATTAATCTATCAATATATTATTTTTATTAATTTAATATTAAATTAATATTAACTAATTTAATATTAATTTAATAAAAATAATTTATTCATTTAATAATAATAAAAATAATATTTAATGTTAATTTACAACAGATATTTATGTTGTGTAATACAGTTAAAAAATTGTTTAAACAAGAAAAGTGGAGAAGTTTTCTGATATTTATCAAATAAATAAATAATTTTAATAACAGAAGATTTTAGTTAGATTTAATTTTGGTATAATATTATTCTAAAAATATTTAACTAAAAGTTCAAAAATATTAAAAAGAGAGAAATTAGAAAACTTGAGACCCCACTTCGTGTGATAAATATGCGCTGAATGAATATCGTGGAAACTGTCGCGTAATAATTTTTAGCTCCATAATTTTGATGGCAAATTCTTTGAGACGAGGATAAAGTTAATCTTCTCGCAATTTACATGTAAACTCAAGCGCGTAAGAATCTAGGACGATGTTAATTAATGCGAAAATAGTTTCTTTTATTTTTTTTCCAGTGCATCTCGTTACTCTTCTCGATAATCGTCTCCAACCTCGTAATAATATAATCCGAGCGTATGAATAAGCGGGATGTCTCAAAGTCGGACACACGGCAACAGTGACTCGGTATAATCGCGATATTGTATTTTTTTAAAAGGAGAGCTCGCGTTTTCAAGACGAAAAAGCAGATTTTAAGAGACAAAACCCAGGGAAAAGAATTTTCTGCTTCTCCTTTCTTCCTTCGTAGCGCACGCGAGAGAATGGAAAGTTTTTTCCCTCATAGTTCATTCGCGAGAGGATATAATGACGTGAGCGGGCGGCAACGAAGGGTAACAATCGGGGTGGGTGGGATAAAGGAGAGAGAATTTCTAGGCTAGCACGCGAGGATTGTATAACTAATATCGGTCAGGTATTACGAGGTCGGTACGCAATTCTATGATAGATTTAACGGAAAATATTCCGTGGTATAACGTTCACTCGTCTGAGAAATAATACATAAGGGTGGCTTATGCTATTCATTGAAATTGAAATTAAAAGACGGATTTCAATTACGAAGGAAAAACGTATTATAAATCTGAATTTGTGCGTTTTGTTAATTATGGTAGCTTTTAGAGTCATTTTTATTTTCTAAAACATACAATTTTTTTCTCATTGTCAGTATGTATTTTTTATTTTATTTTGTAATCGTAAAATAAAATAATATTTAAATCGAATTTTTTATCACAATTCTCACAATCTTGGAAAATTATTAAAGACTTTACAATTAATTAAATTATAAATTTAAATATGTGCTCTACTTTTATATAATATACTATAATCGAAGGATGTTTGCTTAAAAAAAATTCAAACTTTTCTTGCTAAACTTAAATTTTCTGAATTAAACGTTTCACAATCTAATGTAAAAGTTTCCAGTAAATTTTTTATTTTGTCGCGAAACAGAATTATTTATATGCACAATCAAACGGTAGTGCCATTGTTCTCCAATTTCCTTCGTAATTTTCATTTCTGCGAAGCTTCTCTTTTCAGACCGTAAAATAAAATAATATTTATCAAATTTTACAATTCATTACAATCTTGAAAAACGATTTCAAGAATTTACAATTAATTAAATCTTAAATTTAAATATGTGCTCTACTTTTATATGTAATATATTATAATCGAAGGATGCTTGCTTAAAAAGGAATTCAAACTTTTTTCGCTAAAATATTTTCTGAATTGAACGGTTCACGTACAATCTAATGTAAAAGTTCGAATTAAATTTTATTATATAATTTTTTATTTTACCACAGAATTATCTATATGCACAATCAAACGATAGTGCCATTGTTCTCCAATTTCCTTCGTAATTTTCATTTCTGCGAAGCTTCTCTTTTCAGACCGTAAAATAAAATAATATTTATCAAATTTTACAATTCATTACAATCTTGAAAAACGATTTCAAGAATTTACAATTAATTAAATCTTAAATTTAAATATGTGCTCTACTTTTATATGTAATATACTATAATCGAAGGATGCTTGCTTAAAAAGGAATTCAAACTTTTTTCGCTAAAATATTTTCTGACTTGAACGTTTCACGTACAATCTAATGTAAAAGTTCGCATTAAATTTTATTATATAATTTTTTATTTTACCACAGAATTATCTATATGCACAATCAAACGATAGTGCCATTGTTCTCTAATTTTCTTCGTAATTTCTGCGAAGCTTTTCTTTTTAGAGAGCAGAGAGTAGGAATATTCGATTGTTTGCATTTCGATGAGCTTCGTGCAGATTAAAGCGCCGAAGAGTTTGTGGCGCAATAAAACGATAGGGTGAGAAAACACGAGAAATGGAAGAAAGCTCGAGGATCTTGTTCGAAGCAAACCAAGCATTTCGACCTGTTATTCAAAAGAGCGTGCCGGTATTGACCGAGTGCCTTTGCAGAAAAGGAATCCCCGCGTTCCGCCGCAATGTCGGTCGTGTTCGTTTAATTATCTTCCGTAAGATTTTCCACGAGAACGATTCCATTACGTGCAGACGATTTCATGACGTGCGCCAGGGGACGATAATGCTCTTTCATTTTAGTCGGATTGGATTATTCACGACCAATTTTTGGATTTTTGGATAAATTTGGTATCTTCGAAAAATCAAATAAATTTTGCATTAAACATATATTGAATTAATTAATTTTTATTTATTGTAATGCGTAAATTGTTTATTAAAAATATTTGAAGAAATGGCAAATAAATTTTATAAATTATTTTTAATGGTTTAAAAAAAAAAAAAAAAAGTTACGATATTACAAAATAATTAAATTAAAATAATTTTTCTTAACGTGAAAGCAAAGTAAGAAAAAAGTACGACTGTTTTATTTTTTAATTATCTAAATTTTTTATTAAAATATAATTCTAATTTATTTTAATTTAGTTTGATTATAATTTTGTTCAGGATTAATATCGGACATTACATTCGGTATATATCTTGTTGACGCGTTACATTCTTGCGTTACATGTAGTCATTTATCAAATGACGCTGCAGGACCGTTTTTACGTTTAGATATTACAATATATAAAGATGTGAAATTCTGCGTTCCTCATGACGTGATTTATGCGCAACAATGGTAGCGATAAAATCTCTTTTATACGATTTATGCTCTTGTTACGAGCAATTTTACAGTGGAACGAGTATTTGCGAGTAGTTGCGTAGCACATCAGAGCATGAATTACAACGAGACGAACACGCGGTTTGCATTCGCGATAATTGAATCCAAATGCCATGAGATTTCCATCTTGAAACTTGCGAAGCAATCAAAACTTTGATTCGCGCAAGTCATGGGGAAAGAATATTTCGAGATCAATTGTAAGATCAAGATCTCTCCGAGAGGAAAGGCAATGGTGGCAAAGTTGTTGCAGCCAACGTATATGATCCAAACCGGTTGAATAATTATAACGATTATTTTAGAAACAAGTATAAGAAGTAACGAGACATTGTCGAAGAAAGGAAAAGTTTTCAGTAGTCGAAGTTATGAAATGACACACACAGAGTTAAAGTTAAAGGAACTTGCAGCTGTCATTGGACTTCTATAGCTAAATAGAACTTATTTTAACGCGCTGACGTAGTGCATATATTCTTCTCAAACTTTTGCGCGATGAAAAGTTAATAATGTACGATGAATCTGTAGCTTGATCTCCTTATCAAGCGTGTAATTCAAAGAACGATCACACACACACACACACACACACACACATACATATATATATTCCCACACCGTCGGCTTTAAAACTTCGCCAGTTTGGTAAATTTATTCGAGCGAACTGGCTGACGCCGCAAAGTTACTTGGCTAGATATTGTATAAAGGTGTCTAAAGTGCTCATCCATCTAAAGTGCGCGACCGCGTATCAAGCGTTATTTGTATGCATAAATAGCAGAGGGAGAAACAGAGGAATTATATTACGTGCGTGTAATGTAATATAACACGTACTCTCAACATCGGATGTATGAAATTTACGATCGCTAAGCGGATAAATGCAATTGTTTAATTATGCATTCATTTTCAGGAAAATTAGAAAATTTCACGTACAGATTGAATCGATTTTAATCATATATACCACGATTATTCCGATTAAACATGTGTATGGAAAAAATATATTATATAAGTATATCAATCGATAATTCTATAAAAGACGAGATATATTTGTAAGAAAAATAAATAAATAAATAAATAAATATACAATATAATTGTACAAAAAATATATATAATTATATTAACAGATAATTCTATAAAAAACGAGATATATAATTTAAAAAAATATATATATATAATTGTACAAAAATAAAAATACATAATTAGATAGATAATTTTATAAAAGACAAGATATATTTGCAAAAAGAATATATAATTATAGAAATAAAAATTTGTCATCTCTTTCTTTTCTCTCTCTCTCTCTCTCTCTCTCTCCTCGATATTATTAAAGTCTAAATTGGGAAATTTAGAGGTTGAGATTAGATTGACATTTATGGGGTTCATATTGGTATAGTATCAATTTTAAAAAAGATCGACTTTTCGCTGGCCTAAATAGACGAAGCGCGAGAATATCGGGGTCGAACGTAAAACGCGAAGTCGGGAAACGCCGTGTCTTTCGATATTCTCTCAAGCTCGAGAATTCGAAGCAGATCGTCATTTCGTCCCGAAATTGCACGGGTGAGCTATATCGAACTATTAGGATGACGGAGTGAGATGCGCGCACACATCGACACTGACAAATTACATCGATACATCGTGTGGGATATTCGCGCGTTGATTTTCAAACGCACGTGAAGATCAAGCAAATCGTTAGATTAATAAATTCTGGCAAAACGTGTAACATTACACAATCGGCTTGCGTTACTCGCATTGAACCTCTCGTTCATATGCCGTCGCAAAACATGACAATGTTTTCAATCACGTAAATATTTTCGATAAAGTGTAAATAAAAAAATATATCAATAGTCGAGTGAAAAAAATTGAAAATATTTTTTTAACAAAAATGGAAATATTATTTTTTTTTTTTTTTTGAATTAAAAATTAATCTTTTAATTTTATTTTAATTTTAGGGATAAGAAATTTAAAATTTGACAGAACTCGATTTTATTATTGGCCGCAATTTGTTTATTTTAATATTCTATCTTCATCAATTTTTAACCAATATTAATTGATACGTTATGATTATTAAAAGACAAGTAAGAGACTGGAATATATAAATATATTAATGAAATACAAATATATTAGCAATAACTAATTTGTATGGCAAAAAGACAGGATATATATGTATATAATTTAATGATATGGTGTTTAATCTTAGAGTTTAATTTAAAGCTTGCTATAAACTTTGGATTTGTTCGTTATTTAACGAGAAATTTTAGCAGCGTGAAAATTATTCGTTGGATTCACTCGGCTTCGTATCTGCGTATCGATCGGAGCGCGATTAAACTCCCGTTTATCCTTTTTGATAAACAGGCTTTACAGTCGTTAATATCGCTTTGAGATTTTATTTTGCTTTTTGCACGAGTGATCAGGATATATCGTTAACTCAGCGACAGATTTCGTTAAAATAGCGTGCTCTTGTAAAATCTTGCTGATTCAATTAAACATTAATTATATTATTAATAGCGACAATAATAATCGTGGGCGTGGCTGGCCAAACAAAAAACAAACCGTCTAAATCGTTAAACGTTATTATCTGGATAATTTTATTTTAGCCAAACGCGTACTTTTTCTCTGTGAAAAAATTTCAATATTATTTTAAAAAGAGATAACGAGAATCCTTCTCTTTATGACTTTCTTCAATTATTTATATCTTTTATCTATCTCGCGTGCATGCAAATTATGGATTAATATTTAAATGTAACTATATTTTTGAGATTATTTTAATTATGTTAGAAAAAAGTTACACCATAATTAATTGCAATCATAAATTGCGAAAAAGAGTACTCTTGTGTACATATATATATTAGAGACTTAAATCTTATTAAAAGATTATGTATGCATTGTAGCACATAAAATGTGGATTTTTTTATACGTAATCTTAGCAATGCAGCTGAATATTATATATAATTTACATTGATACAATCACAATTGCATACACGCATACAATGTGACAATGAAATTTCAGGACTGAGGCCATAAAAAACATATAAAAAGGTAAAAATATTTATTAATATTTCATAATTCAATATGGTCTTAGTTCTGCATTTTTTACATCGCCCATGCAACGAATCGAATGCCTGAGAAAATTTTTTACCGAAATTTTTTCCTACAATTTTTTAGTCTTTTGGATCGATGAAACATCCTCGAATCTCTTCTCTTTTATCGCAATTTTTAATTTAAGGATGTTTAGCACCTACAATCGGAGCAAAAAATAGTCGAAATTGACGAATATATACTTTTCTCATATATCTTAATTCTTAATATATTATAAAGATTGCATAAAATCTTATTATTTATTTATAGCTAGAGTGTAGAAATGTATTTTCGAATTTCTGTTACTTTTTTTCGGAAAAATTTCGTGTTTCTTAAATTATAATGAGAAACTTTTATCATTGACGGGACCTCGATTTTAACATTACAGCACAAAATTTGAATTATAAAAATAAAAGAATTTACTCGTACAGAGTAATTTAAAATGTCAGAATAAAAATTATAATAGTGAATAATGACGAAATAAAGAAGATTTTTAACTATTTCTTTGATAATTTTAATAATTTGTCATTTCTCCGAGAAGAAAGAAATGTAGCAACATGATAATTTTTCATAAATTGGTCAAATTGACATATGATGCCTAATCGCTTCTCGCTTACACGTTTGTATATAGAGGCTTCTTCATATTTTAAAAGATATTAAAATGTCAAAAAGGCTCAGCTGAATGCTATGTTACCACGTTTTCACAATAAATAATATATCATCTCGGATAACAGGACGAAATTGAGAAAATTATATTCAATATCTTTCGAACTAGTCAGTACTTGACCTAAATTATGTGATCAAATATTTCCTCTATATTTAAACTATACTTTTGCAAATTTTGAATAAATTTCTATTATTATTTCTATCTATTTTAGCTTTTAAATCAACACGATCACAGGTTTTTTATAAGATAGAAAATCTGTAATCGTATCAATTTAAGGGCTAAAAAGGACAGAAATAATTATATTTATATTTATTTATGTAAATAATTATATTTATAGTTATATTAATACTTTTACTTATAATTAGCTCCACAAAATAATTATATTTATAATAATATCGACGGGTAAATTAATTGCAAATTAAAATCCTTATAACTTTTGATTGCTTCAGTGAATCAACTCCAGGTTTTTTTATAAGTCTCTGAACATGTATCAGAACAATCTGTACAAATTTTATTAAATTTCTATATTTTTAAAAATAGGTATTAAATATCCTTAAAGGAATAAAAAAGTCGATGTTAAATCAGGCGAAATATAGGATGGATGGGATCCCTCGCTAAAAATTCAAGGGAATAGAACGGGCGTACACTTTTTCCTTTTTCAAATAAAATTACGTACTGTCTCTCTATCATCTCTTCTAATATCTTTCTAACACTCAAAGTTCGATCTTTGGCGAAACGCTTTTGAATGACTTCCGATTTTTCTGTTCGAGAAACTGAAGGACGGCGTTCATTGTCCTTTTAACAATTTTTCTTTGAATCTTTTATTTCAAGCACACAATTGTTCTCGATCAACATTTCAAACGTTTCAGTAGTTGTTTGCTTTCATTTTAAAATTTAATTGCGTCGCTCTTTGTATTTTATAACCTTCAACACGCGACGAAAGGGCTAATCTAACTTCACCAAAAAGACCAATTTCACCAAAACAATTGTAACATTTGGATGCATCAACCAAATTGGTTGAAACTTGCATATCTAATATAAACAAACATTCTCTTCAACTAGTCTTGTTTATCTTTGATAAATAACGTTAATAATATTACTATAATAGTATCAATCTGGCAACCTAATTGTGTCACACTGCATACACACACATAGACACGTATAACTCTGCTTCGAGTGGATTTATATGCTTACTTATGCACTTTAGCATTGTGTGTTTATTACGATGAAATCACAGCGCTTTCGTAAACAAGCATACTGCAACGTGGTCGTAATTTAATTCATCGAAATGCGGCTCGAGTGATCGAGCTCGATCATTGGTTCAGCTGTCCGATTGTGTTGGGGAAAAATATCAGCTTTTAAAACGCGGTTATTTTAGCATGCACATACTATGCTCGATTCCAAACAACTTTTTCCACAGCCTGACATTTCAACGTTAAAGTCATCCCGACATGTTACTTATTGATATCTGAAGAATTGGAGAAGATTGTACTAACGTCAAAAGAGGAAATGTCAGCATGTAAAATTCAATATCCGAGAGACCCAAAAGTGCATATGAATATTACATTTTTTCTTTCGGCATTGTAAATAATTTAAAAATAAGAGTAAGAGAGACTAAAATTATTTATTTTATTATATTTATTTTATTAGATCGTGCAATCTGTTTACAAAAGAAGTATTCCTATTTTTAGCTGTAGCCGTATTTTAAAATAATCTAACACACTCTCTCTCTCTCTCTCTTTCTCCTTTTGCCTTTAGAGAGAGAGAGAGAGAGAGAGGAAAAAATTATTTATAGCCACACAGTTTTCTTTCCATTGCAAAATGACGGTGCAAATATAAGTAACGGCAAGTGGATGAGTTTCTTTATTGAATATCTGAATCCTCGAGAGACGCGTAAAGAGGAAAAGTTTAGTAATCGCGAAAAAGTTCGCGAGTTATCGGTGCGACTGACTTTTGACGTTGCAGGCGATTGCCTGCAATCTCGCAAAGTATGCCAATCCGAGTGGAACATAAATAAGGGTTCTTTGGTAATTTATGACAGAAAGAAAATTTGACCAGAGAGCTCCCCTATCATAATAAATTAGAAATTACATGCTCAAGGTCGACACGAGTCCTCGAAGGAGACGAAAATTTTCTTTCGTACATGTAATATATACAGAGATGTATTTTGCATGTATAGGGCTATACGTGGGTGTGTTAGTGCTAGCATTACGGTTGTTTTCATGGCATCGGGGAAGAGGAACATACCGCGAGGACGGGATCGATAACCACAAAATCGCCAGCCGGTCAGGGTAGCAGGAGTTGAACTCCCTCTATCGTTCTACAAAATATCCTTCTTTTACGAAGTACAATCGACGTTCTGGTTATAAGGGATAATTTTATTTCAAACTTCCCGCATGTAAGAGAGAGAGAAAGAGAAAGACGGTTTTATACATATATAAGACAGATGTATTGGAAGAGAGAGAGAGAGAGAGAGAGATAATGTCATAAAATATATTTTTATAAAGTGTAACAAAAAAATATTAAACCATGTGATTGAAATTTAATAAATTTATTATTTTATATTAAAATAATTAAATGTTATTTTTAATCGTCGCTTGAAAAAATTCAACTAATCTAATAAAAGTTTCTCACTTACTTTATCAGTAAAAAGTAAAAAATTCGATAATACATTATCGTGATATTTGTACACTGTAACAGTTGAATATCGATTTTTCTCGTGGGCGGACCAAAACTTTAGATTAAACACATTTTAAATAAATTCCGTAAGACTTTACAAGTCTCTTTTTCTTTCCCGGAGGTTCGTAATTTCCTTGGAAATTTCGAAATTGATGTTACGTCGCACAGAGTGCAAAAGGCTGTTTAGCACACACGAGAAAGAGATTTCCTCTCTTTTGAAAAAGATGAAATATATTGAGCGTGATATCATAATTCTTCCGTTATAGTTGAAAGTCATTGAGTCATTTTTTAGAAAAAGAAAAAAATTTTTTTTTAAATTTTTTTGTTTGAAAATTCAGACATTTTATTTGTAATTAATTTCTTTTTTTTTCAATGTGTGCGATCAATAGAAGAAATATGTCGGTATTAAATAAAATTAATATACTTGATTAAGAATGATTTTGCTAGCGCTAAAACAACTTGGAGGCTTTTGTAATACCGTCATTTCTTGCAAATCTTGTTTATATTAAATTTCAAGACTTAACGAAGAGAGTAGAAACTTGATTGTTTGAAGAGGAACTCATCTAAGTCAAAAGTTAATACATTTAATACATTTCAAAATTCATAAATTTGACATCGCAATTTTGAAATATAAAATAAATTATTAATTTGTAAATTTAAGATTTGCTTTGTAGAATTAAAATATTTTATTTTCATGAATTTTTCTGTAACCCACACAGTCACTATAAAATTTTCGTGATAGTCATTTTAAAAGAATTATTAAAAAATCAGTTCGATAATAGATAACATTAATATTTCACAAATTAATTATTAATGTTTGAATTTCAAAATGTATTAACTTTTGACAGATGATCCATTCGTTTAAGATCCAAAAGCTGTTGTATATTACCGACCAGAATTTAATCTAACATGACAATTATAAAAATTGCAATTTATACACATAAAATAAAATAGGTTCCCACTGTAAGAATTGCATGAAGGAATATTTGTGAACTTTCAGAAATGACGTCTGTCGTGAGTTTTTTCAAACTTTTTTACTAGGCTTCTAACGTCATTTCCAAAAGTTTACTAATATTCTGTTATGTTATTTCAAACGCGAGTGCTATATCTCTTCCACGGACATACTATACAACTTTTTATATTAAATAAATATTGTTGTGACGTAACTGTCTTTTTAAAATGTTTTATTATTTTTATGAAATTATTAGCCTCCGCGTATTGTTTTTATAAGTACTTTAATTGTGGAGAAGAATTTATCAATCCTCGTAGTCAAAAAAAAAGCTTTTAAAAATCTATAATTCACATTTTGTCGGTAATTTTGGATCCCCTTAATAGCTTTTCACACATAGCACATATCACAAACTAATATGTTTTAATGCTAAGTAATAAGCTTTTTATATTCGCAAATATTTGAAAGAAAATTTAGAAATTATTATTGATGGAAACTTCCTCGCCCTTTGGTCATATTAAATTATATTATCGGGTTTCAGCTTATGGCGTAATACTAACAGGCACATTGAACCAAGCTGTGGAGTAATTCTCGTTGCGGATATAATTATTTCATCCATTTACTAATGGCATGGCCATTAATACCGCAATCCCGATAATTATATTCCTAATAATCCACGTTTGCTCATTCATAAAAAGCCCGTTATTGACGTTTGCAGTCACTAGTTCGCCAAGTTGATCACATTTCTCGGCATATAATCGTATATCGTTCATTGTAACGGGATATCACGCTACGATATCCGTGCGTGCGTTGCAAAAGCGATCGTCTCATCGCGAGATTCGTCGATTCGCTCGACAAATTTGGATTCCATTGCGATTCCCGTCGTCGACACGCGCGTCGTAAATCATGCTAAAAGCGATCTGGCTTCCGGCATTTGACTCGGATTATTATCCAAAGCTCGTAGTGGCTTTCATGATGCTCGCATTCGATATGGAAGAGGAGAATTTTGGTAGGATTATCACGTAATACCGCATTTTACGAGTAAATGGCACAAACCCACAACTCTTCGCTGCAAAAATTTTTGCTTAGGAATTTGGACACATTTTTGGCAGACATATTTTTATTGAAAGCTACGTCAGACGATCTGTCTTAATTATTGGAATTTTTCTGAAGAATTTCTGAAAGTTTAAACATTTTTCTGAAAATTCCCACGGTGTAAAAAAAGAAACTTCCAACAATTTTTTGCAGTTATTTTTAGTGGTCACTGCAAAAATTTGTCTATAAGAATTGTCGGATAAATTTCCCAATTTGATTGTCTGAAATTTCAGATAAATTATCTGAATCATTAAAATCACTTTTCTGAAAGTTCAGAAAAATGTTTGAAAATTCTGATACTCTTTTTAGATATCTTCACATTGTTTGAATTTTTAGGCAGAATTTTCAGAAGAGTGTTTAAATTTTCAAATTCCTCATAATTTTCATAATTCTTCAGAAAAATTACTTGACGATTAAAATAGATTGTCTAATATTACTTTCATATACTCAAATCTGAAAGCAAAAAGACAAAAATGCATCTCAATTCTTAGACATTTTCTTACAATGCATACTGTAAAAAATAAGACAAAATATCTGAAGTTTTGTTACAGTTGTTGTCCGAATTTTCAGAAAAGAATCTAAAGTTTCAGGGATTCTTCTGAAACTTTCAGAAAAATGATTAAGACAGATAGTCTGAAATTACTTTTAGATCCAGATCTGAAAATTGCGACAAAAGTATATCTAAACTTTTAGACAATTTCTTACAATACAATTCTTATACAGTGTCGGAAACTATTTTAGCAAGAAAAAAAATCATTTTTATGTAATTAAGCGCGTAGAAAAAAAAATGCACTTTTCTGCAACGTAAAGCTCACTTCTTCCTGGAAAAAGGCAAAGGCTATAGCATTAATGGTAGAGTAACGATCGAAAAACGCGAACATGCTTATTCTTTTTCATTGTAAATGTCTCGGCACGATATCCACGCGATAAACAGCGGCACGGCATGCATCGTTTTTAATTAAAAACTTGCGGTATCATCGAAAAAGATCGCGTTACGATCGACGAAACGAACTTATGGTATTATTTTCTTTCTTCTGGTTATTGTAGGTTGCAGTTTTTCTGCACAGGCAGATTTCGTTGAAATTCTTGAATCTATTATTGTTTGCTGCTCATGAATGTTTTATGGTGTTATTGTCTCTTCTGAAGCTAACGTTTTCTGGAAATCTAAGAATAACGATAACCATTAGCGTGTGAGATTGGTATATTTTCACATTATAATGAATCATAATATGTAATTAATTAATTTAGTATTTAACCAATTATAAATTAATTACAATGTATAATATAAGTTAATTACAATATAAGTATATTGTAATTAGGTATAAATTAATTCTATAATATTAAAATTAATTTGCAATTAATTTTATAATTAATATTATAACATTTATTACAAATTAATTTTATAATGGATATTCCTTACATTATAAAACAGAGATTTCAATTTTTGATTTCAAATTGAGATAAATTTTTCCAAATACATATATCTTTTGCTATGGAAAAATCGACTCGTACAAAAACAAGCCATTAGTACAATTGATTTTCTGGCGATGACAAGATTCAATATAAGAGAAGTGACGTAAAGGGACTGTTGATGTTCCCGACGCGAGATATCACGAGTACAAAGAGTTAATTGCATTCTGCCACGTTAAAGTGCGATTATGCGGAATCTGGTCGACCAATTTCGCGGCAAACTTACTTGCTTACTGCTACTTCCGGATCAAATCACCCGTTTTTGCTATTAAATATCTATTTTTTAATACGTTATTTAAAACAAGAGTAAGAAAAAAAATTATTATTTTTAAATTATTGTATTTATATATTATTATAGTTTATTATTACATTATTATTATATTTATAAATTATGATTTTTCAAGTATCGTGGACGAATATGTGCTACGGTAATATTTTATTTTATTCTTTACAATTTTCTACCACTATTATATATATTTTATTTTACAAAGAGAGGAAAAAGTTGGAATTTCGTCGGAATTTGTACAGAGCCGCATATCTTTAAAATTTCAATTCGGACGTGGAATAAATGTCGTTGGTGCAACTTGCATGTCTGCTGGGAAAATTCGCGCATCCGTTTAAAATAATACAGATTTCGTGACTTGTCAACATGACGTGTCGCACACGTGCTGCTGTCTCTCCCTCCTTTTGGTGATTCTTGAGCAAAATTCCGGGCATACCTTGAAAATCTATTATCGTGCAACGAGTGAACTTTACCTTTCAACCTCTCGCCGCGTGTGTCACTTGAATAATTTATACGCTTTAATACACCGAGTATCCTTCGTCTTCTCACTCGCTCGTTTGGCCGATTATCCCGGCTGCTCGTTGTTTGCATAATCCGTCGCGAAGAGTGCATTGTGAAGCCTGCATTACAAACGACACGACGCGGCCGAATTGCGATTCTTTTCACTCTAATCGGACTCGAGAGGGTAATCGAGATGAGTAAATGTCTCAATATGTTTGCGATATCTCCCATTGGAATTATTCGCAGAAAATCTATTCCGATTCTATTTCCAATTTTATGGATTTATGGAAATATTTTTATCGAAATAATTCGATTCAATATCTCGTGCGATCTCTTTACTTGGAAATTTTTCATTTCTTGCAATTATCTCTAAAATCTAATATATTAGATACGAATTATATGTGAATTATCGTTATATATAATTATATAATTAACGCAGAAGAACAAAATCTCTTAGAGCTGGCAATAAAATGTTATTAATTACACTTTGAAATAGCAATACTGTGACATTTTAATAAAAAAAAAAAAAAAAAAAATTCTTTTGAATTTATTTTTCAACAAATCTCTGAAAAATAATTTTTAATATTTTCGAACGACTTAAAGCCTTACCTCGCGATTTCGAGAATTATTAAATAATTTAACAAGAACACGCGTGACGCGAATTTTTTATTTTTTTCTCTTCGGGTAAAAGCAGTTGTAGAAGGACGTGCAAGAGCTGTGACGTCGAGGGGCAGCACTCCTTGCCGGATAATAAATCAATAATTCGTGTATACGATTTCCGATCGTGGGAACAAACGAGGTGGGAAAAACAGCATCGCGCACATGTGTCACACACAATTTTTTTTCCAGTGCTCGTTTGTCTCCGGAAACGGTCGATTTGCGTTCGATTATGCGACGGGGTTGATCATTTTTTTCGCGCTTACGTCGTTTCTAGACAAGAAGACAAATGGAATTCGCAAACCATTTTTTTTTTCTAGCGCTCGATATCTGCCACGTAGATGTTTTCAAATAAATCTTTGAAACTGTTCTCATTTATATTATCGTGATGTTATTTCGCTCTTTATTGTAATGAAATTTATCCTTTCGGTGGATATTTTATTTTCGTCGATACAACATGCATTTCATGAAAATAATTTTGTTCTTGTTCACATTTAATATGAGATACCTGACTTTTCTATTTTTAATATTCTCTTAAATATTGAAAGCAATAACCTGGAAGTTTTGATAAACAGCATATTGACTTGTCTATCCTTATTTATTTGATAACCTTTAAACTACTCGCCATACTCATAGCGGAAGTTATTTTTAATCTTGTAAAGGGATTATGTACAGACAGATATTATTAACTCTTTGCGGGAAATAATAGTCTTACACTAATGTCGCCATTTTATGTGTGTATTACACAGTTTACATCATTTTTTATGTATCTCTGGGAAAAACGTTATTATTCTTATCGCTACGTATATTTTTCGAATTTCCAAAAATTGAGAGTATTTACACATTTTTTTTACAGATACTTATTTATTTTCCTTTGACAAAAATTGAAATTATTTACACATTTTCATAGATTTATTTTTTAATTATTTCTGTATTATTTTACCAACTTATTCTGTTATTAATGTCTATTATTTATCATTTTTTCTCCCATTTTATCGATGGACGGCTATTTATTAGAGTTTTAGAGCTGGCAATAAAATGTTATTAATTACACTTTGGAACAGTAATATTTTGACATTTTAATACAACAAAATTCCTTTAAAATTGAAATTTCAATAAATCTGTTATAAAAATTATATATTAATGGCAAATAATCTGATAAATAATTTTTGAACAACTAAAACCTTACCTCGCGATTTTAATAACTATTATATTATCAATAGACTGATAAATGTTCGAGGCTTATTTTATTATATCATTCGCGTCTTTTTAATGAGCCTTATATATACACAAACACACATAAAATGTTAGGAAAACATGGATCACAAGATCCCTGTTATTATGATATGCCCTTTTTTTCTTTCGGATGAGTGAGTGAATAACTGTCTTCTCGCTTTAATTTCCAGAAAAATGAAGCTCGATCTGGACCGGGAGAAGGGCCTCGAGCTCTTTGGCAAGCTGATACGTACAAAGAACATCGAAAGTCTGCAGGGTACTCAGTCCAAAACCGGTCCCGAGCCACTTCATCCAACCGACTCGAAGCAGAAATTACAGGTAATTGATGATATAATTTTTAATAATTTTTGCGAAGATCTCGCACGTTGGATTTTCATAGTAAATATTAAATTGTAAGAAATATAAATCCGGGGGAATTTTTCGCATTTTTATTCACGGCACACTAGTAGCTCGGTCATTTTGTTTCCTCCAATTGCTTGTTGGAGCTGCTGCTTGAATGAGTAAAGTAAGCGCAGCGTGAAAGGCAACTAAAACAAATGTGAGCTTGGAGGGTTAATTAAAAGCGCAGACATTTAACGTGAGTGTTGTCTCAAATTATCAATTAGAATAACATGGTATTAGAGTGGCAGAAATAATCTCTCTGAAACTTTTGTTAGTTTGACAGAAATGAAGAAGAAATTTTATTTAATTATTTTATTATTTAATATAATTTTAATGTAATTACAATATAATAATTTTAATATAATTTAATATAATAATGTAATATTTTATTATTATTTTTTATAAAATATCACAATTATAAAAATAATTTCAAATAAATGATCAAAGGTACAAAATTATCGTAAAGGTTATTTTGTTTGACATTTTTTTTTCCCTACGAGGCTAAAATACATTTTTTTATTTAAATTTGTCGAGAATAATAAAATTCGAATACAAATTTATTTTTTCACGCTTTCAAAAAATTGGCGACTCGGTCGATAAATTTGGTCGAAGTCGAATAATTTCTCAACCAAAAAAAATACGAATCTCTTCGTGTAGGAGGTTCGCTTCGTGGCATTCCTATCGGCTTTCATAGTCACGTCGCTAAGAGAAATACGGCAAACTTTTGTATCTCTAACTGCGATGGCGGTGGCCGATGCTGCAAAGCCATTACTTTGCGTCGGTGGACGTTTCTAACAGACGGTACCACCGTAGTTGCAACGCATATAAACAGTTTCGCAAAGTTTCCCAATTGCCGATCCACTTTCGGTAGGAAAGTAGCACAGGCTCGACACACATATACATACATATACACAAGCAAAACCGTGGTTAAGGCGTAAATTTTATCTAATGCGAAAGTAGCACGCGAGAAATCCGAATGGAGGCTACCAAATGACACAAGGGACACGTGTAGTTTGTTACGCATTTCCAATGAAAAAATTTATATATAATAAAATATATAATTTCAATGTATTTTTCATATACGTATTAATTTATATAATAATTTATATAATTTATATAATAATAATTTATATAATAATTTATTCAATAATATATATATATAATAATAATTTATATACAATACATAATTTATATATGTATGATAAAGTTTACAGATAATCGCAAACTTCAATAACTTGAACAAATATTGCAGAGAGAAATATATATATATATATATATATATTTTATTGGTGTAGAAAAAAAAATTTACCCATGGAACGTTTATTTTTTTTTTCGCACCGGAACAAGACAAATTACGATGTGGATTTTGTCGTGATACTTTTTTATCGCACACATATACACGTAGACATTTTATCGATTCGTATTGGCTGTGTAAATGCTCCTTGTCAATTTACGCGTGTTTATCGAATTATACAGGTGTCGTGAAAGTAAATAGATATTAACGCGCGTGTACATACTTTGTCGCGCTCTCGTCATTCGCGTTCGCTGCTTTCGCCAAAGCACACAGACACACACACACACACGGTATTAGAAATTGCAAGCGTCGCGATCGAACGCGGTATAAGCGACATTATGCATTTGGGACGATCTCTCGAACGGTGGGTTTCCGGCGCGTGGGGATTTCCGGTATTTATTACTCGCGCGTAATTTCGGTCCCCTACAACTCTTGCAGATTCATTTATTATTTAGCGCATTACACACAGCTTCCGGCACACATATAAGACACGTGAAATTACGCGCAGAAACCATAATTTAAATTTATATGTTATTTGCGCTAAAATAATAAACCGATCGTTTATTTTTGCTGCGAAATTAAAAACGGACATTATTATTATTATTATTTATGCAATATTAATGCTTATATAATCCCAACAAAATAAATGATTAAATTAATTATTCAACAATTTTATATCTTAAATATAACATGGTCTGGGTAATGGAACTTAGTTTATTAAGATTATTTTTATTAAGATAATTAATAATATATCAAAATTTTTTATAGACAAACTGCCAAATTTTCGTACTCGATTTTTTCTTACGCGTCATTTAACTTGAAAAATAAGTTTAAAATAAAGCTTTAAAATGTTTCTAACAAATGCCATAGTTTTGATTTAAATATAACACATAAATAAATAAATTAAATAGATATGATTTATATAAATTATAATTAAGGATTAAATGATTTTTCAGATTAACTTTTGTAAACAAAATAAAAGCAATTTTTTTTTCTCGAGGATTCCAAAATCCTATTAAAATTCCCGTAATTTCACGCGAACGCATAAATCAGCGTCAATGTGCGACAGACGAGTTTAGGTGCAACGATAATAATTCACGCGAGATTTCCATTAATTTACGTCGCTGTATTCTTCCTATTTTGAACATGGCGGCGACACATCTGGCGGATCAATGTCGGATACTTCGCTAAATTCGACGTCGCTGATAGCTCAAAGTGCATTTACCATCATTATTGCGTAATTAAGTCTCAATGGAAATTGACTAATTATAACATTACACTGCGCAGATAATTCGATTCGTTAGGCATTAGAGACGCCGTGCAATTTTTGCAATTAACGTCGCTTCGATATACCGTTCCCTACTCATTTGTTATTTTTTTATTCGTGTCTTTTTGATTCATTAACAATTGCAAGAAATATTACTGTGCAATCGTAGTTATACGTACTTAAATATGCTCGATGTAACAGCTTTTTCTTCTTAATTACGACTGATCGAATTGACATAAGGTTGCAAAGTCTCGTAAATAAATACCGTAAAATAATATGTGTAATAAAATAAGATAATATATATATAAAAATAATACACACGTAATAATGCGATGATAAAATACTTTTGAGTTACACACGTAAGAAAAACTGAGTCTCGAAGAAAGTTTTTGGTTTATTCATTTTGTCAGAACTACCAGAAATGTTAATAATATCATACGATGTGTGAGAAAAACTTCACGATTGCTTTATTTTTATCCGCTCCAACATTTTAGCCACTCTCATGGTCAACGTGGGAAAGAACCCCTGGCACACTTGGAGGGTTTCGCGTTTATTAATAACTATTGGAGGAAAGTAATAAAAATGACACTGACATTCTAGAAAAAAGTAGGAGATACAACTGTTTCTGTAAAGATGCGTCTAAATACAATGAAACGATTTTTTTTATAACATCGAAGTCACAACCTTCGCACTTTTTTTTATCGCGTCCGCTATATTATTTACCATACTATTGCATATACTTATATATATATATATATATATTATTGACAGTCGACGATAATTATTGCGCGATATTAAGTATCATTTCGCGATGAGTCATCGATTTTTAAAGAGGAAGTGACCCGATAAAAATCAGACATGTGTTTGCGGGGAATCTATTGTTTGAGAGGTAAAAAATACGATATTTCGAACAATAATTTATTTCCGTTAATTATTTTATTGTAAAAGAAAAAAACAATCTCTGCGTGGATATAATATTCAAATAAAGCAGACCAAAATTATTTTTTATTTAGGTTAACTGTTTTTCACAGATAAAATAACAAATTTATATTTCTGCTTCTAATCTCTGTGAAAATATGAGGATCGCTGCAAATTGCAATTTTATTTCGATGCAATTTAAGTGAACTGTATAATTGTTACTTTACAAAAAATATGCAATATTTTATTTCGGTAAAAAGCTTACTTTACATTTATATAATTTCATTAACAAATAAATTATGGTCTGTTAAATTATTGGGACAACATAAAATTAATTATATTATATTAATTTGTGTTTTATTTATTATATTAATTTTAAACTATTTTTTATCTCAACGATAAGTTGAAAGAGAAATTAATATAATAAATAAAAATAAATCTACAGATTTCTTATACATTTGCCGATTACTGTTTGCAGAAGTGCCTGACGACTCTGGACCTGACGTCTCTAGGAGTTGGCTCCTGCGTCGGGACAGGGATGTACCTTGTCGCAGGAATGGTGGCGCGCAGCGTTGCCGGACCTGGTGTCGTCATCTCATTCATTATCGCAGCCATTGCTTCCATTTTTTCCGGTGAGTGTATGGCGTTTAAAAAAAAATACTTCTCTTCATTATTATCGATTGGACTCTTTCGATGCGACTGTCGATTAAATGGATTAAAAGGTCACAAAGGTCGTAAAGCGACTGTATTTGCATTTGCATCTGTTCCGAACAGTTAATATTACGAAGTCAGTATTATAGCCGTATTTATCGGGGGCGAAAGAGATTGTCGTGTTATTTATAAATCATAAAAGTCGTGACCCAAACGGCACTCAATATCTATAAAATGTGTATGAAATATTAATAATAATAATTATTTGAATTTTTTATAAATATGTGATATTTATAATAAATATTTTTGTAATCTTAGATTGAGCAGCTAAAGATTTATTTTTTTATTTACCACAAATGTTATATAAAATATGCAATTTATATTTTAATAATATTGTATATCATCAAATACGGTTTTTATTATTTTTTCTTTTAATAAATCTTATAAAATATGTATAAAATATTTAGATGTATAATATTAAAAAAAATAAATAAATAAATATTTATATAATATTAAAAAAATAATATTTATGAATATTTAGCATAAATATTGTGTGCTGAGGATTTGATTGTTTCAACGGTGCCTTTATCAAAATTCCTGGCGATTGTTCTCTTTCACGGACTGATTGTGTCGACTTTTACGCGATCATGCCGATTTCACGGCGTAATAATACACGGCAATAATACCGAGATGCCAGCTCTGTGCGATCCACGCGAGCGGAATACGAAAGTAGGGATTTATTTTTGCCGTGATTCACAATCCTCGTGGTCGAAGAAACGAGCGCGTGCGAAAGAAAGAGAGCGAGTGAGAGAAAAGGGTGGCCTTTATTCATCCGCGGTAAGGGGGTTCCGACTATTTTTACGAACAATCAATTTAACGATGGACAGTATATACGTATGCGCCAACTGTATCGTGTGGGTGTGATGTCAATGCTTCGACGGAACGGATAACACTCCTAACTGGACACACGATGATGTATGACAGTCGGGAACCAGCAAATATTTAATCGAAAGACCTATCAAAGTTAAATGCCTGGATTTACTCGACCGTATAAGTTATGTAACGCTCTTTTTCTCTTTGCTCCCCTTTTTTAGGATTACACTTGATAATATGCATACAGGGTGTCTACTGGCTGGAAAAACTTTTCCATGAAAAAAATCTGGAATATCTGGAATCTAGAATTTCTCTTGTGTTTAGAAAAATCCGAGAATTCTCATGGAATTTTATTGGGAAATTTTTTAAAAAATTCTCTCTTTGACAATTTTCCTCTTATACTGCAAAATGTAAACAATCGGCAATTCGATAAGTTAAGTTGTATTTAAAATATACATATCTCTCTCTCTCTCTCTCTCTCTCTCTCTCTCTCTCTCTCTCTCTCGATTTACATATTCAGTCCCTTGATAAAATATTGAATATGCAATACATATTTTTTGTAATTTTTAATAATAAAAAAATGAAAATATGCAAGTGAAAAATATCTTATTCAGTTTTTTTCAATATATTTCCAAATCTTTGTTTTTTTGTTTTTTTTTTTTACATGAATGTAAAATGTTATAAACTGCATGCAATAAAAAATATATTTCAGAAAATTGCACTATAAATTTCTAAAAAATTCTCTTTACTTGAAATAATTTTGAATAAAAATACCTGGAAGATCAGAAATTTTTTCACAAGATTTGAATAGAGTTTAATATATGTACTTATATAACACGCGAATTCTAATAACGTGATATTTGAAATCTTGGGAAAAAAATTATATATATCGCATATATTTTTCCGAAAGGATTAAAGCAACATTTTATTACATAAAATTTTTAAAAAATTATCTTTTTTTTATTATATAAAAAGTTAATATATAGCTTTCTCTTCCTTTATTATGTATAGCTTATCATAAGATGAAGGAATGAAGGAACGATTTGAAAAATGATACGAATGGAGTTAAGTTGTTATTTTTCTTACGGAGAAAATTCAGTTATCTTCCGTAAAATGTGAAACACGTCTCTCGCAATTGTTAGTGTACAACGAAGTGACGTTTCTGAGGATTTTCTTGCCAAGAGATGTGATTCGGATAGCGCGACAACGTCGGATACCTTCCTCGCGTTGTAAAATACGAGTACATATGTAACTAATCAGTGTGTGTGTGCGTGGCTGGAGATAAGAGCTTTATATTCCGCAAAAATATGGATTTCGGTGGCGGTATATGATCTGGAAAATTCGTCTTCCGCGCGGCCATATATCATGATATAAATCTGTCGACTGTATAAGACCGCGAGCGGATTTAAGTCGCAAATACATTATTCCCTCTGCAGAATTTCTCTCACATTTTGATATTATCAGACGCGCAATTGGAGCGTTATTATAGAAGGGAATTTTTTTTTCAACTCAATCGAATCGAAACAGTAGAAACATTGTAAGTTACGGATGAAAAATTTCTCTCTCTCTCTCTCTTAATTTAAAATAATACAATCATATTTTACATATTATTGTACTTTTTTATGTTTAATTTTATTTAAATTTAAATTTAATTTAATTTTATAATTTATTGTTATTATATTTTATTTTACATTATTTATATTTATTGTGTTTTAATGTAAAAACAAAAATTAATATAGAATAATATGCATTTATATTTTTAATCTCTATGGAAAAGCTCTTTTTTTTTTTTTTCGAAATTAGATATCGCGCGAAAAACATAATTAAAAATTAACCTTTTAACTTTTAAGTTTACTTCAACAAGTACTTGCGTTACTTTATAGGTACTGTTACAGGTGTGTAGATACTTGAACTTTACGTCAGTTTACCGTTACAAATACTTTACTATTCGACACCGAAACGAACTCTCTAACTATCGTATCGATAACAGCTTGTCGATGAATATTGATACTCGTACAAAGCAAACGCCAAAAATATCCCGTCAAATAAAACTTACGATTTATCGTACGCCATGCGAGGCCTCAAACGCCGTTGTAAACTGTTCTGCAGATCCGCACGTTTTCCGAAATTGCGAATACAAATTCCAAGCCCCAAGGATACAAAGGTCGTATCTCAATCAAGCTCGTGTTGCCTGTAGTGGATCCTTTTATCGACTGCAATTTAATACTTTCGGGACGTAATTCTTACGCTCTTCGAATGTCCAAGAATTTTTTTAATTTAATGTAATCAGACACTAAACATGTAATCAATGTTTTTTACTGAGAGATTTTAATGACGTTTTGTGAATAATGACATTACTTTACTTTTTATCAAAAAAAAATCAATAAAAAGAAAAAAGTACAAGATATGTAGAATACAAGTTTATATATTAAATTAAAAAAAAATATGATGCGTTTCGGTTATTATTTTGTTTGATCATGACCATCCTCTAGGCGGTAATTATTGATCTAACGGGCAAAGCTCTAATTAACTCGGTATTCAGAGGAATACTGCTGCTGTGAGCGAGAATTAATGGCAGGATTAAAGCTAGGGCATGGCACGCCGTGGTGTTGTTTAATTAATTCGTTGCGTTGTTAATAAGCGCGATGTTGCTGGTGCTACCAATGGTGAGCATTACGTAGCAGCTGACCCGTAATAATCTCGAAATCAACGCTCTCATATTAGATTCCAGTGACCGTGTCATTTCGTGAGAAGTTCTCTTTTCCGATCTAAAATAATCAGACAGAATTGATGTAAAGAACTTAAGGATGTTTAGCACCTACAATCGGAGCAAAAAGTAGTCGAAATTGACGAATATATACTTTTCTCATATATCTTAATTCTTAATATATTATAAAGATTGCATAAAATCTTATTATTTATTTATAGCTAGAGTGTAGAAATGTATTTTCGAATTTCTGTCACTTTTTTTCGGAGAAATTTCGTGTTTCTTAAATTATAATGAGAAACTTTTATCATTGACGGAACCTCGATTTCAACATTACAGCACAAAATTTGAATTATAAAAATAAAAGAATTTACTCGTACAGAGTAATTTAAAATGTCAGAATAAAAATTATAATAGTGAATAATGACGAAATATAGAAGATTTTTAACTACTTCTTTGATAATTTTAATAATTTGTCATTTCTCCGAGAAGAAAGAAATGTAGCAACATGATAATTTTTCATAAATTGGTCAAATTGACATATGATGCCTAATCGCTTTTAGCTTACACGTTTGTATATAGAGGCTTCTTCATATTTTAAAAGATATTAAAATGTCAAAAAAGGCTCAGCTGAATGCTATGTTACCACGTTTTCACAATAAATAATATATCATCTCGGATAACAGGACGAAATTGAGAAAATTATATTCAATATCTTTCGAACTAGTCAGTACTTGACCAAAATTATGTGATCAAATATTTCCTCTATATTTAAACTATATTTTTGCAAAAATTTTGAATAAATTTCTATTATTATTTCTATCTATTTTAGCTCTTAAATCAATAAGATCACAGGTTTTTTAAGATAGAAAATCTGTAATCGTAACAATTTAAGGACTAAAAAGGACAGAAATAATTATATTTATACTTATTTATATAAATAATTATATTAATACTTTTACTTATAATTAGCTCCACAAAATAATTATATTTATAATAATATCGACGGGTAAATTCATTGCAAATTAAAATCCTTATAATTTTTGATTGCTTCAGTGAATCAACTCTAGGTTTTTTTATAAGTCTCTGAACATGTATCAGAACAATATGTGCAAATTTTATTAAATTCCTATATTTTTAAAAATGGGTAGTTACTAAACATCTTTAAGGACCATCGAGCCGATATATATATCTCTCTTCAAATTTTTCTTTTCACAATTCAATTACAGTTATGTAGTTTTATTTGTCGTACTAAGCTGTGTGATACGTGACACGCAAAGAAATAAGATTTTTCAATATATATATATACGAAATTGTCTTTAGACTTCTTAGATATAACGTCGCGAAAAAGTAAGCCCGAGAATTTTGCAGAGAGCTCCCCACCGACTTTTCTTTTCTTGGATTCCGTCGATCCTATTTCGTAGATCACAATAATACCACGCGAGATGTAGACATTGAGCTTAGCATCAATGGAAATTGGATTGATTAATTTAGCCGACTAGCCGAAATAATAGCGATGATTAACGTCCCAGGTAAAACAACGAATAACAGAAATGCAAAACCGAGGGTACAGAACGAGAATTGGCACACAGCTCTTCCGCTGATGAATATATTCGTATATTCTAGGCAACACAATAATATAATTTAATATCTTTAAATTGTGAGGAGAAAAGGAGAGAGAGAGAAAAAAAAGAGAAAGATATATACAGCGTTCATCTGGCGATTTCGAAAAGATGTAAACGGATGTAAAGCGGATCACATGATATTTATATATAGAGAGAGAGACGCGCACGGAGATTTATTCCGCGACGTAATCCACATTGAAAGGTTAAACCGACGTTTCATCAGTTGGTTACATGTTACCGTAGCATAATGATCGTCTGTAATAATATTCTGTTGCAACGCAATGCAGAAATGCGTCGTATAATCTACTTTCAGAACAGTGGACGAACTTTTGTAAAATTGACGAATTTACTGATATTATCATGATTAGAGTTTCTCATTTGTGAGTTCTTTTGAGTAACGTTTTGCTAAAAACAGATTTTTATTCAAATGATAATTGATTATTTTATTTAACATTAATATATTTTTTAAATTTTATTTAACAGAAATAGCGCTTTTAATTTCATAATTTAATTTTATAATTCGTAAATTAGTGCTTTCCTGTGATTAATATTTGCTAAAAGCAGATCTTTATTTAAAACTAATTAAAATTTTTTTATAAATTTAAAATGAATTTAAATTATTTTAAAATTAATATATTTTATTAAAATGATTATTTTAATCATGTTACAAAGAATATCGATTGTTCCCTTTTCTTACTTAAATTAATCCCTAAATATGTCAGTTTTTATTCGCACAGAATAAGAATCGGAATAATTTTTTCTTCAATCAAATCTCGATGATATGTCTTTTTTCGTGTGTGATTACAGGGGCGTGTTACGCCGAGTTTGGAGTACGAGTGCCTCATACGACCGGCAGCGCTTATATGTACAGTTACGTGACAGTAGGCGAATTAATAGCATTCATTATTGGATGGAACATGGTGCTGGAGTACCTTATAGGTACGAGTGCGTGTGCGTGCGCCCTTAGCGCCTGTCTGGACGCATTGGCGAACGGTGCGATTTCCGAGGGGATAGCCAATAGCGTCGGCACGATACTCGGTGAGTACCCTTTACACGTGTAAATTGTCGTAATTAGGGGAAGGCCTCGAACCATCTACATTTGTTCTCACCCCTTTACATTTTATCAAACATCTCCCTGTCCGTTTTACACTGCACTCTTGATACCTTTTCTCTGTATTAAATCTCTGTAAATTTAATTAGATTGAATATTCATTCCTTCAATAGATTATAATTTTTATTACCGTTATTATTATGACAAGATAGAGGGTGATGAAAGTGACACTTTTTCTTACATTAAAAGTAGACGGTTCGAGCTATAATTCTCGGAATATTCTATAAACATTCACCTTTCTTCGCACGTCAGTAAACCTTAAAGTTTTCCTACCAGTCGCTCGTAAAAGCGTGAAACGACGAGTTGTATTCGCCGACGTCGTCGTTGAAGGCGACGTTGTAGAAATTTACGAGCAAATACCCGTTTTTTTCTTTTTTTTTTTTTTTTTTTTTTTTTTTTTTTTTTTTTGCCATACTCCCTTGTTCCCTAGCTTAATCGCAAAACGCTCTGGATGTGTCTCTCGCGACGTATGGCGAAAAAAAAGAGCGGTAATAGAAAATGGCGAGAAGGCAAAAGCGATTGGTGGCAGTTGATGGATGTTGCACGCGCGGATTTACATCAGTTACAAAATTTCCGGCCGGTTTTTGACTGGCGAAAATTGCTTACCAAAAGAGAGCACCATGTAACAGTAGTAATGTCGCGTTTTTAGCCTCTTTCGATTTTTTCGAACATTTAATAAAGAATTCTTTCGAGTGAATTCTGATAATTTTTTTTTCCGATATATGTATATATATATTTTTTTGGACTTTTGAAACCAAAAGCCGAGTGATTAAGTAATTGAAGCCAATTGTTTCTATACCGCTGACTTTCCCTCGGGCACGTCAAGAGCAAAGTTTTCCATTAATCTCTCGCCGATCTTCGTCGAATAATTAACGAGGGTGTGAGAGAGAGCGAAAAGTTGCTCGCTCGACAAACACCATGTCCCTCGCTCATTTTTGGAATGTCAACAACATTATATACCGGGGGTGTAAATTCGAGAAAAATCTCCGCCACGTGCGATCCAATTTTTTAGAGCAAATTAATTCACTGACGACCGGGCTTTTCGCTGACGCACAAAAAAGGGGAGAAAAGGATGAGCGCGATAATAACGCTCGGATATCGTGTTTTTCCTTGTTGACCGACCTTTATGTATCCAGTACATCCGGGAAAATATAGTTTACTTTAATTTTTTAACGGCAGATTCTTTAACGACAAACTTGGGAGCGACTTTTCGCGGAAAAATTTAGATGAAAGTCTCGCGAGTCCCCAGCAGAAGGCTTTTGATGTTAAATATTTAAAAAAGCCATTCACACACATCTCACATATAAATTTGATTGCATGAGATTTTCATGTTTAATTGCCACAAAAAAGTTTATTTTGCGAAAATTTATTCTGATTAAAAAAAGGTCGAAGAGAGATTAGAATCAAGGATCCTGAGACAAACTTTGGTACTATTAATTTCTGACACACGTATCGTTGATGGAAGGAATCAATCGCGGATATACGAGCGTAAATTGTAGACCGTTTAATGCGGCTAATTCTCGTTACGCGTTTTCGTTTCATGAATATTCCACCGTCGACAACGACATTAAGCAAATCTTCTCTAATCTGGCTATTGATGTTTGAGGAAGATATATTAAAAAACACGCCGCGAGCACATTACGATTTTTAACTGTGACGCTTTTAATGGAGAAACTTTACACTTTAAAAACAATTGCGTATGTATAACTGGAAAATTTTTACGTCGATAAGAAAATTTATGGAGTGTAGTAGAAAGAAATTGAAATAATATATTTTTTATTATACAATATTTTTATATAATATGTACGTATGTGTACAATAAAAAAACATGTAATAATCAGGTCTACTCTCTGGAAAAACATGGAGAACTTGAAATTTTCAGGGATTTTTTTATACCTGGAAAAATCAGAGAATTTTCATGGAATTTTTTATTGAAACTCGGGAATTTAAAAAAAATGATCCTTCGTTATCAAAGAATAAAATGTATTATATTATAATTTATATAAATTGTATATAAATATATATTATATTTATATAAATAATAGTATTTATATAAATATATTATATAAATATGTCTATCTTTATTTATATATTCGATATTCTAACAGAATATAGAATATATATTTCTCATTCTGATTATTAGTGATAAAAAAATAAAAATGTTATATAAGCGAAAAATGATTATTTTACAAAAGTTATTTAGTACATTTTTAAATTTAGTACTTGAAACTTAAATGGCTCTTTATTTTTCCTTTGTAATGCATTAAAAAACATGCACAATAAGAAATTTGAGAAACTTTTAGAAAGTTACAGCCAAAAAACTTCTAAAAAATTCTTTTTATTTGAAATTTGAAGAGTCAGTGAATTTTCAAGGAACTTTTTATAACATCTTGAATAAATAAACATAATATATTTTAAAATATTCCTCTACATAAAGACCACGTGGCAGTTGATGAATACATATTACATATAGTAATATAGCGTACGTAATATTTGTTCTCTCTAGGGAGGTCTATTAATTAAATATAAACGTCAAAGATTAATACCGACGAGCAAATTAATATCGTGGAAAATTTTTCTTTTTACACGATATTGCAAGCGAATGTTCTCTGCGCTCCAATTCTTTCAGAATTTTTCGATATCTGAATCTTTTTGCGCGGCATTGTTAGAGAGGAGTCTGACGTTACTCTCATTAGAAGAGGATGACTCAAGAGCGACGTGAGTGATTTTTCATGTTACGACGTTTTCTGCTTGAATCAACCTTTTTCTCTCAGTCAGTTTTACGAGTAACTCACATGGGATCTTCTTGCCAGTTTCTTCTAGTACTTGTAGCCTCAAGAACGGAATTTTATGTACTTTGTCGATTTTTTATTATCGTAAATCGATACTTTTTATCAATCGTTAAATGAAGTACGATTATATTGATTATAAATTTTAATTGCATCAGAGTCTCGTATACAATTACCATATATTTGTGACAAATTCGTTAACCTGTTTGATTAATATCTCGTCGAAGCTCAATAATAATTGATACGATTTTGTTATTACTGACAATGAGATGAGTAAATTTGTCACACAATGACAAAATTATTAAAATTTGAATAAAATAAACATTTTGTCATTCATTGCTTTTCTCGCGGTGAATAAATATTAAATAAATGTTAAGCACCATCAATTTTTATTATATTTGCGATCGCGTTATTACTACTATAATATAATGTCAAGCGTAATATAACTCTTTTGATATAATGCTTTCGTGCAACACGTTTCGCTCGTAATAGCTACTAGTAAATTAAAACTTTCGACAGTTTTTAATCAGAAAATCTAATAAATACTCTTGACAAATATTCTCGTCTCAATTATATTATCGTTATTAATTAACGTCTGTTTTGCAATTATTGCGTTTAAAAAAAAAAGAATTTAATTAAACAAGACTTTCTTCTGCACGACATTGCATATTTTCTCACTCGATGTAATTTTCACGCAATCAAAGAAGTTTCATACAAGAGTGAACTTTTATAATATTAACGCACGTTATGAAAACACCACGTGTCTCATAAATCTCGTTTGCATTTCAAAACCTCATAAGAATAAGGTAGTCGAGTTTCGTCGTCTGTTTTAATGCAATGTAGTACACGTGAAAAATGTTAATATTGACACAGTTCATAAATTTTGTTAACGTTTGTTACGTCTCGCGAAAGAATATGCCTTTTCAGAATTTGATATACGCGAGATGCATATGAAAATAACGTCGAATATCTATACTTTGGTTATACATTAGAGTTGTATACTTCGGAAAAAGATAGGCAAAAAAAAAAGGAAATTATTAAACTCGTAAAAGAAACTCAGAATAATGTTGGATACCTTTGAATAAAATTTTAATAATCGACTTATCGATCGCATGAAAATTATTTAATGAAGAAACTTCTATTTAAAATTATTTAAGAGTATAAAAAACATAATATTATAAAAGATATTTTAATATGTATAGAAGATACTTTACAGAAAATATATATTAAAAAATATATTATTCTAATAATATATGTTTCTAATAAATATTTATTAAACTATATTATTTTAATAAATATATATATATATTAAAAATATATATTTAAAAAAAGTGATGTAAAAATCAACCATATATCTATCACCGGTAAGTGATATCAGGCAAAAATTGCATTATTGATAGTTCGATATATAAAGGAATTTCGCGAGATCTTTTATCAGTTTCTTTGTACGGTTTCCTTGTCGCGGTAGCAAGGCAAAATTTCACTGTCAGTGAAAGAAGAATATATTTGTCGCGACGTGACAGCCGCAGAACTAGTGAACCTTAATTAACTTTTTCTCTCGTGTCGCTTTGGAATTTGCGGATGAGCTTGCAACTCGGCCAGCTGCAAATAATTGCAACACGCGCGAGTGTAGATAATTGCTCAAATTGAATATGTTGCGCGCGCTAAAATTCGTTTCTCCAAATTTGTTTCTCGGTCGAATTAATTTTCGACGGAATATTTACGATGTCGTAAAAATGGGGAAGGCAGCTTGCCGGGATCTTGATGAAATTGATACCGATAAAACAACGTAATTGACGACTTGATTGAAATAATGCTAATATAATAAATTATATACCTATTATAATACTTTTATATATTTTTTTTATTTACGTTAATAAAAATAATAATAATAAATTTAACTTATCTTTTCAAATAACGTTTAAAAATATCATGACAAGAGACTCTCGCAGATTTTTGCATCGACACGATAGGGTTAAAAAAAAACCTTGGTATTTTTTTTCTTTTCCAAATAAAAGCTCTCGCACGGAATTTCAGTGGATTCCGATACTTTTTCAAAGTTTATCCCTCGAACACGCTAATCTTCACGATTCCGCCTATCTAATCCTGACAAGCATTCTCTACAGATCGTGTATACCTGTCACGTGTAATTCGCACGTCCCGTGCGCGAGTTACGCGTCTCCCTTCATACAATTTGCGGTCGCTATGCACGTTACACCAGGAAGGATAGAACACACACACACACATCAGGGGGAAAGGGAGAGTGGATGGATCTGGAGAAATGTCGAGCGCAAGAGAAAGGGGGGTAGTAAAACGATGGAGTCACGGTGGAGGTAAGAGAGAGAGAGAGAGAGAGAGAGAGAGTTTGAGGGGCAATAGAAGGAGAGATCCGCGATGGCGGAGGAGGTAGGACAAAAGGCTGGGAGGGTGCGAGAGGGGCGCTTGCGCGGATGAGACTAGGTCTGGCACCTGTGGACCTCATCGATCCGAACCGGTTCGCGAACCACATACAACGGCTCTCTTTAACTTGTCCACCTGGATGTCGCAGCCTTTCCGGTCCATTCTCGTCGCGATTGCTGTTCCTCGAAAGGCCTGAAAGCCTTCAGATCGTTTCTTGATCCAGATAATCGCCTTTATTCACCTTTAGATTAGCAAAATAATTGCCTCGAATTGTTCAATTTTGCAGACCTCTAATACATTATAGCTTCCATCCTGAACGTGACAATTGAATTATTGTAAATTAAGGATGTTTAGTACTTATTTTTAAAAATATAGGAATTTAATAAAATTTGCACAGATTGTTCTGATACATGTTCAGAGACTTATAAAAAAACCTGGAGTTGATTCACTGAAGCAATCAAAAGTTATAAGGATTTTAATTTGCAATGAATTTACCCGTCGATATTATTATAAATATAATTATTTTGTGGAGCTAATTATAAGTAAAAGTATTAATATAATTATAAATATAATTATTTATATAAATAAGTATAAATATAATTATTTCTGTCCTTTTTAGCCCTTAAATTGATACGATTACAGATTTTCTATCTTATAAAAAACCTGTGATCGTGTAGATTTAAGAGCTAAAATAGATAGAAATAATAATAGAAATTTATTCAAAATTTGCAAAAGTATAGTTTAAATATAAAGGAAATATTTGATCACATAATTTTGGTCAAGTACTGACTAGTTCGAAAGATATTGAATATAATTTTCTCAATTTCGTCCTGTTATCCGAGATGATATATTATTTATTGTGAAAACGTGGTAACATAGCATTCAGCTGAGCCTTTTTTGACATTTTAATATCTTTTAAAATATGAAGAAGCCTCTATATACAAACGTGTAAGCGAGAAGCGATTAGGCATCATATGTCAATTTGACCAATTTATGAAAAATTATCATGTTGCTACATTTCTTTCTTCTCGGAGAAATGACAAATTATTAAAATTATCAAAGAAATAGTTAAAAATCTTCTATATTTCGTCACTATTCACTATTATAATTTTTATTCTGACATTTTAAATTACTCCGTACGAGTAAATTCTTTTATTTTTATAATTCAAATTTTGTGCTGTAATGTTGAAATCGAGGTACCGTCAATGATAAAGTTTCTCATTATAATTTAAGAAACACGAAAATTCTCCGAAAAAAAGCAACAGAAGTTGGAAAATACATTTCTACACTATAACTATGAATAAATAATAAGATTTTATGCAATCTTTATAATAATCATATAGTAAGATATATGAGAAAAGTATATATTCGTCAATTTCGCCTACTTTTTGCTCCGATTGTAGGTGCTAAACATCCTTAAGTAAATTAACAGCTGAATTGATAAATTAATAATTTAAATAAAATTTATTTAAATTAATAATTTGAATAAATTAGTAGTTGGATTAATAAGGTTTGAATTTTAGGTAAAAGGAGATTGCGTTTTCCAAGGAAACAATATTGTTACAATATACCATGTATCGTGTGTATCGTTTTATTTCTTGCGAGGAGAAAAAATTGCAAGATTACGATCGATGCATGTGTTTTTCATAATGAGTGATTCGTTTCTCATTTCCATTTTCTTTATCTTGCCAGCGCATATATACATACTTGCAGTACTCGCGGAATAAATTTCGCGAGAACAAGATCCGCGCAGATCCTTGGATAACGTTGGTTTTGCAAGGTGAACGGTATGAGAGGTACATGCTCGAACACGACACTGCCTCGTAAAATTATTCCACTGACGCTGTTCTCGCGATCGTTAACTGGCAGTTAGGGAGAATACTTAATCAGGACTCTAGTTTCAGCGCGGCTTATGCGCCACGGCATCGTTGTAGATAACGGTATCATTGAACTTATCCAACAATGCGGTCATGCTTATATGAGGAACGTTACATATCATAGTCACTGGGGAGTATTACATTTGCGTGACAATTCAGGAAACATTAACGTATCGAGAGAAAGAACAAGAGAAATTACATTTATGTTTTCTGATGTTAATTATAACTCGTAAATAATAAATATCCAAATATATCAGGATTAAAGGAACGTATGAACAATGATTTTCTCGCGATATCTGACAATTCTTTATTACATAAAAAATTTATTATAAATTTAATAAAAAGTGCCGCCGACGTGTTTTTAAATAATACTTGGCCTGTCATTTCCTCATTGTAAAAGAAAATTTTCCTCAAAATTTCAGCTCCTTAACTTTATTATTTTCTGAATTATCGAGAATAATGTCATTTTTAGTTTTTTTTTTTCTGCAAGTATTCGAGATGATCGCATATCGATTTTTTTCTGAATACTTATCAACGAAAGACACAAAAAAAATATATAAAAACTCGGCTTTTAAAAAAGGAATGAAATTAAGAAATGGCTATTTTAACATGTTTCTTTCGAGGTTCAATCAAACTTTTAGTAATAAGATTATTTATTTTCTTGTAATAATTATAATAGTAATTATAATAATTGTAACAGTTATAATTATACTGCAGGATAGAAATATTTTTCATGCAAAAAAATTTAAAAGTTGTAATTTTTGAGAATTGTTTTTGCATAAAAAAATATTTCTATTTTGTACTGTAATTATAACTATTACAATTATCATTATTACTCTTATCGTTACTATTATAATTATAGAGAAGAGATCACAAGAAAAATAAATAATTTTCCGTCCTATTATCAAAAAATAATAATAAAAAAAAGATTTTAATTTTTTTTACCATGTTGCACCAACTCAAAAAAATTGAAAAAATTTGAGAGTATTGAGACATATAAATAGAGTATTCCATAAAAGTTTGGTAATTGAACCTCGAAAGGAACATGTTAAAAAAGCCATTTCTTAATTTCCATTTTTTTCTAAAAATCGAGCTTTTACTCGAGATTAATGAAGAAATATTTTTTTTGTGTCTTTTGTTGATAAGTATTCAGAAAAAAATCGATATGGAATCATCGCAAATATTTACAGAAAAGAAAAATAAAAACTGAAAATGATGTATTTCTCGATAACTTAAGAAATAATAAAGTTAGGGAGCTGAAATTTTGATGAAAATTTTTTTTACAGTCTGAACATGACAGGTCAAATGTTATTTCAAAATTCGTCGGGGGCACTTTTAGTATGCCTATCCGTCTATAGCCTTTATAATTAATATTCTAAATATATTATAAATTATATTTGTTAATTATGCAAGAATTATAAAATTCCTATAAATGTTTATAGAATAAACTTTATCGTTGAAACGACGATACGCGACTATATCTCATCTATTTTTATCGATTATCGAAGGCCAAAGTTGCTTGATATCAAGAATCAATATGTAAACAATGCATTCCATTTCAAGGATTCCGTGGATCTTAAAGCCAATTGCGTTCGTAATTAACATTCTCTCTCGGATTTAACGTTTTCATTTCACTCCTTTATATCGTTTGCCATACACTTAGAACACAAGTCCAAGCCTGAAATTCTATGAGGAATTAAATACTACGCGCATCTTTGTTGATTGAAGTTTCACAAAGCACAACGGGCATCAGATTGCAAGCATGCGATGGCAAGCATGCGATTTGCTTTGATGAACGCTATAAAGCTCTTCTCAACTTTCGCAAACCTTGCAATTTTCTAGAAAGCATCTCTTGATACTCGATTTTCCCTTCGGTTCTCCTCGGTATTTGACTTTTTCAAAGTTCATCTCATTATAAGTTGTTTTATTTCAATTCCAATTTTTTCTTTCAATATCCCGTTACATCAATTGTATTTATGCAGCGTGGAATTTCACTCAATAATTATTTAAATATATTTTCAATAAAGATTTGCGTTAGCGAGACAAAGGTAGGCTTCTCTTTTTTTTTAATTTCGCCCTGTCAAAATCTGCCATATGTATATATTTATTAATTAATTTTACCATGTATTTGATCGATCTTTCGACCGACATATTCTGCTCCGACAGTTGCAATTGAGGGCAAACGCAAACATTTGTGCTGGCGCAGAAATCGAGCGGATCGCTTGAGCGATCAAAACCGCTTGAATCGTTGAAAATTGCCTCTTTCGCGTACAACCTGAGGTATAAAGGAAATGATTGAGCAAATCCAAAGTCAATTCTTGCATCGAGGATTATCGTAGGGAGAAATTAGATTGCGATATAACCAATGAATAAAAAGTAAAGGAAGGAGCATTTGCTCGAAAAAGTGAAGCCAGAATCGAACGTTTTATGACGTCATAAGTGACATCACATAGTGGCGATAAATTCAAATGCTCAATAAATAAAATTTTTTAAAATAATAAATATTTTAATAAACAATTTAAAAAAGTAATAAAATAGATAAATAATTAATTAAATATATATATTTATATACGTATTACATTTTTTAAATTACTTTATTTACAAATTACAAACCAATTTACAAGAATGATTATAAAATACTTAATATAGTGATATTGTAACTTATTTATAATTAACGTATTGGACTTTAGAAATAAAGTTTATTAAAAGCAATTAAAAAATTAAAAACTGCTTTTTATTGCACTCTCGGGCCTTACAGACTATTACATATGCATTCTTACATTCGTGAGATGACGTCATGTCAATCTTTCAAGTTTATCTGGCAAATTGTTTTCCGCTGTTTGAAATAATAACACAATCTTTATTCATCGGGGAATAACGTTATCCCTTCTGCAATTCAAGTCTCTCACTTTCTTACGGTATACGTATATACCGGAAACACGCACGACAACGTTGTTTACTTCCTTATAGCGATAGATAGGCGGAGATTGGATAGAAGCTGGCGAACATTTACTCTGCGAGTCAATTCTTGAGAGAATTTTAAATTTATAGTCTCGCAGATTAAATTTCAGATCAATTTCCCTTAACTCGCACGATTTTTCCGCAAGAGTTGAGTAATCTCGCTCCTCTGCGCTTTAATAAAATAGCCAGCTTTCCGCGCATATATATATTCGCAAAAACGCTCCTTTCGCGGGGGAAAATCGCCCGATTATACCCGATCGTATGAATTACATCGTTTTCTGCTTGTTGGAGAATTTTCGCGTCGACCTTCTTTCATCTATCACAGAAACGTCACGCTTGAGCGAAAAAGCTCGTATAGAGAAAGAAATTCCGCGAGTAATTTGAGTAAAGGTTTAGGTATCCCTTTTCCAAGGGTTTGTTGGACCAGAATATAACAAAGGGTTTTTCTTGTTGAACATTTTGTGTGGAATAATAATTGGTACGTGAGATAATTGTTTAATTAAAACTTTTACGTGTCCTCTATGACAAATATTGCAAAAATTAACGACATTTTTATCCGTTAAGTGGTTGAACAGAATGTGTTTTGGTAGGGAATAAGAAAATATCGTAGCATTCAATATTACATAGATATTTTTATTCTGGATACGCAAAAAAAAAAAAAAAAAAAAAAATAAATTAATAGCTTGTTAAAAAGTTGATGTAAATCGATGGATTAACAGCGATAAAATAAATTAAAAAGTCTTCAACTCAATGAAATTAAATTTGATGAAGTTTGTAGGAGGCATTTTTACATGTAAAATTGTACATTTAAACATTTAGGTTGAAAATATAAATTTATAATACAACAAAAATTATAATCCTTTTATTTATACAATAATAATTTATATAACATTTATTTTATCGGACACTTTGCGCTTCTTCTTCTGTTCTATATCATATCCATCATTTTTCTCCAACAGTTAATAAATTTTGCTCAAGTTTAAAATTGTTCCAGGACGGCCGCCAGATTTTCTCGCGTTCGTCATCACGATACTCATGATGCTGCTAATGGCGGCGGGCGTGAAGAAGTCTCTGGTGTTCAATAACGTATTGAATGCCATCAATCTCGCCGTCTGGGTCTTCGTGATGGCGGCCGGCTTGTTTTACGTGGATTCCAACAATTGGTCCGAGCACAGCGGTTTTCTTCCCTACGGCTGGAGCGGGGTAAGTGCAGCCTACAACATATGGTCGAAAAGCATTTTTGACATTTCGTTTCTTGGAAAACTTTAAAAATAATTAATTAAGCAATTGCACGCAGCGTATAGAATGAACTGGTAAAGCGAAAAGTAAAATGAAAATATTACGAGGAATAATGAAAAAGCCTGAGTTTGTGGAAAATTCATTTGTGAAAGCCACTTGTGAAGTATTTCACTTTCTGACAAGGTACATACCTTCGCTCATTTCGCTTTACAAATTCCCTGCAAATAGTTCCAAAGGATTTGTTAAACAATGGCGATTCGCGGTATTAACGTCAGCAGGCTTTATCACACGGTTCTCAGCACACGGATGACTAAAGGAAAAAAGCAACGAGAGGCTTCTGGAGACAGGATGAAAGCTCTCTCATCTGAAGCCCTCTCGGCGTGTCTTTTTCCAGCTGCTTTTATAGATCTGACCATTCGCACTTGTATGCCAGCGACAGACACATCGCGATATTTTTATGTTTGTAATTAAGAAGTTAAAAAGAGGCTTCAGAATTGCGTGTTAAATAATATTTTCCCACATGATGACCGCAAATTAATTAATAAATAAATGTGAAAGAAAAAGTTCGTTATGTTGAAAAATAGATATAAAATTAGGCCACAGAAAAGACAGGTGTTAAATTTGATAAAAAAAAAACATTTTGACAGATGTCAACAAATTCTTAGAACAATATACTTGTGTTTCTTTAGCCACGCAATTAAATATTCGTTCAATTATGTATTAATTTAGTCAAATTAAATAAATCGCAAATAATAACGAAACAATATTAAATAGAACAACATTAAAGAGTGATTTTTATATTAAAAGGGGATTCAAGTAAAAGATGTACAACAAATCTTTTTAATATTCTAATGTCAATAGGAAGCCAAATCCACATTCAGATGTCATTAAAATTGTTCCGATTCACGAGTTTTTTTTTTTTTTTTTTTTATTTGACCGCTTGTGTCATCGCGTTCGGTCGAGAAATTTCTCGTAGCTTATAGTGAAATAATGGCAAACTTGTTGCACCGGGTCCAGTGGACAGATGTACCGAAAGACGACAATAATCGGAAGAATGTGTGTGCGTTTGACATAAAACCCGACGCGATAGCAATGGCGACCGACAATCGATAGCGCAAGGATAATCCTGAGATATCGAACACGGTTTGAATAACTATCGGGGAGATGTAGAGAACGGATGGGATCCAGGGAAGAAAAATGAGAGTCTGCACATATATACCACCGTTTCTGAACTCGTTTGAGTTTGCGGATAATGTAAGATTGTTATCTACAGGGCCATTTGCAGCTACCACAGGAATCAGATTTAACTTTGAAACGCGATTTAGTGCGAAACGATATTACACAATTATTGTCGACTTTATATTGTTCACCTTTTCTTGCACATTAATTGTAAATATTTAAAATTAATTTATTTTAAATATTAGTTTTATTGTTCTTTACTGAATTTATTCGTTGTTTAAATTTTTTTTACTAATTAATTTATATAATATTGTATCTTTTACATTTTTATTGATGTTATTTTTTTCTATTTTCTATTAAAAGGTAGTTTATTTTCTGTTTATTCTCTAAATAACTAAATTATACAATTTATTAAATGATATAAATTATTATTACAATAATTGAGCTTAGAATATCTTTTCTTGTATTAAATATTATTTATATATATCATACATGTATTTTTTTTACTTTCCATATATTTATTTATATAAAAAATAAAATGTATATGATATCAAAAGGCTATTATATCTAGAAAGATTCGTTTGTTAATGAAAGAGAGAGATGAAAAGGCATTGTTTGGATATTATTGATTGGAAATATGATATCAGAACACACATGCGACTTTTCCTTTCGATCAAAATTTCGTTGTTTGTGGTGCAGTAAAAAATAATTCCCGCGTCGTGTGGACAGGACTGAAAAATTGCGCTGATAAAGTAAACGCATAAATCATTAACGATGCATTCAGTACGATATTGTGTGATGAAAAACTCCGCGAGGATGTTTGGGCCATTCTCCTCTGATTTTACTGCACCAAGAATAATAATTCATATTTCACGTTCCGCGCGATCCCAAGGGAAATAAATTAAAAATCTGTCCAAACCAGGATGTGTGCCTGTAAAAACAGATCTGGCAATATGTCTCGCCTCGAACGGCTCTCTCGTTCTCTGTTATTGACGTGGATATCGTGTTATTGTTGGAGAAAATTTCAAGCATTTCGCCCCAACTCCTTGCAAGTTTGCAACAGAAATTTAATACAATTGTTTGTCTCATTACATATCTTACAGTGGACATGGAATTATTAAATTTCAAACTGAAAATGTTTTTTTACAAGATTCAGCTTTGTTTTTTTTATTTCTTAGATTTCTTATTCGTCCCCAGAATATTTTCGAAGCTTTGAAATTTTACTAAATTATATATTCATTGTATTTTATTTAAAACGCTAAAAATAAACCATTTTACGCTTTATTATTGCCGTAAAATACATGAATATTAATAGTCTGCTTATAATAAATATTATATTGCATATTGCAATGCCCTCTGTTGCATGGTAATATAATTGATATTTTTTTCCAGGCGAGATATAACAACAGCGATTTTATCGCTAACTTTTTTTTTTTTTTTTTTTTTGTGATCGATTGTAACGGATGTTATAGAATTTGTCATAGAACGACATTGTCTGCAATGACGTGCGATGCTGTAATATGATAAACGTACATTGTGTGTGTATTCGTATATGCGATATTGACGCTATGTCCCGCCATTTTTACGTCCGCTTCGAGTGGCGGATAAACCGCAACGCGCCATTATTCCGCATTGTACAAATTGAACTTTTTTTTTTGCTGCATCCCGTCTTGTCAACGATCGCTACATGATACGATGGTACAATAATTCGAATTAAAATGAACGCTGACCGAGGACAATCAACGAGGCTACAAATTTATTTGCTTTATAGAGTAGCTGTGAAGTATTTCCTTTGAGCTTTATTGATGAATGCGCATTGAAAATCAGATGTAATTACCGATGTTTCCATATAAAATGTCGCGAAAAATGTGATAGTGTACACTCACTTTGATAAGCGAATTGAGAGATTTATAAAACAGAGAAGACTAATTTGTTTTTTGTTTTTCTTTTCTTTATCAAGTTGTAAGAATTCTAATATTATTATGAAAAAAAATAGGGATCCAGAGATTCTTTCTTCTACATTAAATCGATAAATTTGAGACTCGATAATATGTTTATACTAGAATCTACGTTCTGAACAAATATTGAATCAGTTTATACAGCAATCCCATCATCAAATTATTTTTTTATTATTTCAGTTAATTTTTCATTTAGATTCTGCTTTCATTATTCCGTCGATATTGTTTTGCACGTGTGTATTATTGAATAGCCGAATAATTTAATAGTTATATTGTAATCTTAGGACGCGACTCGTGCAAAATTTTTGACTTTTACAAATTGCGATACCTGCGTGTCATAGATATTTTATCATGATAAATCAGGTTAACTGTCACGTCGTTTAATCTTGCGATTTAATAACTTGCAATTTTTCGCAAGATATACGAGCTGTCTTTTTCTACAAAAAAAAATATATATATATATATATATATATATATACATATTATATTTAATCTTCTGTTAGTCGCATTTGACATTTGTTTGCCTATTTGAAGTAAAAAAAAAATTATTTACTTTACTGTAAACAAGTATATTGGGAATCAAAAATAAATAGTAAGTGGTAAGGAATTAAAATAATAAATTATAAATTAAGAAATTAAAATTAAATAAATTTTATAACTTATCAAATTTTCGTACCGACTATTTTTTTATTCTACAAAAAATACATTTTGCATCAAATATAGGCAAAAAAAAAAAAGAAAAAACAAACAAACGCGAGAAATTAATAATTATTACGCGATTCGTTAAGTTAAATTACCTGTAAATCGTGACTCCGCTGGTCTTTACTATCGCGTTTTATCCTTCGCCAAATATTAGCAGAGGATCATCGGGTTGTCGATCAGCCGTGGATTTTCGAAAAGTCCCCGTCGTCTGAAAACGGAGACCCTTTGCAGAATCTCCTCAGAGGAGGGTGCCGAGTTTCAGACTGATATAGACAGGTCTATTGCCCGCGGGTAACTCGGGTTTCTTTGCGACCTCGCTTTTCCCCAACCCTCTACCGTCTATTAAAACCGGTCGCGTATCACGTGTACCCTCAATCTCAACATCCACCCCGGATCGTGGGGAAATTTTACCGGGCAGACTACATGTGCGCAAAAGTTTTAGAATACGGAAGATGTATTGCGAGGATGTGGAAAGAAGGAATAATCCCCTTAAGGGCACGTTCACGTGATTCCTTCGCGAAGAAGAGAGAGAGAGATTTTCGCTCCTTTAACGTACGAGGCTTGGCAAATGTGCAACGCGCGTTACACATTTCTAGTGAAATATAAACGTGCTCGCAAAATATATTTGCCGATAACATAAAACGTGTGATGTAACCCGGTGGTGGTTGCTCGAAAATCGCGCTTTTCTCGTGTTTCTTGAACAAAATATTTTAAGGGTATTAATTTCTCGTATTTGTGTTTTTTTTTTTTTGCCATGTTTGATGCAAAATGTACTTATATATTTTTCGTATACAATAGAATAAAAAGTAACTAGTTACCTACTACAATTTAATAAGTTATAACAATGATTTAATTTGAAGTTATTAATGTATTATTTATTATTTTAATTTATTAATTTAAATTTAATTTTATTTTGTTTTAAATTAATTTTATAACTTATCAAATTTTACTACTACGCTTCAAAATTAATGGTTTAGAAATACAGATTCAGCTGTGCTTGTATATCGCGATTTTCAAGAGGAAAGTAAAGTTTCTCAGATTGTTCATCCTTTTTGTCTATAAGCGTTCCACGATTTATGTATTATAGAATAATAATCGCATTTGAAAACTGGATGATCTGTCACCTATCAGAATTTATCAAACGTAAAAAAAAGTTGTTGCACTCTTTCTGAGAAGATTCATTATTAAATAGAATATTTTTGAATAAAGTGTATAGGTATAAAAATATTTTGACAAAAATATTCCGTATTTAATATAAAACTTTGCACAAGATAAAGATAGTTTATTAAAGATAAGAATAAGATTAACTTGAGATAGTATATAAAAACGTGTCTTATAATATTTTGTAATTTACTTACAATTAATTATGTCCAGCTAACGTTTAAAGTAAAATATAATTTATTAAAAAGTGTATTAATTTTATAATATTGGGTGAAATTCTTTTTTTTTTTTTTTCTTATTTAGTTCTCACTCGGAAGAGATACTAGTATAATTTCGAAACGCTCACGGATTATGACGTAATGGATTGAAATTACAAAGGTGACAGTTTTTTTTTAATTATTATATATTATGCAGAGAGCAAATTTATATAAAATAGAAATGTTAAAATATTGTTTTTAATTACGATGGGTGCTGTAATTAAATGCATGGATGAAACAAACATTGCTTTCCACAGTTTAATATTCAGAGATAGTCAAGCGGAAACCCGATGTTATGTAAGGGTAGAGGGATAACGTATGCAAAAGAAGCAACAGGATCAGCTGTCTTGCTGAAAAATTCACGCTCCATCTTAAGCCTTTTCTCCTTCAAGGCATTTTACGCTCTCTATATTGCCTCATAAAAATTCAACGAACCCTTTCTCCTCTCCCTTTTTGCTTTCTACTCTAAGGAAGTAGAAAACATTTTCTTACCCGGACAATTAAAACGCAAAGATTCCTCGTTAAAGGGGCGAGGGGATTAATTTCCAAGAGAGTTCGAGAACGAAAGTTTGCGGAATGTCGTTATGTAATTCTCTTCCTTTGTCTAGAAACTTCCGCCTAATAATAATAATAATAATAATAATATCCTTTCCAGCAAATACTTGGCATTGTTCGCGGTACTGTTTTTTTTTTTTTTTTTTTTTTTTTTTTTTTTTATACGGCTTGCGCTTTTGTATATCGCAATTTCTTTAGCTGGCTAATGGAATTTCCGGGCTGGGAAACACAATGGAATTCCGGAAGACTGGAGGCATTTCGATATCACTCAAGTATTTGAATACTCAAGTATTTCGCGTCGGCTCGAGACCTTTTGTTGCAATTTAACTGTGCAGTTTTATACAACACGTGGGCGAGAGATGTGGGAAAATGAAATGCGCTAGTTCAAACTAGTGATGGGCGATTTTTTAGAAAGAATCGATTTTTTAATCGATCTTGAATCGAAGTGACTGAGATCGATTTACTAAAAAAAATCGGACCAGAAGAATCGATCTAAAAAATCAAAACTACATAATAAAAACTAAAAAGTCATGATTTTGTAAAATGGATTATATTTGCATAACTATAGTAAATTATGTTTAACTTTAAAATAATTTGATTTATAAAATTATTTGACATTAGTTTCGGAGACACTCGAAAATATTTAAAAAAAGAATAAAAATATTTTAAAACATTTCTTTTTTTTTAATATACTTATTCAATTTTCCATTCGTGCGCAGATTGAAAAGCGCCACTTCTGGCACCACTAAATATCAACAGGTCGAAATTTGATTTTCTACAAAAAGAATCGATTCGTGTAAGAATCGAACAGAAAAGAATCGATTTGAAAAAACCGATTTTTTGAGGAGAAAGATCGATTTCCTGAAAATCGAATCGAGATCGCTCATTACTAGTTCAAACAACACCCGCCCTCCCTCGCGAAAATTCACGACCTCTTAAACCACCTCCCCTACTGAACCCGTTATCTTTCCCACGGTCGATCCTACGCTCTGTCAGCAAAGATTTAAATTTCAACCTTATTTTCACCCGTAATCTTTGGATCTTCCTTCCAAGCTCTCCTTCTCTCTCTCTCTCTCTCTCTCTCTCTCGCTTTCTTTCTCTTCTCTTACTTGCTGTTGAATAATTTAATCGCCCTACCTTAACGTTGCGGTGACATTAGCAATAATTTACAAGTCCTTTTATCTATTTTCTTCAGGCGAGTGCATCAAGATATAAATAGATGAATAGGTTCCTTTGAATGGCTAATTTTTGTGCGCCGATTATTTAAGCAATATCTTTTCTTTCTGACTTTCTCTCTCTCTTTCTCGTCAACGGAGTTCATCAGAAATTCATGAGCGTGTCGAACAGACTTTGAATATGTAAACACTTTAATATCTTATTGAGATCATTTGCAGTAAATTCGCGGGTAATAAAAAAAAAAAAAAAAGAGAAATGCTGACGATAACTATGAAATTATTAATGTGAAAATTAATCACTTTTATTGATTTCCAGTTAATTATTCTATGGGCAGTTATAACTGATAAAATAAGCATTGTTCTTAAATCGAGGAAATCGTCGCAATCTTTAATACTAATAATAAATAAATTTTACACAGTTTATAATTACAACTTTATCTAAAAAAATACGAGTTTTATTTTTGCGATTTCTTTTTTGACCTTTTTTTTATTTCTTTTACTTTTAGATCCAATTATTTTATTTTATTTTTTTGGCTTCATTACATTTTGGAGCCTGATTAACCTCCATTACAACAGCTTTTTGATCAGTTTATCACATAATATATATTTTTTATAGTTTATTTTAATATACATTTTTTAACCTTGAATATTTAATATATTTTAACTAAATTAAGTCTACTAAAAAAATATCTTTTTCTCTCAGGTTTTCACCGGCGCGGCAACGTGTTTTTACGCCTTCATAGGCTTCGACATAATAGCCACCACTGGTGAGGAAGCGACGAATCCAAAGAAGAGTATCCCGCTCGCCATAGTCTCGTCATTGATCATAATTCTTGTTGCTTACGTTACCAGCAGCATGGTGTTGACACTGATTGGTGAGTGGGCTGTTAAACAATGCATAACGCCATTGACATTTCAGTTGAAATGACACGATTCGTCCTTGCACGTACGATAATGTCCCGCCTTTTGTCTAGTGAAACGTTCAGGATGTCTACTTCCTGGAATTCTCCGGGACTTCTTTTGTACCTGAAAAAATCATGCAAGTTTCATGGAATTTTATTGGGACTCTGGAAATTTTTTTAAAAATTCTCTCTTTAATAATTTTGCTCTGAATTTTATAAATTAAATAAATTACGTATTCGATATATTATAAATAAGTATACATCTATCTCTGTTTATGTATTCAATTCTTAACAAAATATTGAATAATGCAGTACATACTCATTGTAATTTTTAGTGATAAAAAAAGTAAAAATGTTATGCAAATGAAAAATGCTTATATTATGAAAGCCATTCGGTTTTTTCAGTGCATTTGCAAATCTAGCACTTGAAACTGAAGTGGATCTGTGTTTTTTCCTTCGTGAATGAAAAGCACTAGAAAACGCATACAATAAAACAATGTATTTTAAAAAGTTGCACGTAAAACAACCTTTAAAAAATATCTAAATGTTTGAAAAAAATTTTTTACCTAGAATTTTGAACAAAAATATCTGAAAAATCACAGATTTCTTTGACAAGATTTTAGCAGACACCCTGGTACGTTTTCGCATTATTTGTGAATAATTATTTTATTGATTAGAATTAATCATCTTCAATATTTCGTACCTAATCTTTAATATTCATGAGTTGAGTTACCATTTCATCTTGGATTTTAAACCCGTATGAGCATTCAATAAAATGTATAATAGAAAATGTTAAAATTATTATAGAATTATTGCAGACGACATGTATTAAGGTTTTGATTATTAAATGGGTACTGTTATTTGGCTAAATAAAATTTCTAGAATTAAATCTGATACAGTGTTTAAAGGAGTCATCATGCTCAGTCAGGAAGCCGAAAAAAAACGTGATTTTTGAAAATTTTTTTCTCAAAACTGTAAAACTTACAATGTTATTTTTTTTATATTTGAAGAGAGTATGTTTTTACAAATTGTATATAATTTTTTTATTAAAAAATATTAATAAATAAAAAGGATATAATTCTTTCGGAGGTTCTTTTGAAAAACTTGTTTTACTGCTCGTATCTGGATCATCCGAAATAAAAAATTTGCAAAGATTTATTTAATATATTAAATTATCCAATCCTTGAACGAATAGTTTTTCGAAATATTGATTTGGGACAAAATGGCGGATGTCTAAAGTTGAACTTCCAATTTTTCGTCAATTAAAAAAAAAACTATACATCGAGAAAAAAATCCTCCCTTCAAGGACTAGTTTTTTATATCCAAAATAAGCCTGTAAAATTTGAAATAAATTTTCGAGCTATCTTGGTCACCGATTTTAAATGTGTGGCTTTGAGAAAAATACGTTTAAAGTTTCAAAACACAATATTTATTTTTTAACTTACATAGAATCATTTCAGGCTCGTATAATAAATTTTCGGTACAAGTTGGAGCCTCTATAAAACATCAATTTGATGCTATACCGACCAAGTATTCTTCCCTGCGTGCAGTTGCTGCACTATACTTGCTCCTAATAACGATCGAGCGCGGAACATGCTTATAACTTCGTCGATTTTATTCGGGTTAACTTGAAACTTACAGGGAATATTGTCCAGGTGTTACAGAAAATGTCAAAACCCAATAATCGATTTTTTCAAAATTCCTCAGCATGACCCCTTAAGAAAAAGAAAGTAAGTCGTCAATGTTTATATTTGTCAACATGTTTTTCCTTTTCCTGTTTTAGTTCCATACGACCAGGTCGATCAGGATTCAGCATTGGTGGAGATGTTTGGTCAAGTAGGGGCCTACAAGTGCAAGTACATTGTCGCGGTTGGTGCACTGGCAGGCTTGACAGTCTCCATGTTTGGCAGCATGTTTCCAATGCCTAGGATAGTCTACGCGATGGCTCAGGATGGCCTTATATTTCGGTAATGATTCAAACGTCATATAATACTGTCACATGTGTATAATATTGAATCATTAATACAATGAATGTATTTCGAATTGTCAACATAAGCGCGATAACAACTTTGTCAAATGTAAATGAAATTGTAATAATTCAAATCAATCTAATAAGTCATAAAGTCGATATCATATCTTTATCTATTTATTTATTTATTTAACATGATACATGCGGAATAGCATTATATTTTGATAATGATTTAAAGGTAAATACTATCACGTGTGTTGGAGAAATAATATGAGTTATATCATAGATATAATCAACGCATTTATATGTAATTAATATATTCACATTAAATTTTAATTATCGAAATAACAATTTTGTCTAATGTAAATAAGATTACAATAATTCAAACCGATCTAACGTATCATCGATATAATTTATTTATTTATTTAGCATGATATATGATACGCGGGAAATCCCATTACATAAAAAAATACAAATAAAAAGGAAAAAATAATTGAATAAAATTAAATTAAATTAGATGAAATTAAATAAATTGAATGAACTTTGTGGTAAGACACGTCAGAGGGGCCGTCTAAAAATAGCTGTAGTAAACGAGAATAGATATCACATGATTTAAGCGAACAATTGAATAATTGACAGCTTTATCGAAAGTGATTTTAATAAGCGCATTTTAATTATTCAGGAGCCTGAGCCACGTTTGGCCCGCGACGGGCACTCCCGCAATCGCGACTCTAACTTCCGGTATATGCGCCGCTTTCGCTGCGCTGTTAATCGGGTTGGAAGTATTGGTGGAAATGATGTCGATCGGTAAGATATAATGTAAAACAATTTTTTAATCTTTCCAATTGAATGGCGAGCATTTTTCGCATTTTTAATATTCTTTCATATGTATATAAAGTGACATATCATTGCTTGTATGATACTGATTGATTATTATTGAATCATTTTGTCAAAATAATTACTATCGATTAGTAAAATCTATTACTGTCTATTAACGGTCTCTTCGCACAAATATATTAAAAAAAATATATATATAAAATAAAAAAAATATATAATATAATATGATAATAAATATAAAATAATAGTAAATATACTAGAAAATATAATCCATAATATTTTCTTCTTTTAAAGATAGGACATATTTTATATTGCAGTTTCGAAATTTTTTTAAAAATATTAATATAAATATAAATATAATCTGTCAAATTTACAGCGCAAGTTTGAAGTATTCCCTCGCTAAAAGAAAAGGCATGTTTAAATCTCCGGTTATATTTCAGGTACGCTGCTGGCGTACACCCTAGTGTCTACCTGCGTACTGATACTGCGGTATCAGCCGCACTCGACAAATCTGGTCGAGTTGCTGCCGCAGAGTCTGAGAACCCCATGTCGATCGCCCACGAAGGAGACGCAAGGGAACGGTCAAGTATCTTATGGCAAGGAGCTTAGGCCCGATCAGCTTACGACCGCGTTGAATTCGGTCCAGGCGTCCCAGTCGGAGCTTACGACCACCAACAATGGACAACGCATCACGGTAAGACGTGATGCTCGGTGTTTGTGCAGCAAACATGTTCCGTGTGATTGAAGAAATTCCAGCTCGACGAAAAAAGAAAAAAAAAAAATATTTATACAGATAAAAGTTTAAAACTTTTTAATTTTAAAATTTTAAAAGAGAAAAATGTAAAGCTAGAGAAATGTTATATATTTGTGTATATTTTATATATAAAAATATAAAACATAAAAATATATTATAAAAATATAAAATATATAAAATTTTATATAAAATTCTTTAGCTTTACATGTTTCTCTTTTAAAAATATTAAACTAAAAAGTTTTAAATTTTTATCTGTGGGTTCTTTAGTGGGTTAAAAATGTCACTTTTACACTTGGTTATTTTCGAATTGAGAAAACTTCCGGCGAGCAATTACTTCTGAGAGAACACCCACATATTTTTTAATTATTTTTTAAAAATATTCTTTTTTCCTTTTTTCATATTTTTTCTTTTTTTTTATCTATTTAGCGAAAATTTTTCTTTAAACAAGAACAATGTTAACTTTCTGGAATATCTGGAATTTTCAACACTTTCTTTTGTACCTGGAAAAATCAGACAATTTTTATGGAACTTTATTGGAATTCAAGGAATTTTTTAAAGAAATTTCTCTTTAATAATTTTTTTATATTGTAAACAGGCGGCATATGACATTTAAAATAAATTAAAAATATATATTTATTTTTCTTTATATATTCAATGTCTTAACAAAATATTGCACTACGTGCAGTATTTCTTGTAATTTTTAATGAGATAAAAAAATGAAGTTTTTATACACTTACAAATTTAGCAATAAAATCATTTAAAACAGAAAACTTATGCAATAAAATAAACAAATTTATTTTGATATTCTTTTAATATTCTGAAACTTTGAATAAAAATATCTGGATAATTAGGGAATTATAAGTACTTTTTACAAGATTTGAGTAGGCACTCCTTCTTTAAACAAGAAAGAGTCTTTTATATCGTTAAAATATTTAAGATGACACTTTTTCCTTTCATTTTTCTCGCAATATTGCATTGTCGACCAAGGAAATTGCGTCAAATGTATAATATGATGTAAGAAAGGACGATTCGAATTTGCATTATTATTACAGGTGCGGCGGGTGAGGAGGTGCAATAGCTCGTCCCCTGATTCGGACGACACGTACGGCGGCGAGGAGGACGAGGTGGGACTGGGTAAGGACGACCAGTATCTCGTGAGCGACAGGACGGAGAATAAATTTTACGGTAGCGTTCACGCGGCCGCTGCAGCCTCGAGTTGCGGTAGCGCTCATCAGTATCCCGGAAACACGCCGATCATAGGACCACCGTTGAATTATCTACAGCGCCGGCTGCAGGTAGGATTCAAATCTAATAACAAGGACCTTTGGTAATAAAAATGTTTGAGAGAATACTTTCCTTTTTTCTTAAGGATGTTTAGTACCTATTTTTAAAAATATAGGAATTTAAGAAAATTTGCATAGATTGTTCTGATACATGTTCAGAGACTTATAAAAAAACTTAGAGTTGATTCACTGAAGCAATCAAAAGTTATAAGAATTTTAATTTGCAATGAATTTACCCGTCGATATTATTATAAATATAATTATTTTGTGGAGCTAATTATAAATAAAAGTATTAATATAATTATTTATATAAATAAGTATAAATATAATTATTTCTGTTCTTTTTAGTCCTTAAATTGATACAATTACAGATTTTCTATCTTAAAAAACCTGTAATCTTATTGATTTAAGAGCTAAAATAGATAGAAATAATAATAGAAATTTATTCAAAATTTGCAAAAGTATAGTTTAAATATAGAGGAAATATTTGATCACATAATTTTGGTCAAGTACTGACTAGTTCGAAAGATATTGAATATAATTTTCTCAATTTCGTCCTGTTATCCGAGATGATATATTATTTATTGTGAAAACGTGGTAACATAGCATTCAGCTGAGCCTTTTTTGACATTTTAATATCTTTTAAAATATGAAGAAGCCTCTATATACAGACGTGTAAGCGAGAAGCGACTAGGCATCATATGTCAATTTGACCAATTTATGAAAAATTATCATGTTGCCACATTTCTTTCTTCTCGGAGAAATGACAAATTATTAAAATTATCAAGGAAATAGTTAAAAATCTTCTATATTTTGTCATTATTTACTATTATAATTTTTATTCTGATATTTTTAATTACTCTGTACGAGTAAATTCTTTTATTTTTATAATTCAAATTTTATGCTGTAATGTTGAAATCGAGGTACCGTCAATGATAAAGTTTCTCATTATAATTTAAGAAACACGAAAATTCTCCGAAAAAAAGCAACAGAAGTTGGAAAATACATTTCTACACTCTAGCTATGAATAAATAATAAGATTTTATGCAATCTTTATAATAATCATATATTAAGATATATGAGAAAAGTATATATTCGTCAATTTCGACTACTATTTGCTCCAATTGTAGGTGCTAAACATCCTTAAACCAAATTAGAATTTCCGATGCATTATTTAAAGAAAGTTCTCTGACTTGAGAAAAAATAAAATAATTTATCAAAATAAATAATTTTGACGATTATAAAATTTGTGCATTGATTTTAAATTTTGCTTACAATAACTAATTTTATTATATACATATATATATATATATATATATATATATATATATATATATAAATTTTCAGAATATTTTCCTTCTTTTTAAACAGAATTAGAATTATTTCTGATGCATCCTTGAAAGAAAGTTCTGACATAAAAAAATAATTTATCAAAATAAATAATGATGATTATAAAATATATTCTGTATCGATTTTTTAAGTTTTGTTTACAATAACTAATTTTAATTGATTATTATGAAATTAATGAAGCATGACACTCCGTAGGCGGCTCAATATCTTTGTCCTGCGATATTCCCATGGGTGGACAGAGGTCCTGCGACAGAAGCGTCAGGACGTTACGTCATGAAGCTTGTTGGGATCTTATACTTATTGATCCTTATCTTTGACTTGATTATCGTCTGTGGGATGGGTGAGAAATTTACACTCCTATTATATATATATACATATATCTAATACATTTAATTATTCATGAAATGAATCAAATTTTAATTTTAATTTTTATATATTTTTTTTAATATAAAAAAAGACAGAAGAAAGATATATATATAGATTTTTCTTAAATATTTGATCTTGCATTATCACAGAAAAATATAGATAACACAATTTTAAAATAAATGCAAGATTAAAAAAAATTCTTAAACACTTGATCTCAACTTTATAAATCACTATAAATCACCATTAATTATTATTTAATATTGCACGCCCCTTTCCTTTTTTTTTACAGGTAATATGGGGACGTTCTCAACGATATTACTATTTCTCTTTCTCTTTGCCATAATTGGTATACTTCTCGCCATCAGTAGAAAGCCGCAAAATAGGTAGGATTATTAATTCGTAGTCTCATATAATTCCCAAATTACAAAGTCCAGCCGAGCGTGAAGCAATTTAACGAACTACGTACTAATTCCCGACGTTTCCTTTTTGTTTTAGAAATAGCGTAATGTTTATGACTCCGGGCTTACCCTTCGTCCCCGCGATCGCCGTTACCGTCAACATTTATCTCATTTTCAAGCTCAGCATCCTCACCTTAGTCAGATTTACGGTCTGGATGACTCTAGGTATAAAAAAAATTATATATTGCATTTATAAAACATATATAAAAATTCATATAAATTATTTAGTTATCTATAAGAAAAACACCAGTCGATTTACCCAGACAGCACATAATATTTATGATAAGTATTTATGAAAATATTATTTTTTAAATATTCTTAAAATGATGAAATATTTGATATATGGTAATATTTATGATAAGTAAAACATAAATATTTATAGTAATTATTTTGTAAATATTTCACAAATATTGATAGTAAATATTTATAATGTATTCAATCTAAAATTTTAAAACTATTTAAATAATTATAATAAATATTTGGTGCTGTCTGAGTAATCTGATATTTTAACTAGAAAATAGAATATATTTCGTGTACTGGTTCCTTTCTACGGATCGTCAATCAATCAGAGCCGCTTGTATCTGTCGTCAGGTTTTATCATGTATTTCTATTACGGCATCAAGAACAGCAGTCTGGAGGAGGCGAACGCTTCGGAAAACGTCGACGACGTGGTTGTCGGCGGCACGGCTGGCAATATCGAGCTGACCGTCACCGACCACCATCAACGGCAGGCGCAGAAGCAGTACGCGACGCCGGATCGCAGCATCTACGAGAGCCAACAGTTGGACGCGTTCGGCCAGCCCGTGTTCGGCAGCACGAATTTTGGCGGCACGCCAAACCAGCAGCAGCAGCAACAGCAACACATCGGCGGGGGCTATCAGCAGAGGCAAACGGCGAGCGGCCACCGCATCGACCAAACTGCGTCGACGACGACGACCTTGTTCATCGATCAGGACAACTTCCCCTCCTGGGACGATTGAGGAGCGTCGTGCGCGATGCCGAGCGGATATTAATGTACACATAACACACGAACCGAAAGAGAGAGAGAGAGAGAGAGAGAGAAAGGTATTATTACACAACGCCTGACAAACACGTTTGCGCGCGTGATTGGCATCGGATGATGATCACCGGTGACACTAGACCCTCCGGATATTGCGATGATTTTGGATTCGAACTTGGACGGCCGCGCGAGATCCTCCTGGGAACACTTTGATCAACTTTCAACAAATTGTTATTATCTCATGATATATGATTAAAATTCAGAGTGAAAATGTCGTCTTGAAATATAATAATAAGTTTGTAGGAGTATTCAAATTTGTTGAAGATAATTATATATCTTGAATACGTTTCAATTTAGTCTTTTTTCTCAAAAATATACGTGACTATTAATAGATTATCGGAAAGATTTGCACGTCGGTGGAGACCAAAATCCGCGATACTCCGAGGGTCGGACTTGTTGACTACTATATTTGGGACGAATGTAGCAAATAATTTTGCGGCAATATTTATTATTCTAGTTGTATAGTATCGTCGTTGACGAGGTTGCAGACGAGGAGGAGAAGAGAAAGGGGAAAGGGGAACGCGACATAAACCAAAAAAAGAGTATTGGGATAAAAGAGGGGAGAAGGGTGGAAGATGAAGAGACCATTACCATTAGTAGTATATAAGGCGAAACTTGTGTTTTCCAAGAGAGCGTTCTAACTGCTAACATAAGTTCAAATTTATCGCTAGTCCGAAGCGAATGCGAGACGAGAATGAAAGTGTCGTCGGGGCGAAAGGGTGACTGAGAGATACGAGAGAATGAGAGAATGGGGAAAAAACAATGAGAGACAAAATAGAACAAACGAGAAGGAGGTGTGCCTGAAGAAGAAGAAGAAGAAGAAGAGAGTACGTGTTCGAATGAATTAATAGAGAAGAGAGAACATGTTTAATTTAATTGAAGAAATAAGAAAAAAAGAAAAACAGAAACGTCATCTCTTGCCTAACTTTAGTCTTTCTCCCCCCCCAAAAAAAAAGAAGTTTAGTCTAACATATTATAATCGTATACCTAAGCTTACTACATACTTACATACGTCTTACCTCGAGTAAAAACCCTTTGATTATTAATTTACACACAATTTGTATAAATTATCTAGGATTTAAGCGCTCGTCGCCTCCCAACGGATGAAGGATTTCAATTGACGTTTGCTCGGCTTTCGAGAGGGAAAACAAAATAGACTTATTAAAAAAATTGATAAGAATAATTGTATATTTACATTCTTCGCTTTAATTAAATAAAATGGAATATGAAAATTCCTTATCAAAGATAAATTTCGAGTAAATAATAGGAATAAGATTAGATGTTTAGTTTTACAGAGATTAAATTTGATCTTTAATCGATTTTTTTAATATGTCTGTTTCTTGCAGAACAACAGAGGGAGTCGAGAGAGGGAGATAAGATTTCGTTTTCGTGTACATATCTTCGGTGTTTCGAGACAAACCGTTTCTCCGTACGTGCACAAGTCCGTTGTGCTTCTCTGTCCGCTAGTGTGTTCCGCGCGATGAATCGAGGATGATAGCCTTCGATATTAATTAAAGTCGGGAAGATGCGCGCCCGTGTCTCCGTCCCGAGCAGCCGATTACTTATTCATACCACGTGTGATGGCTTCTAATTAGTTCGGCTCGGTATAATGGATAATATAATTTGAGAGAATACGCCAGCACCGTGTGACGTGTCTAATTAACATTCATATAATTAATTTAAGGAGCGAATCAGTCATGCTAAAATCAATCGTCGCAAAGCGATCAGTCAACCAAGTATATTTCGAGGCCCAGGAAAACGTAAAAAATACGACATGCGATTGCGATAAAACGCTGGGATAGATATAACGATATCGATCCGCGATATTGCGGAACAATCGAGTAATGCGACCGGAAATTGCATAAGATTCGTCACCGAGAATTTATCGCCCAAGGTCGAAGCTGTTGTACAATCTGAGTCACGCACAGTACGATAGTCTTAGGAGGCCCAGGCTAATACAAGTAGTATGCAAAATTGATGACTTTATCAAATTTTTTTAAAGAATATTAGAATTTTTTTGACGTTTTATGTACATATGTTTTTATTGATGTTTAAAGAGTATGTTTTTTTTTTTTTTTTTAAATTGACAGTATGACATGCTGTTTCTCGTATAATTGTCTCAAAAAACTCAGTCTAGTTTTGCTGATATTTTTGAAATATTGAACCTAAGAATTTAAAAAAAAATTAATATTTAATTGACTTTTAAGAGATAAAAAAAATATCTTTAAAATAACACTACTTTTTTATGTGTCAATTTTTTCTAATGGAATTAAGTTCACAAAGTGTCTATTTTCTGAAAAAAAAACATGTAAAACCTGCAAATCTCAGAGATTCCTTTTATACCTGAAAAAATCAGAGATTTTTATTGGGATTAAAAAATTCTCTCTTTGAGTCTCTCTTTTAATTTTACATTTAATTTGTAAATAGTCAGCAAGCTAAGTAAATTTTGCATTTAAAATGTATTACAAAGATATTTTTTTATTTATATGTTTCAACAAAATATTGAATACGCATACGTATTCTTTATTATAATTTTTAGTGTTAAAAAAATGAAAATTTTATGCAAGTGAAAAATGCTTATCTTACGAAAGTTTTTACATTACATTAAAAAAAGTTACTTGAAACTTAAGAAGCTCTTTTCCTTATAAATGAAGAACATTAGAAGATGCAATAAAAAATTTAATCTGGAAAGTTTTCCTTAAAAAAAAATCTTTAAAAAGTCTTTTTACTTGAAAGGGAATTTTTTTCACAAGATTTGAATAAACAGGTTTAGTATTTTTCAAAAATATATTCTACAAAATAGAATTTTTTTTTATTTTAGACAATCACATAAAATTAAAAAAAAGCTAAATATCCAAGATTTAAAAACATTGACGTACTGTTTAAATATAAACAAAAATGTATATGTAAAACGCTAAGAATATTAATTTCCAAAATTCTCCAGAAAAATTTTTAAAAATCATCAATTTGAGAGTAAACTGAGCCCCTAATTAATTATGACACAAATTATTCTTATCTCAAGACTGTTTTCATCTCCTCAAAAATGTATAAAGTATTTTTGCATTATTAATTAAGTTGTTACCGCTTCTCCATCATTTTTTTTCTTCTTCTTCTCTGCTCGAAACGGAGACACACGTTGTGCATACTATTCGACATTCGATCGTGCATCTTCCAGAAGAGCATCGCGACGCGTCGCGTCGATTGCTCGAACGGGCGAAGGTCGTTGGCAGGTACGACGACACCTTTCCCCCGCTTTCGCGAAAACTGCATTTCTTCTCGTGTCTGTATTTACTTTTTTGTCCTGCTCCCAACCACTTTATATGATACTAACTACTTCGTCCGGCCGTGCGAATGGAAATCGCAAATTCCCGCGGCTCTCGAGTCATCCGACACCTCTCCGCGTCCCTTTCCCAAAAGTGGACGGAAGTTGACGATAGAAGGAAATTGATCGCTTCGAAAATATGAAATTGCTTCGAGAAGAAACACTGTGATTGAATAGAAATTATCGCGCGTCCAATCGATCGTTTAAATGACGGAATATCGACGGGTCCGACTAGGAGAAGAGATTGACAATTGTTTATCGTTATAAAAATTATTCTTACGGAGGATACAATTAATTAAATTATGAATATAATTATCGCAGAGTAAGATATTATTTAACGATCGAGAGAAAGAGAGAATAATAAAAGTTTACTTGTTCGAGATGAATTTAATATGTGACATATTTCTATTACGTATGTAATGTATCTATTTTTCTTTTTATATAATAATCGAAACTGCTCTATTGCAATTATCTTCGCGTATATTTCGGTCTTTGTACCAGAAGCAAATTCGTTCCAAAGATCGATCGTTCGCCCTTTGATTCCCTTTTTGTGCATCTCGCGCGCGAATCTGTCAACGCGACCGATCTGTCAACGGGATTAATCTCACGTGCGAGTTAAAAAAAAAATATATATATATATATATATATATATATATATATATATATATATATTCTGTGATCTAAATCTTGAACGGCGAACGTCGATCGTTTCGGGCATAAAATTGATTGGAGGATCAAAAGAAGAGGATCAATACTCGACATGCTACAGGGGCAGGTCGAGAGCTCGCGCGCGCGTCTCGCTTTTTTATTCTCTAACATATCGATCGGAGGTGATCTTTTCACATATCAGTATCTTTATCCGCGACGCGGGAAAGTCGCGGAAACGTTGCGTGATTATATACAGTTAGCCTACGCTAAATATGTATAGCATATGCGCGCCGTCGACGAGATATATATATATATATATATATATACATATATGTTCCAATATACGTAGAATACTTTCTATACACACGAGACTGTTCGATTTTTTAGGTAATGTACGTACACACATATAAGAGATACGGCCCCGGAGATTTGCGTTTACGCTCCTAATATTACGAATTATTAATTCAGTTAATTAATTTTTATTTTTATTTTTAAATTAATTTCCTCCAAAACGGATCACACTTTGCTTAAATTCCATCCCTGACTATGAGATCGAAAACTTGATTCTTTAATTATAGAATAGAATTTTAATAATTAAGAATTGTCAAGATATTCGATGTTGAAAATAAAATTAATAAAAATGGCATTTAATTAAAAAATTGTCGGAAGAAGATTAAACGGACGTATTATTATCTGTAATGAGGAATTTTATTGCGAACGGAGCTCAGACGTGAATTTCGATGCAATTTACAAATGCGTGTTCCTTTTCTTTTTATCTTGATCCTCTACCCCTGTAATAATGTCGCGGATATTTTAGGGAAATTGTTTTGTTACACACTGGGTCTTACGTCACCGTGATATGTCATTTTACAAGAAAATAAAGATGGGCTCCTATAACGAATACGATTTACGGATTCGAATGTAATTTTACACGCGGCACTTTCTCCGAAAGCAAAGCACAAATTCGTGCCGCTTGACCGTTAAATAAATAAATAAATATATATATATATATATACCTTGTATTATATGCATGATGAACAATATTACTAAGCAATCTTGAACATTCTCGAAATAAAGTTAGCAATCGATAATGAGCAATGAAAATCGAACGTGTTGGCATTCTCTTGTCCACGGTGACGTAACATGTGTCGCGTGTTGGAGGAGTTTATTCTGTGAAAGAATAGTGCCTGTACACATCTCTCTCCAGATGTTAGACGAAACGTTAGAGATCCCTTCCTTGACAAATGGACAAGAAAATGTGTGATGATCGAAACGGCGTGCTTAATGAAATGGAGCTAATAAAGAGTCTCATTTTTATGAAAATTGATTTAATTTCGTAGATAAATTATCGTTACGTCATATTAAAATAACGTTTAACGAAGATGGTCCATAAAATGCGTGATCTTGCAGTGATTTTAAACACAAAAAGCGCGCATGAGTCAATTTTCACGTTAAGCTGTCAAAGTGACCTCGTATTAAATTATATAAAACTATAAGAAGTATTACAGGAATCTCACTCTCACACACACACACACTTAGAGAATATAATAGATTACAGTTTACGAAGAATTACGTTCTGGGAGAAAACACGAAATACAACAAGCGATTCCTATAAGTAAACTGAAAATATAATAACTTTGCAACATTTTTTTTCCAAATCAATTTTTAATTGAACTTTAAAATCGGAAATGTTGGTATGGCTTCCTTATATTTTTTTAGCCTGTTAATTCAAGTATGCGAACAATGTTCCCAAGTAGCACATATTCGTTTCAAAAACATTTCACAAATGTTTCTGCGAAACGTTTTAGAACCGGCTTTTAAAAACGTTTCTGATTGGTTAAAACGTCCGCTTAAAAAACGTTAAGAGAAACGTCATTTTCTAACAAAACAAAAACGTTTAAGAAACTGTCAAAATACGTTTTTTTTCCTTTATTTGTGAAAAATTTGTTTATTCACAAATTCAATAAATAATGCATTTATGGATATAATCCATCTATTTTCATCATGTTCTGAATCTCTTGTCGAGATTACATCAGAAGTCAAATTAACAAAAAAGACATAATTTAATATTTATACTTTAGTACCTGTTCTTTTAGGCTTATATACATGTTATGAAAACTTGAATACGAGTTATAGTTAAGTCTGAACATGTCGCGGCAAAGGAACACGTATATTATAAAATAGATCTTTTTTGTCTTGTTGAAAAGATGATGAAAAAGACATCTTTTCGTCGACTAAAATTAATTGTGACTTTTAGAAGACTTCTTTTAAAAAATGACTTTTTTATAGGTGGAAAAATATTCTTTTAGACATCTTTTAGCCTTGTCAGAAAGATAACTTCAAAAAGACATCTTTTTGTCATCTTTTAATTTTCTGTGCTATCTGGGGATCGTCTTAATAAGTACAGTCTTAATAATGTGTATATATATATAATTTTGAATTAAAAAATTAATTTTTGTTCTATTTATAGAAACGTAAAAAATACGTTTCTTAAACCATGATTTTCAAAATGTTTCTGTTGAAACGTTTCTTATTGCTGCTTGACGGTTAAAAAATATTGGATACGTTTAGAAAATGTTTATAAAACGAACATGTGCTACTTGGGGTAGATTATTAGTAAGCGGATTACGTGTCTCGATGTATGTTTCGGGAAGAGAGTAAAACTGCGTGCGAGATCAATAGCAAAACGATAAGGAGAACGCGACATTTTACTCTTTGCTCTTTTAATTAGTCCTTCGAATTCTTAGATAGGAGAAAATGGCCTATTGCACAGAGCGGCGAGACAATGTCGGCCGAGGTACAAACTGTATAAAAATATAAAATTATTTAAGTCACAGAGGAATCTCTGCTGCGTCGAAAGAAAACGAAGGCGATCTGAACGATGTTAAAGTTTGAAAAAGAAATTTCAGGATATATATATATATATATATATATATATATATATATATATATCTTTTGTCGAGATATTGCTTTCAAATCGGACGTTTATTGTAATTTGACAAAAGGCATGTTTTATTCAAAAACTTGGCAGATCCAAGAGTTTTGCCTGCCGTACCTTGAAGCAAGTGACTCGCTGTGGAATACCTTGAGAGTTCAGATGGCTGTAAGTTGAAAGTATTAGCTTCTACGAGAGGAGACATGACGCGGAGAAATATCGCACTTTCAATAGAGGAAAGCGTATGTGTCACTTTTCAGTTCACGTGGAATTGACATTTATCGAATGCAATAACATTGTGTAGTTAAAAAAAAAAAAAAGAAAAAAGAGATTCCTTTCTGAATATAAATAAAAAAAAATATATAAACTTGCGATTCTTTTTTTCCATTGCAAGTGTGATATGCAAATAACGGAGGGTAGAAAATAAGCAATCGATGGCTAAGGAACAGTTTGTTTTCGGGCCATAATAGCGAGCGCGTGTGCTCGATGTAAATGTACGAATGTAAAGCCGGAGGAGAGAAGTACGTCTTGTAGAAATGAAGAAAAAAGGAAAAAAAGAAGAAACAAACGCTAAGAATGACAGAGAATTTTTAAAAGCCACATAAATATACATACTGTAACAAAAAAAAAAAAAAAAACTCTGATTAAAAAATAGAATACAATAGAGTAACACTAGCGGCGCTGTAATTTGGCGCAAAGTCATATTTTTTTCTCTTCGTTCTTCTCTACGATTCCCACTCTGTGACTTAACAAACAGCTGTGCGTTTTATTTTTGACACCTCAACTAACAGTGTAATGGAATCCGCGTTCTGGAAGCTGCATCCGACGTTGCACGTCAATATCTTTATATAAATAATATGATATTACCAAAAAACAAAAGCAAAAAAAAAAAAAAAAAAAAAAGAAGAGAACGGACGCTATATCAATATTAAAAAATTAACTCGTAGCGATTTTAATCTCCTACGTAAGGTACGTAAATTTGCGACAGCGCGTAACACACTCTGCAAATTCTACTCGAGTCGCTTGTTACTTACAAAAGGTGCATCGTTCCCGCGTTTATAAGCGGAAGATCCGAGATTACGAGAGGGGTAGCAGGCGACTTTATGTATAATAAATATATCGTCCAAGGATGGAAATGCGAAAGCGTTCTTTGACGTCGGAAGTTCCGTTGAACGCTATCTTTCTCGCTGTTTTGCCGAGAAAATACCAGAAAAAAAAAAAGATTTTTCTTGCCCCTAAGAAGAGCAGAGAGAACGAGGGAGAAAGAGAAAATGAAAGAGAGAATGTGAGCGAAAGCGAGAGAGAGAGAGAGAGAGAGAGAGAGAAAGTATGCGAGTGTGAATGTTGTATGATATATCTTGTTGCATGATACACTTTGTTTCTCTCGGGCCGGTCGGGTGGAGGGCACTCGAGGTATCTCGGGAAGATATATGCGCACGAGAAGGACAGAATTTTTTCCATGTAATATATATACCCTTACGTAACTATATACGTTGTTTAATATTGATAAGGATCAAAAATAAAAGTGATTATTCAAAAGCTAATACGTCCTCGCCGTTACATTTCCTACATATATACATATATGTATGTGTGTGTGTGTGTGTGTGTGTGTGTGTGTGTGTGTCGAGATAAATAAGTATAATTATTCACGAAGGAAAAATTATTGTTCAATTGAATTAAACAGATCTTTTTTATATCGTTTTTCTATTATTTCTTTTGTACGATCTTATTGTGAAATTTTTTTCTATTAATTCAGTTTTTATATCTTATGATTTTTTCTTTGTGAAGTATAAGTAACTTTGAAATGTTAATAAATGTAAAATTAAAAATAGAAAGGGCCGAAGATGAAACTAAAATTAAAGTGAACATTTTAATTTCGACAGCAGAAGGTGAGTATAGTTTTTTCATCTATATTTTTTAAATCATTTTCAACAACAAAGTATTTTTAATCGTGATATTTAACTAAAATATTTCAAAAGAATTATCTTATAGCTTCTAGAAAGGATCGAAAAGCTTAATATATATCTTTTAAAGAACAATAAATAGATAAAGAGAGTTAATTGATAAATATTATCAGAAGGAATGTTTTCGTAATATAACGATTCTTAAATAAATAAATAAATTCTTTTCACATTTTAGGCGAGCATAAATACAAGAGAAACGGAAGAGAGAGAGAATAAAAGTGGATGAAGCCCTTTTCTTGGCAGCGCGAATAATGCCAAGTAGTACTGACCTTTCAGTTGTCAGACGATCTGCGCGATTCTTGCAGTCAGTAGTCACACACCCTCATTAGACAGACGACGCGTTTGACGTTACAAGTAAGGTAATAGTCAAATAAAGACAATCAAATATCGAATAGCAATTTTTTGAAGTCAATCAAATATCGATTAATAATTTTCTCTACTCATATATATATATATATATAATTCTCTCGTCGCTCTATAAAATTTCTGACTCATCTGTCAAAACTCTTGTCTTTTACGTTGCAACACACACGGAAACTATCGACAATAACGCGTAAAATATTCGAAGAATTGTAACTGCTACTTCCGTGACGTAATCACAGACGTTGGCTGTTTTTGCGAGGTAAGAGATCACTTGTTGTCTACGATGTTTTACGAGGCAACTCGCTCTTCGTCTCTAAAGAAAATGTCAAGGTTCCATTCCGCGAAACGAGATAGTTCTGTTCTCTAACACTCGAGCATTTATGCGACATGTGGTCGTTTCTTTTAATGAAAGAAAAAGGAAAAAATTAGAATAATTAAAAATGAAAAAGATTATATTATATTTATCTAAAAAATGAAATGTTGTTCGCTCTTTCTAGCAGATGAAAATTTATAGATTTGAAATACGCGTGACTCTATGTCATTAAAAAAAATTTTCATCAAAGATTGGACAAATGTTCCTCAATTATGTAATGTCAATCTTGTTAGGCTTAAGTAGAGTTTCTTTTATTTCCTTTTTGTATAAAATATAAAAAATGCTACAGAATATAAGGAAAGAGTGCCATGGGTCAAGTACATATTTTACGAGACTTCACATTAGTCTGGTTGAACGATAACAATATACTGAATAATTTTTTATGTAAATTAAATTTACGCACCAATTTATGCAATTAATCCTGTATATGAATTATGCAAAAATGCTGCAGTATAATGCGTATAAACGCGCATTTAAATGCGGCGCACATTGCAACCTCCTCTTTGTTAGGAGAACGACTCTCGACCTGTGCAATTGCCATCCTCGTGCAACGGACAAGGCTGACTGCAAATGGCATTTCTGACATTCATAACTCCATCGCAGGTCAGTGACAATGTCCTCATATTATAGACTATTGTACGCTATAAGTTACAGCGTTTACTATTAATTTCTAATTAGTTAGAAAAATAAAAATTAAGATAAAAAAGATACTTTTTTTTTATATTACATAAAAATAATATATATATATATATATATATATATATATATATATATATATATCAATTTATTATTTTTCAAAATTATTAATTTATTCAAAATTGAATTATAATAAAAATTATTAATACTTCTAAATATAACATTATATATATAAATTAACTTTTTACATTTAAAAGTAGTAAAAATTTTTATTGTAATTTAATTTTGAATAATAACAATTAAAAATTAACAACAAATTTTGAATAATAAGAAATATTATAAATATATATAATTAATAAGTTTATATATTCATAACTAATATTGTTTTCTAGCTGCGTTTTAAATGCGAGTTAAATTAGAATGTCGCATGAATGAAACTTAGAATGAAACGATTAATTTTTTCAGCGACGACGTGTCACGTGATTGAAGGTCTTTGAGAGAAGGGCGAAACGGCCATTTCTACGGTCACTAGCGTTCTTCTGCGCGAGAAGACGACTTAACTTAGCGCGCGCGAGAGGCCATCCTCTCCCGCTTCTCATCCCGCGTGCGAAGATGATAAAAGCATGTTAAGAGGTGGCGGCCCGTCGTAGTCTTCCTTTCGGGATCGGCCCAGAAGGAACGTTTAAATTCAACGAACGGGATGGCCTCGAGACCGATCGTCCATCTGCTAATCGCCTGCGGCATTTTCGTCGCGACGACATGTGAGTAAAAAAAAAAAGGTTACCCTCTCGTGTTCCTTGAAAAAGTGAATTTGTATCCGTTTAATCGAGGCTGTGCGCTTTTTTCAATTATCGTTTTTAATTCCAGTGATGTGTTACATAATGATACGAGTGATGCGTTCTTTATTATATTATATATATAAGTTTCTTGTGTAATAGATCGCTTTTTTTTTTTACATAAAATTTCACCTCCCTATCAATTTTTTTCTATAATTAACGTAGTCATTAATGAATTAAAAATATCAGGCGCCTTAAATAGATTTAAATATGCATTAAATTGTTACACTGAATTGTGATAAATAATCTCAACACGATTTCCAATCAAAACGGTCGAAATGTTTTTTTTTAATTTGTGAAAATGACTTGTCAGAATTTATTAATTTAGTAGTTAAAGCTGAAGATTTTTTCTATCTTGAGAATTATGTCAAGTTTCAAGAAGGAAATATATTTTTAAAAGATATATATTATGTAATGTATTAAGTAGTTATGCGATGAGTGTGCAATTGAAACAGCTTAATAAGGTTGGCTAAGGCCCAAAATGCTTAGGAAATTCATATACGCTTATTTTTTATGAATATAAATGTTATGTATGTGTCCCGAATAGTATTTTGCAGCCACACGTATGCTCAGTCACGAACGCATCGGTAATTTGTATGCGATGCGCTTGCAGGTCGTGCAAAAAAAATGAATTTTTTAAGCTTAAAGCTTATAGACAAGCATGAATATTAAACCTCTACTATGAGGGTAAATTTGCATAGCCACCATACCGCGGACAGCTTGTCCTTAATAAGTAAATATTATACGTTGCGTTATATTTTTATTTATCGAGAAATAATATTCTTTTAATTTCATATTTTTAATTAAAAAATTTTACTTTTCTCCCACGAACGTGAAATAAAAGGATTGTAATGCGCCTCGAGCAGTAAAATTCCTCTTGTCCTCGGCAGACGGAAAGGAATTCCCGATGGACGAGATGTTTAATGTTCGTGCTCGTCGGTTTAACGACGGATAATCGAATTTGTAATCAGTGGAACTTTCTCCCGTTGTTTGCGTTCACGTACACCTTGTGCAATTTCTGCCCCGGGAAACATTTCTCGGGAATACCCGACAGTTTTCGCGCACGAGGCTATTGTCGTTGTTCCTCGACCTTTCGTTATATCCTGAGGCTAATATCGGACCCAGTTTCCCTTCCACTCCGAATATTTCATCCATATTGAAAAGGGCAACTCGTTGCAAAAAAAACTTTCCTAAATTACATAAATTAATTTTCATTGCAACGATAACGAATTTTATTTTTATTAGATTACTTTGGATTTCTTTTTTAAATACTTTGCTTTATCTCTGAAAGTATTTTTGGCCCAATCTTTTGCCTGCGGCAAAATCGGTTACCAACAGCACGCAGACATTGCGTAAGCGATGCGCAGGTAAATGTAGCTAATGTATGCGCATCAGACACACACACACAAACATGTACACATGGCTTCATAGAGGTCGAGTGCTGGCTATCACCGAACTTTCGCCATCGTGCGATAATCACATCTCGCTGCGTTACTGAACACGACTCATTAATATCTCCTGGACGGACTTGTTTGACGAGTTTTGTACGCAATATTGGTTGCGGTTTGAATCAAAGTCTTGAAACTGTCCTCTGTCGTCAATAATTTTGGTAGCAAAATTACTTTGGTGAAAAAAATCTCATAATTTTCTAAACAATTTTAGGAATTTTTTATTTATATTTATGAAGAAAATTCTGAAAAAATATCAAATTTATTCTGGTTTTTTAATATTTTTTAGGAAACTGTAAAATAAAAAATCTCAGAATATTTTATATTGAGATTTTAACATATGAGAAATTTTCACAAAACTTATTTACGATAAAAATATGAAATATTCTTGTATCACTCGGAATATTTATATAAGCAATTTTAATATGTAATTATTAATTTATTTAACATTTAACAAAATATTTCTGAAAAATCAGCTTTGAGTGGATTTTATTTATCGATATAGATAAACGCAAATGTTAATCTATTTTTAATTTCTACTGAATATTGAACAAAAAAAATAGAATAAAACGATCTGAAAAAATACGAGAAATAATGTAAATTTACTGATTTTTTTTTTCGAATACAAAAATTCTAAGAACACCTTCCACCAGGATATACGATAGATTTAAAAAGAATTTGAGAGTCTTATTTAAAATAGGAATTTAGGGTGAATTGTTTTTTTCAAAGACTTATCGCATTTCAGCGCTCAATCAAAATGCCAGGTTTTCGAATCAGCTGTTTGACAATCAGCTGAGTTACAACCAGCAGCAATTCTCACCGAAACGAGACGCATCTGCATCCTGTCCAGAGAGGAACGGTCGTTACTCGGTGCAAAATCAATGCGACGCTTATATCGAGTGCATCGATGGGGTTGCTGAAGAAAAGTTATGTCCTGAAGGCTTATATTATAATCCTGAGGCTCGTTTCAACTATCCTTGCGGATATCCCATCGACATAGATTGCACGGGCAGACCAAACTTGCGTAAGTTACGATCAATCTTTATCTTGACAGTACATGATATTTATGATAAATCTTCTTTCTATTATTTACTTTGTTAATGTTATTTATTTTATTTAAAATTTATTTTACTTTATTTATATTAATACTATCTGTTTTATTGATTTTTTTTTTGAAATATTACATAAATATTTTATACAAAATAAATATAAATATTTCTTAAACTTTTGCTGGGATATTTATGATAAATCTTTATGGTCTGTAGATTGCAAAATTAAATAAGGACCTAAAAAATAAGAAAAAAAATAGAAAATAAACAAACAAAAATAAGATAATAATATAACAAATATATTTTGATAAAAATATTTATTATAAATATTTTGTATATAGTTTATAAATATGATATGATAAATATGATTGTCTGAATAATTTTCGTCGATAAAAATAATATTACAATATTATCAGATTCTGATTTTAATTATGTTGTAAAGTTTGCTGCTCTCTTCAAAATTTCAATATATTTCTATCATTTAAATGATCGAAGCTCTATTAAATGACAAAGATTTTATTACAAGTCAACAGTATATTAAAGTGCGATTAAATAACAAAATTTTTTTCATTGAATTTCTTTTAGAGAAAGCAAACCCCACCGAAGACTGTCCCCATCAGTACGGCTACTTCAAGATCGGCGATCATCAGCATTGCGGTCAATTCACGAATTGCGTGGACGGTCGAGGCTACGTCTTCGATTGTCCGGAGGGCCTGGCCTTCAATCCGGAGACATATCGATGCGACTGGCCGGATCAGGTGCCAGATTGCGACGCCGAGGCTTTCCTCGGCTTTCGTTGCCCGGAGGTGAAAAGTAGCCCCTTCGGACTGGACGCCGAGACTAAGTTTTACCGCAGCAACGCCGACTGTCATCACTATTACATTTGCGTCAATGGCCGTCCACGATTGCAGAATTGTGGCATCGGAAATGCCTTTAACGACCTCATCGACGCTTGCGACGCCGCGGAAAATGTCACTGGCTGGTGAGTGATATTTAAGAAGATCTTTTATCAAAATCGCTTGTCCGTGTTGCCTTTCGTCTATGAAACTTTTCACTAAAATTTATAAAAAAATTGTAAATTATTAGCTATTTTATTTATGACTAGTTGCCATATAAAAAAATTGGATTTTATTCTTAATAATACAAAAATAATACAAAATATTCCGAAATTTGAAAAATACCTTTTCATTAAATAATTATGTAATTTAATATATATATATATATATATATATTACATAGAATTTTTATTGTTTATATTTTTTAATGTTTTTTAATAATTATACAATTATATAATTATTCTTCGACAATAATCGACTGTAATAAAATGGCTGATGTTTATATTGTTAATTCGTAATAATTGTGACTTAAATTACACGAGTTACTTTAAATTAATTCTTTCTTTTTCAGTGAACATGAAGCAATAGTTAAAACCACTCCGACATATCAGCAGGCGAGGCTTTTTTAAATTCGAATGGAGTTGAAGTATAAAGATTGTGACAGAAAGAAAAGTAATCAAGAGCTGTAAAAGTAAAAGGTGTGCATCAAATTTCAATATGTAATACGACATATTTTAATACAAATTACGTACCCTTATGTAAACGATTGCAAATCGCATACATTGAACATGCATTATACTAATTGAGGACAAATGTATAACAGATCCAATTACAATATATTATATATAATATAATCGTATATACATAAGTTGATGCTGCAAGCAATGTATATATTAATGTATAAATTTCGTTTCCTCTCTTAAGTATATGTATTTAATGTAGAATTGTAAAACTTTTAATAAAAATATAAAAATAAATACCTTCTATTTGATATACCAGTGAATAATTTTCGTAAGGTTGTTTTTACAACTGGAATGCAATATTACATGTATTGATATATAGTTTTACAACAAACTGTATTATTTTATGATATATTTAATAACTGAAAATAAACGTCAGATTAATGTCAGATTCTTAGATTGAAATTTTTCTTTTTATTTAGAAAAAAAAAATATACAAGTTTATATAAGAAAATATTTGCTAAAGATAAAAAAAAAGGAGAATTAAGGAGATATTAGAATATAAAAGGATAAAGAATGTAAAATATAAAATATTAGGATTTAAGGATATAAAAGAATTTTTGTTCTAATATACACAGGAAAAAGGAAGCACAGTAAAGATGGAATAAATTTCACACACATGTATGCATATAGAATATACAATTATTATTGACATAGTACAATCGCTTACAAAATATAATAGCTATAATTTTTTTTCGAATATTATACGTCATTGCGTGCACGCAATATGTACATATGTGAAAATTGTCAACGAGTTGCACGCTCATTTTGGCGACACGTACGAATTTCCTAGATTCTATCTAAATCGCTAGATGGTCCGGAATAAAAAAGGGAGACTTCGTAAAAATATATATTTATTATATAATATATATTTATATATCTGAGGTGCACTTTTAATTAAAGCACGTTAATTAATAGTAGGAAATTATCAGACCATGTAAATGAAAGATTACGCGAATTCTTTGATCAGCGTGTTTTATTTTTGTGTAATAAAATATACGGATATTATCGAATATATGCATATTAAAACGGATTGCAAATCGTAAGTCGCAATCTTTCTTTCTTACATGTAACGCATTTGTTAAATCGACTACGTCTTGCACGCTCGTCACTTTGAGATATCTACGCTTTATCGAGCTAAATTCATATCTAAAAGATGCTTGAGCAACGATGTTACGTCTTATTGCACTTTTTGGTTCGACGAGACATTGATTCGAAGAATTGACATACAAGTAGAATAAGATGAGCGTTTATATCTGCGACATTTTATTTGTAGGCACATTTTATTAAACGCGACAATGAAAATAATATTAATTATATGTAGAAAATAAAATTTTGTGAAAACATTTTTTATAAAACAAATTATTATTGCATATATAAAATTAAATTTTATACAAAACACTATCAAAAACATGAGTGATATTCCCTTGTAAAGGTATTTTAATTGTGAAAATATTTTCGTACATTTTTAACGCATACCACACATTCTGATGTGTGAATATCATTGATTCATGACAAGAATTGACGATCCGAGACCAGAGAGGGGCGCATATATTTTATCAAAAATATATTTTATCTCTCGATATCGAATAAAGTTATCTCTTCGTTAAAAAATCAGCTGTTTCCGTGTCAATATAAATTATCGCGCTACGAACGAGGTGCTAAGAGTAACGAGAGTGTTTCTTCGGCAATATTCGGCAACGTGTTTAAAAAAGTTCACGCGTCATTGAATCGGTCGCGTGAAGGGTTACAAAAAGACTACTTTACACAGTCGTGTCTTTGCTTAAAGTCTCTCTTTCTCGCGCCTCGGGAACAACGTAGGAACCGATTCTTCGCTCTCTGAACTTAACGCTAACAATAATTAATGCCGTGCGATGGTTTCAGGTGCACCCACGAAATTCGCACCGCATCGGATGTGTGTGCCTCCTCGATTTTATCCCACCTGATCCGATCAGCGATCGCGGGCCGATCGGATCGACATTAATTTTAATAAGTGTGAATCCAGCGCGAGGCGCTATGGCAATGGGCTTAGGAGAAGAGAAGGGGCTCTCTTCTTTTGGGTATGCTTAAAAGAAAAAAAAAGAGTTATAAATACACTACGGAGAGTCCTATGGAGGATTCACGAATTACCAAAATCAACAGAGTGTCGAGGGTGGAGGAAAACACGGTGGAAGGGATAGGGAAGCCCTTCACTCACGTCACCAGGACCGATTCCGGCACTTGCGATTACGCACGTCGTGACGGCAGGTCTGCGTCTCCTCGTCGAATGCCGTGCCTTCCTCGCAGACGAACCGGAAGTCCAGCACCTGCCGCCTGGTGAAGCCCGGCGAGCAGTAGTGGAAGAGCCGACAGTCCCTGACGTCGCCGTAGAAGCGATACATCTCCTTCTCCAAGCAATTGAAGCTCGCGTGCTTCCGGGAACCCGCGGACTTTCGCTGATGGATCACAGATTCCGTCGTCGAAATAATCGAGGTGGGAATCGTCGAAACTGACGTCGACCGTTCGGCGGGAACCCAAGGGATTTCGGTAACGTAATGTTGGTCTTTGGCGGAAGCTGTGACCTTTGCTTCTTTAGGGTACTTCTCGGTATCAGCCTCACTGTATTCAGTGTATGACTTTTCAAGGGGCAACGTCGTCAGAGGTAGAGAGGTCGTCGCGAAGATCTTTTCCGTAGTTTCCTGCGGTTCAGTTTTCACTTTTATAGTTGTCTGCTCGACAGCAGATGCGAGGGTAGTCAGCCTGGACAGGAGATAAAGGGTGGAAGTCTCCAGCTCTTTGGTCGAGGTCCCTGAACTGGCATCCTTTGAAGAGTTTACGGGAGAATTTTGCTCGGTCGGACTCGAAAGTTGATCCTCCTTGTTTGTCCGATTGCTTTTCGCAGAAGTATCAACAGGGGTTGGTTCGTTCGCCTCCAGCTTGTTCTCGAGAACACTCTCCTCGGTTTTGCCAGACTCCGTCATAATTGCTGTCGTCGTCGTTGTTGTTACATACTCCGTCGTAGTTTCCGTCGGACTTTCTGTATTCAACCTTTCCGTAGTAATAGTCTCAGTGGTAGAAATAGGTTTGCGCGTCAAAGCAATCTTCCTGATCACCGGCTTCGGCGCCAAATCGTTGTAGGACTTGGGCGGTTTCGCTGGTTTCGGATTAACCAAACCTATTCTCGATTTAATCACCACCGGAACCGGGGTCGTCGTAGAAGGAATGTAAGCATAAACCCTTCTGTTTCCGGGTTTAGGAAATTTCGGTGACGTGGGACGAGTGGTAGTAGTCATCGGTCTAGGGGTAGTCGTAGTCGTAGTTGTAGTCGTGGTGGTAGATGTTGTACTAGTTGATGACATTGTTGTGGTAGTCGGCAAAGTCGTGGCTAAACTTGTAACCTTTTCGAGACCTGCCACTTCCGTGACACTGTCCTCAGTCTGCATTTCCGCTTCATCATCGATCGGATGTGTCTTCTCCTCCCTAGAATCATTCGATTTGGTGGCAGTTTCCATCTCCTTGTAATTTTCTGGCTCGTAATTGTCGTCGACGTAATCGTACGCGTCGCTTTCATAGGATTCCGACGTTTCCTTTGTCTCCGCGTCATCGTCTCTCTCATTCGACCTCGGTAATTCGTCTGTGAATTTTAAGATACCTTCGGTGCTGCTTTCAGCGTCTTCAGTCGAATCCGTAACGTCCTCCTGAGAATCGTTGTATTCTTCGGAACTCGTGTAATCAATGGACGTTGTATAATCTTCGGTGCTCTCCTCCGAGTCCCTGTAATCTTCTTGGACGCTAGTTTCCTCGCGCGAATTTTCTGCGGACAGTTCCATCGTATCCGGATACTCGTTTGATCCTTCGTAATTCACCTCTTGGCTGTATTTCGTAGTCGAATGATCCTCTTCGTTCAAATCATCAGCTTCGCGAGTAGACGCAGAGGGAATCTTGTTAGGTGCCTCTTCCGAGCTCACTTGGAACTTTTTCTCTTCCGTGTTCGCGTTGGATTCGTCATCGTCCGGAGTTTCGTATTCTCTTGACAAGTATTCTTCGTCGTCGGACATTTTCTCTTCGAAAACGTGGGTAACTTCCGTCGATTCCGTTTCCACGACGCTTTGCGGATTTTCAGTAAAGTTCTCGTCTTTTAAACTAGTATATTCGGTTTTCTGTTCTGCCCCTTCCGATAAATCCCTCGTGCTATTCTCCGTAATTTGATGACCGAACGACAGCTCAGTCTCCTTGCTTTCTTCAGCGTCCTGCGAGTTTTTCGAATACGTCGAGTCCGGATGGCCAACCGTTCTCGCGTCTATTTCTTGGGAAGTTTGCGACTCGGAATCTCCGAAAACCTGGCTATCGATTTTCTCCGCAGCTTTCGTCTTGGAAAGTACGGTAGACGGGGTAGCAGATGTAGCAGTAATAACACTAGCAATAGTAGTGGACGTTTTATCCACTTCCTCTTCCTGCTGAATCGCCTCTGTCAGCTCGACATTCTTCGTTTTTTGCTTTATTTTCGAAGATATTCGTCTCCTCGAGGGTCTAGTTCGAGAAACCTTCCTTCTCGACCCAGACTCTCTTTCTGTAGAATCCTTGACGCGTTTTTGCTCGCTTGTGTCTTGTGGAACTTCTAGTTGTTTCTCTTCGTCAGCTACGAAGCCCGATCGTTGGTCCTTTGTCAAGTATCCTGTCATTTGTCCGTTATATATAACTTTTTCATCAGCCTTCGATGCAGCATGCAAATTAGATTTACTTTCTTCTTTAATAATAATCTCGACAGGAGCGTCAGTTTTGGATATTTCAACGTCAGAAGTCTTGAAGTCATTGTCGGAATCAAGTATTATATCTTTATCATCTTTCGAAGATTTGGTTGTGAGTTCAACGTTAGTTTCGAACTTTGATTCTGATTCTGACGTATTTTTAATATGCTTCTTCTTGTCTAACAGCTTTTCAGCTTCGACATTTGAGGATATATCTTGGTGACTCGATTTTTTATCCTCCACTTTTTTATTTAGCATTAAATGTTTCGAAGCGTCTGTCTTCAAATCTTCTAAAGCGCCTACCTTTTCCACCGCGATATCCTTGGTCCGTTGTACGGATTTCGCCTCGAGAGTCCCGCAATCTTTCGCCAAGTGTTTATTTTCAATTTCATCAGCAGTGTTGCGAAAGGCATCCTCGTCCGCTTCGTCGCTGAATAGGATATCTCGAAACTTCATCAGACTCTCCCTAATAGCCCGGAAATCTCCGATCTCGACATCTTCCACGTTGGTCGCTTCATCCTCCTTCCTACGCGATTCACCCTCTCGTGTCGCTTTAGAATCCCCGTCTTGACTGCTCGCGCCGTTGATCAAGTGATAGAGCTGAGATCGTTTTCTACGCGACAGTCGTGTCTTCTCCATCGCTCCTTCTCTCGCGACCTGCCGACTTTTGAATATTTTCGGCACGTCTCGATAAAACGGATCGAAGGACTCGTCGCCTTCCTTGTAGTCGTCGTAGCTGGCCGGTATCGTTGGCAACGGCAGCGTCACCAGTTGCGTGGAGTTCAGGGGTCTGCCGGACTCGTCGCTCACACTCGCCTTTGCAGTGACAATCACTCGGGATTGCGACGGTAACAATGGTGACGGATTTTGCACGATTCTCTGAATATCCGGCGGCGGTAGATTTATGGTGATCTGATGGGGCTTGAGCTGCGGCACCGTCACGCCTGGCGGATTCACCCGGTGAATGCCCCCCCGTTGAGTAACCGACGATAACTGATGAACGACCGACTGCGAGGGCTTCGGCGAAGGTCTCGGCGTCGGATAAAACGATCTGACGGTCGTCTCGATGGTGGCCGTGGACGTCGGCAAAAAGTTGTCGGATATCCTCTGCTGCTGCTGCGAAGTTTGAATCATTTTCGTCTGAACCGTGCGAGAGGACTCTTGCAGGATTGGTACTGGAGCTATCGTCAACTTGGACACCTAAAATAAGAGATGAGTTTTCAAAATAAAATCTGAATTGAATTGAATTTAAACAATTTACCTTTCCCTTATTAGTCGGCTGTATCGCCTCCAGCGCTCTTATATCTTCGTGGTCATCCTCGTCGCGATAGTCGGAGGTCTCGCGTGGATTGTTGCTGTGCACGAACTGTTCGGTGGTACTCGCGATGCCGTGATTGTGAAAGATGGGGTTGATCAAGGCCGCCGGGCTGTTGGCGTTACTGTTGAGCAGGGTCTGTATCGTCGTAGGGTGGTACAGTGGCGTCACCGTTGACGGTTCGTTATGTTGGATGATCTGCGGCGACGGACCCACCGTCGAGCTGTACCTGATCTGCGGATGGATCTGCGGGGACGATGTCGTCGAGCTGCCGGCGCTTTGACTGCTGAACAGCTGATACGACGTAGCCTGATTGTTGACGCGCTCGCCACCATTGTGGAAGATGTACTGGTGATGATAGCCGCCGTTCTTGTCATCGTACAGCGACTTGGATTGGCTCGTATGAACCTGGGGAAATGGCGGCTGGGGCTGATAGTGTTGTGGATAACCGGCCGGATGTTGAAAGGACCCGCTTGCCACAGTGGTGGATGGTGGTTTGCTGGGCCGAGAAGTGGTCGTGAGGCTGGGGGTGGTCGAGGTTGTGCTGGGTCGCGCCGAGGTCGTTCTTATCTGATGATCCTCCACTGGGTGATCCGTAAGATCGTCCTCGTCGTCCTTGTCGTTCTCGTGAAGGCTGCGAGCAGGAAAGGGAAGTTTACGGGATCAGTTGGGTTGCGTGGGAAATTACAGATTAATCTTGACCTATTTAAACGCGCGTTTGCGTGTCTCATGGATTGTCAGAGAAGAAATTGTCAATGTTATAGTGGCCAGAGATCTCGGCAGAAATCTCAACGCATTCCTGAGTCTCTCGTAGCGTGTCCGAGATAACCGCTTCCAGGTAACGAGCGTTGATCGTCAGACGACTCTGACGGATGATAATAATGACGTTAACCGTATAAGGTCGCAGACGGACAGGCGGCAAACGAGATTTACTTTGGCTAAAAATAGATGACCGTCAATGAGAGACTAAGCAGCCATATCGTCGAATGGAGCGTATAAATTTCGTCATCGTGACAGTTAATCGTTACAATTTTTATCTGCATATATATATGTATGATCCAGTCGGCGCGAAAGGAGAGGACATTCTGATACATTCCTGAGATACCGCGAGTGAAGGAAAGCCAGTAAAGTATTTATGGACGCCCAAGCATGCCTTTTATAGCTCGCAATTTTGTACAGACTCGTCTAAGGTTTATAAGTACAATATTTTACAGGAAAAATGCATACGCGAGTCGCACGAATTGAAAATATGCTAAAGTGGACTTTGAAAGCATGTCGTTTTTTTTTTTTTTCTTTTTTTTTCACCACAATTTATTATATGCGATTATATCTCTGCTTCGGATATACATTGCATAAATGAAACGAAGCGAGAAAAATGTAGCAATGAAATGGGAGGGAGAATTTTTTTTGAAATGCGACGAGTCGATATTACGTCACACAGTACAGGATATTCGGTAACACTGGTGCGAATTTAATTTTTAAATTTATTGATTTGAAATTTGAAATCGATTTCTCTCGCCCCTCTTTCTTAAGAGGAATTTCTTGCTTTGATGTATCTTATATTTTGAATGTCTTAACAATTAATAAGGAAGAATACCAGACTTTTTATTTAAAAATAGTAAAAACTTCATTATTTATTTACATCCAAGAAATTTAGATAATTTTAATTATATTCATCCATACATTTTATACAAATTAAAAGTGAAATAAAGGAGATGCATGTTTGAGATATTTTTGAGTCAACTGGCAATGGTACATATTTTATATGCGACCGGCAAAGCAATCAGAGTGCAACAATTTATTTCATTCGATAGCCAGTTTCTTAGCTCGCAGCGACTTGCGAAATCGGAAAATAGATTAGAATAACTGGCTTGGGGGGAGCATATCACCCATGTTATTTTTCGCAAATCGACGAATTGTCATTAACCCTGTGTCACCGACAATTTATTTTCCCGTGTGATATATATATATATATATATATATATATATATATATATATATATATATATATATCGGAAGTCTTAATTTATAAAAATGAATAGGAAATTGCGCCATCGATTTTTACCTGAGTGTCACGGCGTTATTGCCGTAGAGTTCCAGATTCAAATTGTAAAACCGCTCGCTTTTACTACAATCGACCTCATCGACCCTCTCGCAGACTCTGGTTTCCTGGTCGAAGACGGTCCCGTTCAGACAGAGGAACTTTATATCCATGATCTCGTCTGGAAACACATCTCACGTTGAAGAAGAGGATATCATTATTTGAGAAGACTCTGGGCTTTCAAATTTCGTCGAGACTAGAGTTTCCAATCCCCAAGACAATTTTAAATCCCGGGATTACGAGATTTTTTCAGCTCAATCTCGGGATCCCGGGACTAGTCCCGGGTTTATATATATGAACAAAAATAACAACAATATTCATAAAATTATAATTTTATTGTTACAGTTAGAATATTAGAAGCTTAGAAAAAAAATAAAATTGCATATCATTAATGTCTTTAATTTTAATTAGTAATTTTTAGACAGATCTATAGGCGTCTTTCCCTGACGTTGCGTCATGTCCACGAAATTTAAAATAAGAAGCTCTATCAATATATAAAATAAATAAATCCCGGGATTTATAGTGTCGAGTCCCGAGTATTTTCGGGACTGTAAATTTGGCCGGGATCCCGAGTTTGGAAACCCTAGTCGAGACACTTGTTAATTTTATTTTAATTTATTTTTACAATTTTATTATTCCTGGTCCTTTTATTTTTTAAAAATAAAGATACCGTATTTTTTCGCGTTAAAATTTCACCATCTTTGAAGAAACGTGCCTTGCAGTCCATTTCGAAGATATTTGATCCCCGAACTCCCCCAGACAAAATTGCACACGTCGCGTTCACCTCGCGATCCGGTCTATAAAATCTACCTTATACAAGTAATTATGCAAATCGTTTTTATATGTCAAGCGTTCACGTATCGCGACGAATGATCGCGGAGTCGGCTCCTTTTGCATCTCCGGCTTGATTCAAACTTGTCACGAACGTAGAGATCCGGTAAATTAGAATTAGACGCGATAATTAATAGCGACGCGAAACTATTTAAGGCCGACGCGCGTATCGATGATAAGTAGATCGTTTCGAAAGGTCCGGCCGAAGGTCCCGTCCAAGTTTTGTAATCAATCGGGAGATCGTTTTACGGCGAGAATGTCACGGTCGCCGAGGAACGTTTACTGACCTAAGCCCGAGAGTCTGGCTTTGACTCGTCATGCAAAGTCGTTCTCCCCGTCTGCGATTCCGATCTCGAGAATTTAAATTCATATTAAAATTTTACATTTTAAAGCGTTTAAAAGGGACGTTTCTTTTTTTTTTTTTTTATCATCGAGATTTTTATTTCGCACGCAAAAAAATTAGTAGCAAATTAAAATTTATATGTATATAAAGAACAGTATATAATCCTTTTAGAAAGATTTGATGATCTCAAATGTCAACAATATTGTATAATTTTATTTTAATATTAATAATTATAGTAATGGCCTCAAGAATATATTATTTATTATCTTAAATTTTTTTATTTGAATATATTTTATTTGTCCATCCAACATTTTTTTCTTTTATTCATAAAAATTATTCTTGAATATAATAAAAATACATTTCTATTAAATGTCTCCGAACAACTAATTTGTTATCACATTTTTTTATCGCTATATAATCTCATTTCAAGATTTACATATTTATGAGAATAAAGATATTCTCAACATAAGAATAATTTTTTTTTGTATTTTGAGGATTTCATCTCTCTCCAGAATATAAAACTACCTTTCTGGCCGATGGTGCACACGTGAAACATTTGACAGCCCGCCTCGACATCCGCGTAGTATCCACCAATCACCTTTCCTTGACACGAGAAGTTCGTCTCCGGCAGGTTGTCGAAGTCCAGATACTTGAAAGGCCAAAAATCCGGCAAGTTAGCAAAGAGAAAATTCAGTTTCTCGTCGCGACGACATTTAAGAGTAAATGACTATAATTTCATTTAAATTAGATTTTATAGACACTTACGCCAGGTTCCCCCGCGCTGCATAATAAACGGCCATGTTGGAGATTGAGGATCGACACGAAAACTGAAACACAAAGAAAAAAAGGATGTGAGGGCACAGAAATTTGCATTACGCGAATATATATGTATATAATGTATAATTTCTATTATATTTATAAAAAAAAATGAAATCGTTTATAGTATATTAATAAAACTATATATGTCTAACTTTATCTACACGTATTTTAATAAACTCGAAAACTGCATGTCGCATCTAAATATTTAACAGTTTTTTGACTAATTTCCTTATTAAATATTTTATATAAAAATATGTAAATGCTAAAAATATCTTACAATTTTTCCTGAGAAAGCTTTACCTAATTTTCAACAAATATGCTTTGAATAATGTCTTTATAAATATGTATTAATAAAGCTATTTATCTTTTAAACATTACTCGATAAACAAAATTTAAATATCAGAATTCAGTACTGTAGAATTATTATTGTATAACAGTGAAATGCATATGCATTTGTTGATATGCACATGCAATATGCTCGAACGTTTAACGTAACAATTTTATGTGCACACTTAACACGGATAAAATGTCAAGAACTAAAAATCCTTTTAATACACAGAAGATATAAAATTAAATTATTAATACTTGTTTTTTTAATTACGTATAAAATACACAAATTATAAATTAAAATTTTAAAATATTAAATATGTTCGAAATAACATTTGAAAGATTAAAAGGAACAGAAAGTAGAATAATAAAATATTTACGGAATAAATAAAGTAGAAAATATATCCAGACAAATTTCTTTTGAAAAAAGATCACAATCATGTTACATTTTTATTTTCCAATTAAAAATTATTGAATCTTATCTCACGAAATAAGATGGAGCCAATCGTAACTGAAGTTTTAAATAAAAATGTATCTATAGAAGACATAAGAAAATTATTTAACAAAGATAACGTAATTTTTATTTATACTCTTTTTCTTTAATTTTAGATCAAGTGGATAAATTTTGTAAATAAAAATCTTAAAATAAAATTTTGTAGAAAATGGCAACACGCGTTTATTCTTATTGTTAGTATTACATTTATAATTTCCTCCGAAGCTTAAAGTACTCGTTCTCCCGTGCTATATTTATCGAGACATTTAAATCCAACCATATATAATACCCGTGTTATTATATGTATATCGAATGCGAAATAATAAGAGAAAAATTGTATTCTTTCCAAAAAATAAAATTCTGCTCGCGACCGTGCCACATTCGGCGCAGCCGTAATTTATGACAGTAATTTATGCAGTTGTGCAATCGTTAGGTCCAGGGTCTGCTGTGAACCCCGGTTGCATTAGTTGCAGCTATAATTATGCACAACTATCGTCACGCATCGACGATAGGTTAATGCTCCAGAAATTCGAGTTTGTAATTTCGATCGGCTACCGTTACATATGTACAACGTAATTTTGCGTAAATGTAACATTACGTAAGCGCGATTAGAGTAAAGAAAAGAAAAGTTATATTAAGTCAGACAAAGATTAATGAGACGTAATTAAATAAATATTAATTAAGATGGGCTTGAAAAATTAGGACGAATTTCTGAAGAAAAGTAACAAACAACATTTGTAATTTTAAAAATAAATATGTTTTGCGTTATCACGGTAATAAAAATTTTCTCTCTCTCTCTCTCTCTCTCTTTTTTACCGGATACCAGAGAAGCCTTGTGAAAAAATATAGCAAGACAAAATTTAATCAAAAAGGTAATAAGACACTAGAATAGGCAACTTTCACCTCGCTTATCTAACACGCGCCACAGACAGGTGTTAATTGTTACCGTCAGATTAAATTATATTCGTCACGCTGACTCCGTTTCGTACTCAATTATAGCTCGCTAATAATTCTTTGGATATTCAAATTGCAATCCGTATTTTTTTATCAATAAGCATTTATATAACACGACTTTGTATAATTGATTTATCGAGCATAACGCTTCATTAATAACGCCTCGACATAAAAGTATAATTATTAGATATATTTATAAATACACATGTACGGTGATATTTCAGAAAGAAGGAGAATAAGAGAGTTTTCTTTTCTCGCGCAGCAAATATTGAAAATAATTTTATTTTAATTCAATTATTTGAAAATGATATAAATAAATAATTTTACTTAAAAATTGAAATAAGCATCTGAATAATACTGTCCATTTTTAGATACACAGATCTTTTTTTTATAAATTTATAAATTACAATTATTTTTGACATATCGTCCACTTCGCAATTTGATTATTTTACAGCACAAGTCGCACCTGTTTGCTTTATCGTGCTTAATAATACGCTTGATCGCGAATGACATGTCGCGCCTGTCATTCTGTCAAACGAGTGGAAAACCATCGGCACTCGATAACTTACGAGCCACTTTTAATTTCCACGTCTGCAAAGACGAACAGACCTTTCACCAAGACAAGTGGCGCTTGTGTAAAATATATTCCGCGTTGTAAAATCGTTCGATCTCGATACATTCGATTATGCAATAATTTCGATAAAAAAGGCAAAGAGAAACAAAGAGAGAGAGAGAGAAAGAGAAAGAGATGATGTAAGCCGGTGTGAAACAAAAACAACGACACGGTAGTTAAGGTACTCTCACGTCGGATGTTTCGCCAATTATTTTTTACATATGCTGACCTTTCGTTCGACGATGTCTGACCGCGACGTCATGTTAGTTTCCATCAGTTTCACTACGGCCAACGTCGTTAATAACGCTGCATAGCTTTCTCGAGGTGAAAGAATATTCATCCTCGTCGATGTCGCTCGAATCGGCAGTGGATGATTTCATTAAACGTGTAAGCCATTCTTGATGATTGATTTAATTTGTCTTTAAGAATGGAAGTAAATAAATCTCTCTTTCTTTCTTTTTTCTCACTTGTCAAACTTTGAGATAAATAAAATTTACGACTGCACTGCGAATTTGTAGACTTTTTAAATGATAAGATTTGCGGATCTCTGTATGCAATATAGACAAGATAAAGTACGGATTTGCGGATGCTGAGCCCGAAAGGGTTATATGGATCGATCCAGGCAAACGCGTCTGGCGTATAAGAAGCTAAAAAGGGAAAGGAGGAAGAAATGGAAAGCGCGCTCGTGGCACACACTTATACACACACACACACACACACACACACACACATATATGTCAGGATTCCATGCTAGAAACCGAAATTTCATAAATAATTCCTGGGGCATACCGCGCTCGGCCGACTGTGACGAAGTTCCTTGAAACTCCTCTCTTCTACTTCTCCTGCTCTAATCTGCTCAGTCGTCCATGGACTTTTGCTTTCATTGATCGCGAACGACGATCGAGTATTCCGTGGTTGCCGCACGAAAGATCCGCGAGACTCGTCTGATTTCATTTTTTGCCTGGCATCCGAAAAATTTAAACGTTTAAGTCATTACGATCATGATTTCACAATCTTGTCGATACTCTGAATTGGTGTCAAGGAATTTTTGCCGACGAATGCGCAAGGTATATTGCAAATTAATAACTTAATTTAAATAAAAAAGGGAATATGATCTCGAAGGAGAACAGAGAGCAAATCAAATATCATCTTTTATTTAGATTATTTTCAATTTGAAAAGAATGGATTACATAGAAATTAAAATAATTGCAATGAAATGTAAAAATATTCCGAATAAGGGAATATTAATTCGATTTGTGTAGGAATTTTTGGCAGCGAACGTATGGGTATTAATATTGCAAGATTTAATTTAAGTTTATGAAAAAAGAAATTTATCATAATTAAAAAAAAGAAAGCAAATCTTTCAACTTTTTATTTAGGTTATTTTCATAATCTGAGAAGAATATTATATATAATATTGCCAAATTATATATTAATATTGCAAAACTTATTAATTTAATTTATATTAATATTGCCAAATTATATATTAATATTGCAAAACTTATTAATTTAATTTATATTAATATTGCCAAATTATATATTAATATTGCAAAACTTATTAATTTAATTTAAATATAAAAAACGAAATTCATTAAAATTTTCAGAAAAAACAGAAAGCAAATTTTTTATTTAGAATATTTTTAATCCGAGAAGAACATATATATATATATATATATATATATATATATATATATTTATTTAGATTATTTTTAATCTGAGAAGAATATAAATATTATATTGAAATTATAATTGCAATAAAATGTAAAACTATTCTATGTGAAGGAATATTAATTCGATTTGTATAGGAATTTTTGGTAATGAATGTATGGGTATTAATATTGCAAGATTTAATTTAAGTTTATGAAAAAAGAAATTTATTATAATTAAAAAAAGGAAAGCAAATCTTTCATTTTTTTCATTTAAGTTATTTTCATAATCTGAGAAGAATATTATATATATATATATATATATTAATATTGCAAAAATTATTAATTTAATTTAAATATTAAATTAATTTAAAAAAACGAAATTTATTAAAATTTCCAAAAAGAATAATAAACAAATCTTTCCATCCCTTATTTAGAATACTTTTAATTCAAGAAGAATATATATATATATATATATATATATTTATCCATTTAGATTATTTTCAATTTGAAAAGAATATAAGTATTATATAGAAATTAAAAATATAATTGCAGTAAAATATAAAAATATTCTATATGAAGGAATATTAATTCGATTTGTATAGGAATTTTTGGCAGCGAATGTATTAATATTGCAAGATTTAATTTAAGTATGAAAAAGAAAATTTATTTATATTAAAGAAAGAAAGCAAATCTTTCATTCTTTTATTTAAATTATTTTTATACTCTGAAAAGAATAAAAATTATTAATTTAATTAAAATATAAAAAACAAAATTCATTAAAGGTTCCAAAAATAACAGAAAGCAAATCTTTTATTTAGAATATTTTTAATTCGAGAAGAATATATACACATATATAAAAATTATAAATAATTGCAATTAAAGTATGGAAATATTTTGTGAAGAGATATTAATCCGATTTAAAAGAGACCAGGTATAAAATCGATTTGTTATGATTTATGTGTGTGCAATATATCGCGATGTCGTATTATATCAATCAATGTGGAACCCATATAGCGTAATTACACACGTGTGTATATATTTTTAGAACTATTTATTTTTTTTTTTTCACGAAGAAATACATACATACACAAGTGACGTATTTATTTCACCGTTACCATCGACATAGTCGTTAATCATCATCATCAGTGTTATTTCCCGATATATGCCATGGCGTATACCCGTCTGGCTGGATGTTGTTGTGCTTTGACGTAAGCACGCGATGGAAGCACGTGGCGCGCACGGCAATAATAATCAATCCCCAGCTTTCGTTTATCGCAATTTTCACTTAATGGCATATATCCCGAAGAGGCTACGACGAAGAGGAACGATTCTTGTTGTAATATGTACATACCGTAGGTAGTTGCCATCGTGTAACTCGTCGTGCGATAGATGTAAAAGTCTAGATATGTATATATGTAAGTAAGTAAGCGGGCGTGCTTACTTACTTACCTTTTTTTTCTCACCGCATAAGGTATGCATATAGACGTGCACTCTCTGCGTAGAGGCGTAATTCCCGAAGAAGAAGCGCGTTCGCCAGTGATATAACCCTTAGCGCGTAATACCTGTGTGAATCTCGTGACATTTAGATCTCTGCCAGAGCTTGGCCGGCTCGTTACTCGTCTTCGCGCGGGCGCGCGCGCGGACTCCTGACAATCTCCGCGATTTCGTCAATAAATTATCTCCGTATATCGTCTATTCACGTGCAGAGTGATCTCGATGAGTGGACCATTTCATAAGTCTGTCAGATGACGTGAGATATTTCTCCCACGCGCCATGAGTCTTTTCTTAACAGGAGGTGATCCGATCTTTATGACGTTAATTATCTGTCATTCATAGAAAATTTGATGTACTGAATATGAATGGCAGATTTAATTTAATAATTAAGTAAAATCATTTATTAAATATAGTATTTTATTAATTTATTAATTTAATAAAATAGTGATTTATTAATTAAATAAATTGACAATTAAAGAATGTTGCAAAAATAAGGGGGGACAATTAAAGATGTCAAAATTTTATTTCTCCCTTTTATATTAATAAGACTTAATATCTTTTAGGCATTTTATTAACTGGAGGTCGATTTAACAAAGATCGCGTTAGGCAAAGCGTAAAGTCATAGGTTGCCTTCGCGAACAACTTAATTAATATCGATCTCTAGGAATTGAAAGTAAGAGTGATCGAAATGAGCCGATCGAGTAGCTATTGGGAAACAATTTCGCGATCGAAAAGCGGTAGGAATATACGTTCCTTTTGTTGGCGTCGATAATAATCGACGACTCCACGCGATAAATGCAAATTTATACGCTCTCATTCGCGGCTAATTAACGGTTAATTATCAGTCGTCGTAGCTTTAGTCGCGAGATTCATTTCGCCCGCTCTCGAGCTTCCGCAACCCTATGCTGGCAACGATAATTAATTCCGTTCTCGCTCTCGCGTTCCCTTTCTTTCCGCGAATAATTAATCGCGCCTTCATGGGAATAAATCGCGAAGATGCGTCCTCAGCAAATATCAACCAGTTGTTGATCTGAATGTTAATAATTCAAGTATCTCTTTTTTTTCATACGCTTAAAAAGAGACGAAGAAAATACTTTGATCGCGATTAACGCGCAAGTAAGCTTTACATTTTTTTTCTTTAAAACAGAACCTTCTAACTCTTTAGGAACCAATAGAAATATATATATATATATTTTTATAATTTATATTATATATAAAATTCCCTTCCATAATTATTTTACTATAAAAGATAACTTAGGTTTTATAATTTTCATTTTAATCTTCTGAATTATTAATCTTGAATATTCATATATTTTTAGAGGTCCAGATAATTTTTTCCCTGGAAATCCAATTAATATTTTCTTTTTGCTTATGTAATTTTACGTTTAATTCCTAGTAATTGCTTTATTAATGTCAATCTTAATTTTATGTATTTTTTCTTTTATAAATCGTAAAAATTTATTAATACTTTATCCTTTTAATCAACTTCTATACAGAATTTGTTTAAATACACAAGTAATTGAATATCCATTTGTTTTAATTAGACAAATTTTATCTCTAATATATTTTTCTTTATACATTTCTTTTTATAAAAATTTAAGATAATATTAATATCTTTCCACAAACAATTTTGTCTTATTTAAAACATGCTTGTCTCTATCAATGATAAAAATAGAAAAAAATAATAACGTGGAATCAAGCTTTACATTTTACATTTATTTTTTTTTCATGAAACTAAAGCTTCTAATTCTTTAGGAACCAATAGAAATTTATATAAAATTCCCTTCCATAATAATTATTTTACTATAAGAGATAATTTAAGTTTTATAATTTTCATTTTAATCTTTTGAATTATTAATCTTGAATATTCATATATTTTTAGAGATCCAGATAATTTTTCCCCTGGAAATCCAACAATTAACTCTATTCATATTTAACCAGAATAATATTTTCTTTTTACTGATGTAATTCTACGTTCAATTCCTAATAAATTAGAAAGAGTAATTGCTTTATTAATATCTTAATTTTATATATTCTTCCTTTTATAAATCCTAAATTTAATTTATTAATACTTTATCCTTTAATCAACTTCTATACTAAATTTCAAAAAAATTTTTTAAATATTTTAAAACTTTTAAATTTATTTTACTTATCTGAGCTGCACAAGTAATTGAATATCCATTTGCTCTAATTAGACAAATTTTATCTCTAATATATTTTTCTTATTTTATTTTCATATTTCTTTTTATAAAAATTCGAGATGATGTTATCATCTTTCCACAAACAATTTTTTCTTATTTAGAAAATACCTGTCCCTGTCGATGATAAAAATAAAAGTAATAACGTGCAAGCAAGCAGCGACAGAAAATATATAAAATTTTTCGCCAAGCCCCTCTCATTCACACGCAACATTTTACATAAATAATATTATAACATTTCAGCTCGCATTCGTGTCTCGTGAAATTTCGCAATTTAATTGACAACCGAATAACTGAAGCTCATGCATGCGTCTCGATTCTTCGAACGAGGACGTAGGCTATGCGAGGTATCTAACCGATTATCGCAACCCGGCCAGTGCTTGCCATTACCGTGATATTACCGTTACAGTAGCGTCAGTCCAACTCCGGCAGGTTACTCCATCGGGCAAAAGAGCCATTGCTCAATCCCCTCCGGCTACGACTCATCTCGGTTCTCAGCCGCAGTTTTCCTTCTCTCGCGAGAGAACCCCCTGCCCCCCCCTCCCCGCCGGTTCCACCAAACCGTACATTATATTGTACTTTTCACGCACGCGGAAACCATTCTTTAACCGCGCTGATTACTGTGATCGCGAATGAAAGAAAATCAAATTATTATCCCGAACGCGCGCGCGGATCAATTATATCCAGTATCTTACTACCCTGTCATCCCGTTTTTTTTTTTTTTTTTTTTTTTTTTATTTACGGCAATTTATTTCTGTAATAATCTTGGAATTATACGAGAACGATTAAGACACTCGCGCACAGGTTGATGTTGCGCTTCATTAATTAGTACTTGGCTGTAATTAGATTTAAAAGCGAACACGCGAACGCAGTTATCCTTGGTTGCACCTACATTTATTAAGCTCAAAAGTATTACGCCATATAATTTATTCCGCTTCGTATATACTTAAATAGTTCGGTTTATACCTCTTAATTAACTTAAAAGCCTAAAACAGAAGAGATTTTAAATCATTCTATTTAAATTGAGTAATTATTAAAAATGATTAATATTTAAATATATGTATATATATTTCTCTCTATTATTTTTTCAATCCGATGTCGATTACTCCCTCTCTCCATCAAAATTTAATAAACACAGCTCGATTTATAGGTATCTGCAATTAACTTAAAAGCCAAGCCAGAGCTTTAAATAATATTAATTAAATTAATTAATTATTAATAAAATAAAAATTATTAAAAATAAATAAATAATATTATTAATAAATTAATAATTACTGAAAATAAATTAATTAATATTAAGAAATATACATATATATATTTTTCTTTATTATATTTTTTTCAAGCATGTCGATCATCAATTAGTCTTCTCGCTGTCAAAATTTAATAACGTTACATCACATGCTTAGCTCTATCTTTATTCATTTATAGCTCATTCATTCCATTGGTATAAGTGCTTCTACGCGTATCTGCACGATCTCTGGCTACCTTGAGGATGACACGGACGAGGAAGCATCGTGATATGACCCCCGCGATTTTATTACGGCCCGAAAGGGCACGTCGATGTATTGCGGAATCGCGTAAGAAGAGCACCTTTCACCTTCCGCAAGCTCATAGATTTGCCTTTATGTCGATACGTCCGCGATATTAGTACCGACCTGCCTCTGCTTAATAATTTACGATGTGTATCGAGACGCACAAAATCAGATGTTTTCTCGTGTACAACACAGCACATGAATCTTCCATAGATTGGATTTTAAATTTCGTTTATTAAATACCGAATGCAAAATTTATTGGAAAATATGTATTGGACTTTGATCGAGTAAGTAAAATTTTGTTTTGAAATTTTGTCAGCGGAAAAATTTAATTACAGTTGCACGAGATACGAAGATCAGCTTTGATATTGTTCTGTTTGCCTCGAGATTCGATCAAGATTTAATTAGTTATCAAAACAATAGCAAGATTAAGATTGTCAAAATTATTGGTTTTTGAAAAAGCTAAAATATGATATTTGTAAATTACATGAGAAAAAAGTCACTGTGTTATACAAACTTAAAAATTTTATTTAATGAATAAAAATATTCATTTTAAAAAATTGAGAAACAATCAATATGTAAAAACAACAATATAATAAAAAATATAATATTTTACATTGATTAGATTAAAAAAACTTTGCGTGCAACATATGTACGCGAGTTTCTAATTATATGAATATGAGATATAACTGTACGCGTTCTGATGATTGCACGTAATTGCCTTTTCATAAAGATAATGAATATATACATATAATATTTTGGAGTATAAATAAATAACATATAAATAGTATAAATAATAATAATTCTAAATTATTATATATTATAAAGATTATGTTAAATATTATTTTAAACAAGTGTTCAGTATTAGATAAAAATTGTTAATAAAAATCGAGACAAGATGAAAGATTTTTACTACGAAATTTCGCTTAAAACCAAGGCAAGACTTATCCTTTCGAAAATTTTCAATACCGATACAATATATTTACGATACAATATATTATGTTTTACGTTTAATATTAAAATTCAAGAATCATGAAAAAGAGCGGCGACTAATAAAATTTATATTGCAAAATTAATATTTTATTGCCGGTTTCGATGAGAATATTACTGAATCGATTACGTGATAACACAATTAGCAAAGAATCCGATTATTTCCTACATATGTACGTGAGCATTACGTATTTTTTATTGACAAATTGCATTATTAATGGATAATTCGACGCAATTTTATTACTTTGCTGGCTGTGCACGTTACGATATTACGCTAATTCTATCAATGATCCGTGTGATGAGCATTCATCGCGCGAGAAAGTATTGAAAAAACCGATCTGGGAAATCAATCGGGAAGCGGATGCTGATTGAATAATTATACGTCGGAGTAGCTTGGACAGTTCACTTTTTAAAAGAAAAGATTGAGGTATAATTTTTTAAATGTTCTAGATTTAAAACAAAAGAAAATACAATCACAATATATTTTGTATGAATTTTTAATCAAGTCAAGAAGATAAAAGAAAATAATAATCTTTATATTTGTGAAAAAAAAAAATATTTTTAGACGTGTAATTTATTTATTTTTTACATCACTTTGTGATTAATGAAGTATCTTGTTAAAGAGAATTTCAATTTATATTTCGCACGGCAATACTTTTTATTTCAATGAAATTATATTTACGACATAAAATAATGCAAACAAAGACTCCCTATAAATGATGAAAAAGACTATCGCCGTATGTTAAAATTTCTAACATTATTGAATGCATGAAAGAAGATTCTCGTACCCGGAAGCTGTTGAAATTGGAAATCGCCGCGAAGGCGTCCTAGACGAAATCGTTTATCCAATTAAGATGTTAATAAAGGCTGTCGAAGATTGCTTCATTTCCGCGAGTTATGAGTTGCTCACTAGTTGCTGCGCTTTTCATTTGCAGAATAATATTTGCATCACTATGGAAATTATTTGTTTCGAACAAACAAAAGAATTTCATAAAATTCCTTTAACAAATATTAAATACAAATAAAGAATTAAATAAACATAATATAATGTTATAATTCTTATGAAAAATATATATACTTTTTATAAAATTTGTATTATTTTCATTTAATTCTTTATTTGTATTTAATAGTATTGTTATTGCTATTACCATTTGTTCTTAATAAAGGAATTTTATGAGTCATTTTATTCGAAACAAATAATTCTTAGTGATGAAAATAATGATATTTAAAAAATCGACATGATTTATATACAAGTGCGTCTTAATTTTTTTATATATATATGTGTGTGTGTGTAAAAAAATAATTATTTATAAAATATATGTGCAGCATATTTAAGAAAATTAAAACGCACTTGTATAATAAATCAAACCAATATTTTTTAATGACTTACCTAATTCGTTTTCTAAGAATGTTGTACAAAGAAATTACGAATCATTCATCGTAGAGAAACGGAAACAAGATTGAGACGAAAATGAAAGTGAAGGTAAACAAAGGCGTCCACGAAAAAAAGAATCGTTACAAAATCTAGGCCTGATAGTAAAGGGACAAGAAGGTCATGGATCATTTTTCTTTTTACCTTTCATCTTGTGAAATAGGATTAGAAAGAGTATCCAGTTAGTTCGCAAGAAGACAGACCGTTTTCTTCTTTTCGAAATAAAATTCGTAATAAAAGTCACTTCAAAAGATTATAACGTAACAAGAAATTATAAAAATTTCTACGGAGATATATTTTATCAAAACGATCTATACCTTACTTTATTTGTCTTTTCGAATTCAAATATTATTATAAATCAAATACACATTTAAATGTCACGTGCAAAAGATATCTCATACTTAGAATAATTACTTAAAAAATATTTTCTTAATATCTATAATAATTTTTTTAAAATATTTATAATTTTTATTTAAAAATATGTTAATAATTTATTATAAAGATTTTATAGGTATTATTTTTATTATAAAAATATTAATAATTTTTTAAATATGTATAATAATTGATTAATTATTTATAATATCTAGAATAACTTTTAATTTAATAATTTATCTTAATCTACAATAATTTGTTTAACTCTCTTTATTTGCATATATATCTTTTTTAGAATTATTTTTTCGTCTTTGTTTTATAATTTTTTATAAAAGGACAACTTATACATAATAAGTTTGCTTGTCGGGTGTCTTAAGGAATTTCTAAGCATTTCTACGGACACGTCATCGCATTACGCCGCTTGCAGTCGCCTAATGCAGCGAGGAAATGCGAAGGAAGAAAGCCGAAGGAGGTACAGTTAGTTTCTTTAGCGAGACGGACGAGCTGGTATTTTAAGGTCGAAAGAAGAGAATAATAACTCTTGTACAATTTGTAAACTTATACCGCTCACAATCTCGTAGGTGGAAGTCTGAAAAATGATAAATAAATTTCGCGAAATGACGAGGAAGGATCGCATCGCGTGTCGTCGTCTCGTGTCAATGCTATTGCATGCTACTTTACAGTCGGGACACTGGAATTTCAATCTAAACGCGTGTATACAATTCTTAGGAGAATGCAGGTATTAAAGAAAATAAGATAAATGGACAAGTTTCAACATCGTCCTATGTGCAATGACAGAACAAAAATTTTCCTGAAAAGAAAATAATAATAATTATATTAATTTTACCGTAAGATATTGTAACATGAAGGAGGAAATAAGAGCTTGTATCATCGGAAATAAAAAATGTTTCTATATTTTATATATCCCAATAATTAAGACAGATAATATATTCATGTTATTAAGTTTGAAATAGAAATTATTATAAAATCTAATATCAATCTCTCTTAATTAATCATCACGTATTGAGAGAAAAATGTCTGAAAACTCCAACATTTTTTTTGAAAATTCCGACAGGATATCTGTAAAAAAATTTAGACGAATTGGCAGAAAAATATTCCTCTGTAGTTAAGACTACTATTATATTGTAATTTGCATATTTCCGTAATCGTTGACCTCCGCTGATTTCAAAAGTGTAAACGGACGATAAGATTATATACTTTTCCCATAATGTCAAGGTTCCATTATATTTACGAGGCATTGAGATTTGATAATAATAAGCCGTACCGTTGGATTTGCAAAGCCGTATTCGACCTCAGTCTCGAAGTAACGGGATGTATCATTCATCATATCACCTTCTCGTAAAGCGTGGTATATTAATAGAATTAAGAGACATAATTCGATACTTTTTTTTTTTTAGCAGTATCATTACACTATTATTACTTAATTTTTTATTAGTCAATTATAGAGCCAGTTTTTTTCCCACATGGCTTTAATTCTCTTAAGAGTGCTTTAATTTTCAAAAATAAAACCAACAGTTAATACGACTCTGTCAAGTTCTTCTCGAGAGAGAAACACACTTTTTTAGCGCGTCAAATAAAGAGCTATTAACGGGAAGGAAAAGTCGAAAAAAGGTGGGCAGGAATACAAATGACTGCGTGTGTGAATCAACTTCTGGCATTTAAAGAAGTAGACTTTGTAGTCAATTAGAGGGAGAGAGAGAGAGAGAGAGAAAGAGAGGAGGATCGAAGAAGAAAACCAGAAGAGGTCACGGCGGTCCAATCGCTTAAATATTTATGAGAACGTTCTCCATTCGAGAGCTTAAGCAGCACCACCCGAATTCTAGTCCTTTGTAAACTTTCTCCCAAACATTTTACGAGCCCCTTCCCTAATCCTTCAATTTTTCTCCTTCGTTTGCTCGGATGACGGCGAATTAAAAGTAGACACATTAGCCTTTTCTATTTTTCATTTTTCATGCGTGTGATTTTTTATAGGATTTGATAAACACAAAAATGGTTTTAAATGAGCAAATAAACATAAAATGTAATTAAGCATATTTTAACAATAAATGTAGCCCATTATTTAATAACAAAAATATTCAGAATATAATATAAATGAAAAGGAAAACTAGTCGTCCTTTCTCTCTCACTCTTCCTCCACTTCGCGAGACATTGTCTTCTATAAATAAGATCTCATTAGCATAATTATGCGTCCGAGCAATCAAGTTGGAATGTTCCTTGGACGGAGACGATGTCAATCCAGGTCAAATGACGTTTATCTAGCGTAAACGGGATGACACATGTACAATAAAGGAACATTTCGAGTCGCACGTGCTTTGAAAAAAATTTTTTTTTAAATAAGAAAGCTGGAAATAAAGAGAGAACAGACTGGAGTCACGAATGACGTACCAATCAAGTATTTGCACACCTGGTGATATTTTTGCGCCGAAGTAGCTATCACGATTTTACAGTCAATACTATCGTTCATGGATCTAGATCTGTAAAAAAAATAATTAGCTCGAGGTTGCCACAGAAGTAATTCATCTTTCCTATAACATGTTTCTATATCATGCTGAGTATTTCTTATTCATTGATCTGTCGTTGATCCAAAGCGCGATTTCCAGCTCCACTCGCGGAAATAAGTGTGTCAGATTTTTATTCCCGGCTGCGTATAATCATCATTAAAATTCTCCCTGGAGTCATTCAATCTTGCGAAGAAAAAAAAATAAAAAAAAAAGAAAGACGCCAAATGCTCACCATTTTCGCCGGAGGGTGAACCATCGACTCTTACGATAATTACAAGAGGAAAAGTGTGTTTCGTTTGACGTTTATTTCTGCACAAATTAAGCCCTAATGATTTTCAATTCATCGCGACAATAATTCGTACTAAAAAAAAAAAAACTACACGTTCCGCTTCTCGATCGATCAGACACACATGTCGGGGGAAGTGATATCGTCACCGCGTTGCATATCGCCGATTGCATTCGTGCGAATCCTGCGTAACACTTTCTAGAGCCGATATTACCCGGCTCACCCGGACGTTATATACCCGCGAGAAAGACGTTGAAATAAATAGAACTCGAATGTACGAAATGTCCCGGTCACTTGTGAGTTACCAGCGTGACGACTCTCAATTGCACTTCTGTGTCGTTTCCAGTTCATTTCTCGCTGGCACGAGAGCTAAAATTGCATTGCGATTTTATAATCCTTCGAAACGAGGCCTTTCTAATCGGACGAGATAAAGTGACCTGTCAAAAATTATTTTTAGAAATTTTTTTAAATGTCAAACTGTACATATGTCAAATATTATAATGTCAAATTGTACATATGTCAAATATTATAATGTCAAATTGTACATATGTCAACATTAATATTATTACGACTCTTATTTATACTTTTTTTTGATCTCGAATCTAAACCGGAACAAACGAATTTGGATTTATTGTGCAGCAGCAATTTTTCTCGACCTGATCCTTAATTGTGGAACGCGAGAAATCTTAGATCGCACACACACGTGTAATGTATCACGTACGAGCAACGTGCAACGAAGTCATTGCTATTCGAGACCTGCCACGGAGAGGGAAGGAAACGGAAGTCTTCCATTATCCCCGAAACATCGGATATACTCGCGGATCGCAGGATATTTCGTCTCAAGTGCCGTCACGCCATTATGAATACGAAAAATCTTTTTTTGCTGCTTTCGCTTCGAAAATGTTGCGAATAAATTCGACATAATGAGCGTTCACTATAAATAGCTAATATTTTAATAAGCAGTATACGTAAATAATAACCTGTTCAATTAAATCTTCAAATTCTTTATCAAATAGTGCAAGAAAATTTTTATTTTTTTAATAAAACAATTTCAAAAAATATTATAATATACATATATATATATATATATATATAGATTATCAGTAAAGTAATTTAAATATATAGATTTTTTTTAATGTTTAGCGCTGATTTTTGACGATATATAAGATATCCTGTTATTTATCCGATCAAAGTTTAGATTAATCGACAAATCTAATTATATTCTCGAATATTAATATCACTGATTTATCTATAATTTTAATTTGTATATTTATTCTACTCAAGTTAAACAAGTGTGTTGACAGAAAAGTTTAGTGCCTGGAAAGTTTATCTTTTGAAAGAGAGAAATTAAGTACACAAACGACTTGTGATGATACTTTTATTTTAGCATCAGTTGTGTCTTTGAGATTTCGATTTTTAAGTTCTTTCTCTATTTTTTACATCTTGACAAAATTAATGATATTTATGAGTGTTTGATATTTACTCTGCCTATTTGATTTGTCGCGTTTTGTTCGACGAAGACAGCGATTTATAATAAAGTATTGTCGACGTTTTCCGGCAGGCGCGTGACATAATACAAACGTCTCATTCACAATGACTGATGAGATGAATGACACGCGAGGACGCGTCTTCTGAGAAAATTCATTCAACGACGTGTCAACTGTTGGATAAACAATCGTGCGCGAGCCGCGTCAATTGCGTATGCAAACGCATACGCTGTTTTTCCAGCGACATCGACGTGGTGATTAATCTTCATCCGATGGAGAAAAAATTATCCGATTATTTGCCTTTCGAGTTATTATTGCACGACCTTAATCGCAGAATCTCGTAAGAACACCGGAATCTCATTAATTGCGACAGTAATAAAATTACATGGCATGAAAAACTATAATTATTATCAAAGTAATTATTGTCAAAGTTAGCGTAAGGCAACATTGGCTCACATAAGTTACGATCGAAAACATTTAATTACATTTTAAAAATAAATTGATTAATTAATTTATATATTATTATTTATTTTTATATTTTTTAAATATAGGGGAACGTGGGGTAGAACGGCCAACGTAAGCATTGAGCAAGTTTTCAACATATTAAAAAAAAATAAATTGATCTTTTTTAATAAATTAATCTATTAATTAAATTAACAAATAATATATTAATAAATAAAATATTTTATCAATAGTTTGATTTGTTAAAATGTAAAACATTATTTTTATTTAACATTTATTTAGCAATTCTATAAATATTACTTACCTTCATTTTCAAATTTGATTATTGTAAATTATCAAATGATAAAATTCAAAATTTATTTTATTAATCAATGAGAACTAACGTGCTTATCGCGCGAAAAATGTCGCGAATGTGTGTTACATACATACATACATACATACATGCAACGAACGTTTGATAAATCGACTCGCGTGAAAGTCGCGCGACTGCTGTCCGAGTCCCTCCTAGTCATACTTTTCGATTTGCTTTAATTACGAATAGAAGTTATGTGAAATCGATCGTTTCTATAAGAGCAAGCATGGGCGCGCGCGAAAAGCCGGTCGCGAGAGTTTATCTCGTACGAGAGGAAGTAGATTATTATAATGACTATATACACATACACATGTACACACACTCTAGACACTCCCTTTCGACGGAATGTCCTTCATGTCCGTCATTGTTCCTTGCGCTATTTCTTGACCATTCATTTCTTCGACCATCGCAAAACGATACATGTACATTAAGAATGCTTATTAGGAATGATAGGAATGGCGATCAATAATAAAAGAGAATATTAAAGCAAAAATTTATTCAACTTATTTTACAATTATGTCATAATATATAATATTATTATTTTTATATATATTAGAAGGTAAAATAACAAATTATTTTATATTATTTTACATTAATTTTACAATTATATTAATATGATTTATAAAATAAAAAATTAATATATTTTTTAAATTTGTATTAATTTTTCCTCAGTTATTTTTGACGTCGATGACATAGCTATTCAACATTTTTTTTCTTACTCTCTCTTTTTCCCTTACGTTAATCGATAAACTCGGAAAAAGCGGAATTTATGGTATAAAGTAAAATCTCTTACGAGGGAATACGGTAATTTAGAATCGCGAAAGGTTAACGTGCCTTTTATGGAAATAGTTCGTTCGCGGGGAAAACGAGCGTGATACGCACGTGGTATACACGTGGTAGTACAATTTTCATTGTAATCTGTGCATTTTTTCTTCCCCTGTAATTCACGCGGCTTCGATTGTGACGCCTTTACGTACACACCGCGTGCTCTATAAAGGGGAACCCTTCCATTAACTGCATGTCAACGCGTGCATTTAGTTCTCAGGAAATAGCGTGGAAACGACATTATTTCGCTTGGTGAATTGCGAAATTTCCCTGACGTTGCGGAAAAATTGTGTCGTTGTCGCATGAGCTGCAAAATGCACGAGTTTACGCCGCGAAAACGTGACAGGCGAGACGAACGCACGTGGGCGTTTCCTGTCAATTTTTTATTTTTTCGCTTTCGTTCTAAATTCGCACAGTTTTCTTCAGTCTCACATCTTCTCTCTCGAGAATTACAATCCCCATATTTCTCCCGTGAAAGAAAGTACTCACGCGTATCGATTCACGAAGTTGAGTGTTTCATTTCTCAACTACAAGTAGCATGCAATTTACATAAAAGAGAGCGACAGATCGAGAGATCTGTCTTTCTTAAACAACACACATGTCTATCATACATTTAAGAAGCACAAAAAATATTCTTAATTTTTATTAATATATATTAATTTTTAATGTTATTATTTAATTTTTTAAATTTATATATATTAATTATAAAAAATATCCTCAATTGTTATTAATATATTAATTTTATACATATATATTTTATTGCTTTATCACCATATATTTTTCTTTGTTTTTTCTAATCCAAATATCGCATTATTTTTATTAAAATCAATAGTTAATCGCCTGATAGTTTTCACGCCACGGTGATATAAAAAGACTATTTCTGTGAAAGAAAAAAAAAAGAGAGCGGCTAATAAACGGCAAAGTTGCGTGAAAGAAGACACTCCATTGTCTTTCTTTCGGGCGTTATGCATTAATTAAAATTGTTCATGCTTCGAGCGGAGATATTAATTGGATTGTCTTCTTTCCCGAGACTGTCGATATACGCGTGGCGCCATATATTTCCCTCTTTATGATGCTAAACAATAAAAATTTGCATACCTAGCTTCTTATTATTCGTGCGTGCTTCGTCGAGAAAATCCCATAGATGGTACACTTATTCCAGTGATCAATTTGCGTTTAGAAATCTGAAATGTATTCGAAGGGAGAAAGCGTATATAAGAATCTTTATAGAAACGAATATTTTCCTTCTAAAATGAATTAATTTTTTTAATAAAGTAATACATTAATTATTAATCCGTTTTTTCATTTGAAATTTTATAATCTGTCAATCATTATTGGTATATTGCCAGTAGAGCTTTCAAAAACCATATACATTTTAAAAAAAGTAAAATATACAACAATATACACACATACGCATCATTTAGTAATAATAAATAATAAATAATAATAATAATAATAAATAAATAAATATATTGAGGTCTGAAAAGGATTAAAGACTGAAGGTAGAATTTTTAGATCGTGCCGTAATAGCTGAAATCTCTCAGTGATATAAGCGCTAGGCAATTAGTCAGATATGCGAAAAAATGTCTCGGAATTCCAATGGAAGTATAAATAACGGCCGCAGGATATTACAAACCGGCCAGTGTGACCGGAATGCAAAAATCGAAATTAATCTCACGTCCGGTAACGGCTCGCGCGCGCAAGACAAGGACGCGTTTAAAAGGCGCAACTTTTCCCCGGTTATACTATAATAACGAGAGCCCCTAACGGGAGTCACTAACATTGCGTTACAACCGAGAAAAACCGTGGAAAGGAACGGGCGCCTTTTCCGCGGTTGCGGTTTTCGCGCGTGTATGTAAGTGCACAAGGATAAAATGCAATCTTGGAACGCGCGAGGGCATCGACCTTCCCCATCTCCCTCCCCTCCTCCCTCCTCTCCCGGTCTCTCGCGCTACTGAAAGCATAAAAGCTGAGAATGAACGGACATCCGAACTCTGACAAAAGTCGAATTGCAACCAATGATAAACATATAACTACAATTAAACTTTGTTATCTTTTTAGATATATGTAATAGTAATATAATTTAAAAAAAATCGCACCGACTTTGATTAAAATCCAGGAGATAATTCTTTTAAAAATTTATTCAAGATTAGATTAATTTTTTCATTTTAGTTAAAAAAATTTAATTTAATTTAATTTAATTTAATTTAATTTAAATGTCAAAAAATAAAGAGTTTAAAGTTTTTAATTTTTTAATAAAATGTATATATTAAACTTAACAAATATTTTTTACTAATAATTGTCTGTTTATTGAAAAGTTTTGTCTAAGGACTTTCTGTAAGACACTATTGCATCGCTGCTGCAGGAAGTAATGAGAGAAATTTTGAAGGGAAAGGCGGGAAAGAGAGGAAAGGTCGCTGCATGCAAAGTTTGAAGCCTTCGGTGAAAGAAGCTACATTGTATTGCCGTGTCGACGGATATTAATTGCAATCAACAAGAGAAGACAGATGCGTTCACGCACATCGTTTCCGTACTTCCTCTCAGCTCGAGAATAGAGAATGGAAATTCATTAAATGGTTCGCGTGATTCAATTTGAGTAAATGTTTAAAGTAATTTTCTATTTTCAAATAAAAAAATTAAATCCCTAATCTACGAATTATAAATCTCATGTAAATTATGTAAATTATGTGATAGAAAATATTGAAAAGGAAATTAATTGTTTTATAAGATTTAGACATTTAATTTTAAACATTTAAAATCAGAGATTATAATTTTTAACTTTTCGCAAAATAAATGCTTGGATTTCAGTGGGTTCAACTTTCTGCCTTTCGCAAAATCGCTGAAAAGAATTCGTGACGGATGAGAAGATGAGCGTTCACAAATGGCCGACACAGGTGTGCACAGATAAATCCGTAGATAGGATCCCGAGTCATCAAAGATGTCATGCGACGTGATTGGCATTCAGAAGTTCGTTCCTTCGCGAAAAAAAAAATTAAGATCGGGAAATTGCAGCAAATTTATTTCTAAATGTTAAATATTTTTTTATGGTGTTGCAAGCTTATAAATGTTTCGAGAGAGACAATTAAATTTAACCACCGATAATTATAGTAAATTTATAATTTAAAGAACTAAGAGCGAACATGCTTTATTCGAACAGGCGAAACGATGGTTTCGCTATCTAAAATTTGCATAAATATTTTTGTGACATTATTATTATTATAAATATAATATTCAAGCTAAAAATAATGTGGCGTTGAAAAAAAATTTTTTTGCGAATATAGAGAAACTCTTTTACTATAATTATTATTTCGCAAAAGATACCTGGGCGTTGCTATCGCAACCTAAGAACGCGTTTTACGGATTGAGTCGATTGACCTACATTTAAGAAAAGAAAGTATAGTGGACGAAGGTGTCGGGAAACATTTCATTTATCCACATTTGTATCGCTCAACTTTGTTATACATATTATCCTTACGTAATTTTATCTTTACTATCGGATTTCGATATTCAGTTGGAGTATAAATCATAACGTATCCATCTATCAATAAATTAAATCATTATTTATATTTGAAAGATCGATGAAAGCGTTTGAGAATTTTTGCGGCTGTTTTCCTCGACGGAGTTGCAAGTTGGTTTTCTCGCGCGAGAAATATTTCAGCCCATGACATTTCAAGATTTTGTTTGATTCAACATTTAATTTAGACAAATTGTTCCTTTCCTTGAATCGAATTAAAAAAAAGTTTATTAATTTACAGTCGGTATCTATTGACAGTCGATTTAAAATTTTACAGATCATTCATTTTATGCGATTAATATTAATATAGTGTATTTAAAAAAATATTATAAAGGTATCTTAAATACATTTTTCAATCGAAAATCAAAGTAGAATATTCATAGTATTTTAATAATATTGATAAAATACTTTGAAAATGTTTTTTTAAGCAAATCTGAATAATTAAAATAAATTTATATTCTTTATCTATCTCTTATTCTAGATTCATCAAATTCCGATTAACTTAATCGGCTTAAATAATTTAATTATTAAAATTGCTTTCAGCAATTTGCTAAAAAATATTTCAAACAAATTATATGCGATTTGTTTTTAATTTCATTTTCTTGAACAACAAAAAATTCTCAAATAATTCTGTATAATTCTTATTGTTAAAATAACATTGACAGGTGCAAATTACTAAGCTAAAGCAATTCGATCGTCATTCACTATTTAATTTCTCGATTTTAAACCTTGTCGCGAAAAGTGCGTGCCCGACCGTGTACGATAATTGTCCGACCACGTGACAGAGTGAAATTAAGATCGTGACTGACTAATGTACGCTTACGTGACATCGGCACCAAGAGAGACACGCTTCGAAAGGTCTAACCGCATCCTTGCGCCGGAGTTACGCGGTTACGTAAGAAGAAAAGTGAGACACCGAAGGAGAGAGGGAAAGAAAAGAAGAGAGGAAAGAGACAGAAGTCGAAGAAATCTGTATCAACGCGATTAAACTCTCGAATCAGCTGTTGTCTATCTCGATTTTTGACAGATCTGTCCGGTATCTGTTACAGTATTATACATACCATAAAAAAAAGACATTATTACGACATTTGTAAAGTAATAATTCCACATTATTACATGCCATTAAAATTCGCGATTTGCAAGTTTAGTGCTTCTCTCTGCAAATATATAATAGTAAAATTTTCAGAAAAATAATTGTATGAAAAATTATATACATTTCGCGAAAGGTTTCTCATTTGAATGCGGCGATAATTCAAATACAACGACAATTGTATTCGAATCGGATGTCTGTGTTCGCAGAATGAATGTGAATTTTCGATTATTGCGTATCGCAACTCGATCGAACATGAACGAAGTGAAAGCCAATCGTTTGCATTGTACATACATATGTCAAATGAAAAGCGCATTAAAGATTACACAGAATTATATAAAAGAAATTCATCTTCGCATTATTGGAATAACACGTCGACTTATGTTCGCGCTCGATTAACTCACAGAAGTCTTAAAATTAATTATTTTTCCCATCTTTTTCAAGAATCTTCTAACTGTTATGTAATTGCATTATAAAAAGCAAGAAATCATATCAATGACATAAGCGCGTCGCAAGACTTTGAAAAAAGGCAGATCTCTTTATTCAATAATTATTTTTAATTTTATATTTCAATTTTTATTAAATTAATATTTAATTTATATTTCTTAAACTTACACTTATATTGTATTTATATTAATATTATATTTATATATTTAATTTATATTTATTTAAATTTAAAATTAAAGTTAAAACTAAAATAAATTAAATAAATAAATAAAAATAAAAATTAAAAAGTTTTAAATTTTACCGAAAATAAAATAAAGTCTCAATTACTGAGAAACATATAATATAATATTAAACGCGAGTAAGTAAAAGTATTTTCTGCCGGATTAACATGGCGCTGTAGGATAAAATACACGTCCGCCACATAACGGAATCGTAAATGAATGATTCTCCCGAGGCGCAAATGCCTCGCGTGTTTTCCGCGTTTACTCTCCGTTTACTCTCGCGATGCGAATTACCAACGTGCTTCACCGTAAGCAGCAACTTTCTTCATACAAACGAGTTTTCATCAACGAACGCCCTCGCAGGCATAAACGCAAAGAGTGATCAGACGTTGATCGATCTCTGTCTGCGAGAGACGAGCAGCGTGTCTTTTCTCGCCAACTATTTGACCTCCTTTAACTCCGTGTTTCAACTTATGTTAGAGTAGAGATATCGAGAAAAGGCTTCTCTCTTTCTCCTCTTTTGATTTTGCCGCCGTCTTTCGCGTAGGCTGAAAATGCAAAACGACTTTTTGCGCGAAACATCTTTCATCTATAAATACAGTCTCGCCAAGTTTTCTTCTTGTCGTGTTTTTGACATTTAAAGTTCATTTATTGCAATTCGATTAGTATATTTAAAATTGATACGATATTGCGATTGAGAGAATTGTATTTTTGAATTCTCTTCCACGATTCGAAATTGAATACACAAACTTGAATCAATTATAAATCTGAAATTTTATGCAGCGATTGTGTGCAAAATATTTCGAGATTATACAGAGAAAAAAAAAAGAAAGTAAAAATAACATGTATGTATTAGAACAGAATCACATGTGATAATCACGGAGATAACGATATATTTTGTCTGCTTTTCTGCGAATTTAACATGTAATTTGATTCACGTGGCAAAGCAAAAGAAAATTTATCCCAAAATAATTCCTCTTTTTATATACAATATTTTTTTATATAGATAATGCATAAGTTTGATTATTTGATTACTTGACTAGTTGACTGTTCGATTATATTATATTTTACATATAGTATATTATTTTATTTATTTTATTTTATTTTATCTTATTTTATCGTATTTTATTGTATTTTGATTATGATTTGATTGAGTCTATATATATCATATTATATTATATTTTATTTTATATATCGCTATCTTTATGGATTTTATATAGTTTATAGTTCTCAGAGACTATGGAATAGTCTATAATCTCAGGTGCAACTGAAATGTTGATTTGATTTGATTTGATTTGATTTGATTTGATTTGATTTGATTTTAATTTTAATTTTAATTTTAATTTTAATTTTAATGTTAATTTTGTTTTAATTTAATATGATTTAATTTGATTTGATGTAATTTAATTGATTTGATTGAATTGATTTGATTTAATTTTGAACTCTGATCTTAATTTCGATTTTGGCTTTAATTTAAACTTTAATTTAAATTATGAAGTTGTGATTCGGAGCTAATTTGGATTGTAATTTTGATTTTAAGTTTAATTTTAATTTTAATTTAAGTATAATTTTAATTTTAATTTTAATTTTTAATTTTGATTTTGATGTTAATTTTAATTTGATTTTTAATTTTAGTGTTAATTCTGAGTTTAATTAAATTAAATTAATTTAGTTTGAATGTGATGGAGAATTTGAATTTGTAATTGGTTTGGGGAACTTACAATTGGTTTAAGAATTTAGTTAGTAAGATGTTCAAATTTTCAAATATGTAGTAAGTGAAATGTGGTTTGTTTAAAAATTAATATGTATGAACAGACTGGAAAGTTATCCTAAGCCGAAAGGCGAGGATTATGTGCAATAATAATAATAATAATAAATATACAATATTTTTTATTTTAATCATATAAATAAAATATATATAATTTTCATATAAATAAAATACATATGATTTTCAGCAACTGTCAAAAAATATAGGATATTTCTAAAAAAATAGGATAAAAACTAAAGTGTATATTTTCGACTATCCTTTTTATCAATTCAGGGTTCAGATTTATCGAACACAAAATTGCATGCCGTCTTAGCGGACGAAAGCTCGTAAATTGTCAAAGAAAACTTTGCTGTAGGAGAAGCGAGCTACAATAAAAACGCGCAAACAAGTGGATGATGCTCGGACATCCCACGTGTTTCGACCGCGATGCATACGTACGTTTCCCGCATGGATATCCCACGAGGCCGCATTCCGTCGTCGTCGGGGTTTCAATAGACAGTATCTTTTATGCGGAACGTGTAGAATCGCATATATATTTGCCCGATGCGTCATGCAGTCGGAGTCGTCTCGATTATTACGGGCCCATACACATATATATTCGCATTTATTATCGCAAAATACGTAGGCGGATTTGATTCCAATCTTTTATTTATCTAACATCGAACGTCACTTATCGTAGTTCGGGAAAATTAAATGACCGCCTCTATAAAGCCAGATCAATTTAACGATACATAGGATAAATCAAAAGAAATTTCTTTACTTTACAAATAATACAATTATCATTTTGATTTTAATTTTTTATAGTTTTATTTTGAATTTTATGTTTCACATAAATTTTTTATGCTCATGTAGTTTTCTGCTTTCACGATTTTCTAGAAGTTAAAGTTTTGTTTAGAAATTGGTCTGAGTTTATACAGTGAAGTACAAGTTATGTTATATTATGAATAAATAAAAAATAAATTATCATAGAAGAAGACTTAAATAATTTCATCTTTGTACGAAAACAATGATATTTTTTAAACGAGCTTAAAATAATAAAAAAAATTAAAAAATAATAAAGTAAAAAATAGTAAAAAAATAAAATAATTTATGCCCAAAGAAAATTTATTGCATTTATTCGGTTTATACAGTAAAGTACAAGTTATGTTATATTATAAATAAATAAAAAATAATAAAATAAATGATCATAAAAGAAGACTTAAATAATTTCATCTTTATACAAAAACAATGATATTTTTTAAACGAGCTTAAGATAATAAAAATAAAAATAATAAAATAAAAAAATAGTAAAAAATAAAACAGCCCAAAGAAAATTTATTGTAATATTCTGTATATGTTTCTTAATAAAAATTCCATTAATTATGCTTAAGAAATACTTTATCGCACTTTGTCTGGCTAGCCTGCAGGTACGCAACATGTGTGAAAACATGCGGGATTTGCATTTTATATTTCGTGGTCTCAGCCGGTGGTCTGACGAAGCGCTTATGCGATTTATAGACAGAATGCCTGTGGTATGTCGTGAATTATCTTCTCGTCCTCCAATCTTCTCGGCGCCGATTATTGTGTGCGGTATGTTCCTCACTGTAGTCCTCGCGTAAATTTACACGTTCGGCCATACTCTTACGTTAACTCTTTTTCTTCCTTATTTACTTTTTAATTTATATCTTTGTAATATTATTATTCATAGTTTTCTCGAAAAGGTGCTCGAATCTTGTAAAAAAATTTCCTAAAAATTTCCTGACCTTCTAGACATTTTTGTCCGAAATTCCAGGTAAAGAGAATATTTTTAAAGATTTTTTGACACAATTTTTTCATAAATAAGAAGCATTTAAATAAAAGTGATAATTAAAATTATCAAATAATTAAATAAACATGACAGTTAAAATAATCAAAGAGATGTTTTTTTCAATTTTCCGAGTCCCAATAAAATCCTATGAGATTTCTTGACCTTTTCAGGTAGGAAAGAAATTTTTCAGAGAATTCCAAATTTTCCATATAATTTTCTAGAGAATGCGCAGCCTGCTATTATTCTGCGAGGAGATTCATTCGCGATTCTCCCGGCGTGTCACACTATTTTCGGCCTCTCGCGATTCATTCGCGATTCCTGAACCGTACCAGCTGATCGCTGGCCGCCTATTTACGTTTGCATAGGAAACACCGTGGTCTCGGCACGAAAACCCAGTTAGCGAACCAGGCGTTTCTCGAGGACAATTGTCGATCACGAGTTATTAAGTTAATCTCTCTGCAATGACGGAGACTGATTTTATCATGGGAATTTTATGCGTCCTCTCCCCGCGGAGGGAAAAATGTCATCTGCGTACGAATACGGGGGTGACAGTCGCAAAGTGCGGAAACGAATTAAAAATTAATGACGAATTTAATCTCTTTGCTAAACAAAAGTATTTTATCTCGTCCTAATTATATTTTGCATAAAATTGGAATATTTCATTTTTTTTTAATCTCTATATCTATCTCTCTCTCTCTCTCTCTCTCTCTCTTTGATTTATATAAAAAAGTTGAATAATAAATAAGTTTGCGTTTTATTTATTATTGGAGCTTATCTCCAACCTCAACTTACAATTATTGTCGTTTATTAATTTAATTCGCAGAAAATTGCAGAACTTACCCTGCAGCAAAAATCCATGCAGCGCGAGGTTCATGGCTATGATATGATTGATTTCTTCAGCCTAAAAGAGAAAAGAAAGGCATCGATAGAATTAATTTTCTCGAAATAGTTCTTGAAGAAAGAAAAAAATTTAATTTATGAACATATATGTACACACAAAATTAATTGCCCATAATTTAATTATCCCTATGACTTACATTGAATATATTAAAATATATAAATAAATAATGTGAGAATAATTTTGTATATAAATATATATATATATATACTTTTAATATAATCTGTACTTATATAATGAATAAATGAGATCTTTTTGCAAATGAAAAGAGAAAATGCTCGAGCCTAACGTTTGAAACAAAAGTCAACGACAAAAACGCTAATGTCGTTCTAGCAATTTGCTCTCAGAAGATAATAGCGTAATAACGAGCTACGCTAATTGCTACTAAATCGCTCGGAGGCGTAAAAGAATAACCGAGGTAAATAAACTCGTCCCGCCGTGCCGGTCTTTGTGTGCTCTCGCGGACGGTCAGTAGCTTCAAAGGATGTGTGACAGCTCCATCATCGTTCGTTGATGTGTCAATATTTGTCTGGAAGCTACGGAAGCGTACGAGAAGAGAGGAAGCATTCGCGGTCTAATGTCTCGTATATATAGATCGATTAAATACATTTCCGAGTACTAGTTAATTATCTGTCTACTAATTAAGTATGAGTTGAGCAATTGTTTGCGGCAAGCGAAAGTCCTTGAAGATATAGCCGGAAATGCAATTAAAATACCATTTGATCAGTGCCCCGTAGATCTCATAGTTTTATTGGATTCCAACGATAATTTGAAAATTTTATAGACATTTATTTTATTCGTTATAAGCATTGTATTAAATAAAATATTATGTAAAATAATATATTATATTATATTATATTAAAATATTACATAGAGTATTATATAAATAATGTATTATATAAAATTAATTTACAATTACAATTAAAATTAAAATTGAATTAATATATATAATTAAATAATTATTATAATACATATATATACTTATTAATTAAATAATAATTATATAAATAAATATTAATTAAGTAATATTGAAATTAAATTTACAATTAACATTAAAACTATCAAATGCAATGATATATCTTTCAAAATAAAGCTATTTATTCTCTATCTGTATCTTCTTATTTATTTAGCAAATAAAAATTTTAAAAATCGTGCAATTTTTTTTTGTTCTTATTAAATAAATTTCAGACAGCTTCGAGATCGTCGAAAAAATTGTCCGTACTATTGCATTTCTATTTATGCCGTTCTATTTTATCGATTCCACGCAGCTGTAATTTCGCATACATATATGTATGTATCGATTTAGTACGTGCAATAAATGAAGAGTAAAAGATCGCGCGTTCGAAAGTCCATTCGCGACACAATGGCCGTCCATTGCAGCAAAAATAATTCAGGTCAAGCGTGTTATAACGGTGGTTATCCGTCGACGAAGAAGCCGGCCGATTTCTGGGGATCTCTCGCGAATTACATATTTGCGAATGCGATAATTGCACAGTCGAAAAACGCATAGTTTTATTCGGGAAAGCGGGAGAAAATTATTATTACCTACAGAAGATCTACTCGGACGTTAATAGCATTTTTTTTGTCGTTCCATGGAAATTTTTAAGAGCAATTAAGATATCCGTTTTATTGTGCAACATATAACTTTCTCTTTGATCATCTCCATGATTACTTCTAGTTATTTTCATTAAGATCTTGATTAACTTGGATACGTCAATTCCAAAGGATATTAATAAAGTAACATATTTAGCTTCTTTAAACACAATTTATGATTATTATTATCGCCAAAGGTATTTATTTTAATTTCTAATTATTTTTTTAACATAATTATTACAGTACCTTTCTGTATGATTAACAAAAGTATACGAATAAAGTACAGTAAAACAGAACTGTTTGCTATCATGTATGACATGTTTTTTTTTCTTTCGCTTTCATAAATTATCTTCTTTACTTTCTTATTTATGAATATTATATATATATATATATATATACATCTGGAAATTATTTTAATTTTTTAACTACTTTTTAGACATTTTTCAACTTGTGTAAAATCCTTTCAAAAATTTAAAACCTCTCGACAAATATATTTTTATATCATAATAATTTTTGCAACTATTCAGAATAAAGAAAAATTTTTCATGAAAAATATTATTTTAATCATTTACATAAATCATTTTGATATGTTTTGATTCTAATATCTTACTGCTATAAAGTAATATTTTATTCGTTATAACAAGCATTATATTAAATAAAATATTCTATAAAACAATATATTCTATAAATAATATATTATATAAAATTAATTTACAATTAAAATTAAAATTGAATTCATATATAATTAAATAATTATAATAATATATATTTATTAATTAAATAATAATTATATAAATAAATATTAATTAAATTTACAATTAATATTAAAAGTGCCAAATGCAGTGGCACTTTCCAAAATAAATCTGTTTATTCTCCATCTGTTTTTCATAAATGAGAAATTAAAGAAGATAATTTATGAAAGTGAAAGAAAGAAAAAAACATGTCATGCATGATGGCAAACAGTTCTCTTTCACTGTAACTTATTCGTCTGTTAATTATTTTGTTAATTATACAGAAAGATAATGTAACAATTATTATATATTAAAAAAATAATTATAAATTAAATAAATTTTTGAAAATGAATTTCGATTCTATAAATTTTTACAAATTTCCTACGCATATATAATTTGACATATCGCGATTCTCGAAAAGTATTAACACTCTTGAGACATTTTCCGAGGCAGGAAAGTCGAATAGCTTCAAGGTCAGGTTGCACAAGCGTGCAGCTGCGCGGCGTGCTTTTACGCTATGCACTTTATTGCAATGTAAAAGCAGCGTGACGTTTATCAGATATCCATTTATCATAACGAATCGTGGGTCGGCCGTCGCTCGATAAATGGTGCCGATAACGCGATATCGGCGCACTTCTTCGATATACGTTTTATACTTGGCAGTAATGAATGATCGGTTGCGATTCAATCATATTCTCTCGAGAACCGATATTATTTATCCGCCCAGACTTCCTCCGAAGGCGAAGGCGTATGTATTACACGGTTTGCCGGCCGACAAACTCTCGAGATATTCATTTGCTCGTTTAAACTCTACCTGTATGTATGTATGTATAATATTTACGTACGCGATCATTAAATCGAGAAAAATAGCGAAACTCATCATCTACGTGTTTGCTCTCACAATCCGACCGGTTGAGAGAGAGAGAGAGAGAGAGCACCTCCCGGGATGTAAATCAATGTAACAATCGCGGCGCCATAAACGTATGTGCGTCGACCGAAAATATCAATAATACTATCAGCTGATTTTCCAGCCTGTCATAATTATTATGCATGAGTTTCTGCGAACAATGCGTAATAAATCAATATTTTCACTTTTTAATTACTCGTCTGAATAAAAATACGCGTCGAATTTTTTTAACTCTCTCTCTTATATTATTATCTTTTTTTTTTTTTTTTTTTTTTTTTTTACAACAAAACTACCACACATGTAGAAATGATGTGTGCCGTTACATGCGATGCGCGTGCTATTTACGTGCGCGCGATTCGTAAGAGGCGTTCCTGCTCGTTTGGGTGCACTTTCCTCTCCTCTAAGAGAGACGATATATATTTTCACCTTACGTAAAACCGGCACATCGGCCCTCGGCACATGGCTCTCGTTTCCACGAGGCGAGAACGAGACTTTCCCCGATTCTATATCGCGCGATATGCATGCATGCATTATGTATTTCGAAGAGACGATCGGCCGCACCTGCGGTGTGGCCGGATATTTCGCGGTCGATTCGTGATCGAGTGTCCAAACGTCTATTTGGGATATGGTTAATTTTTGCGATTTTTTTTTTTTTTTTTTTTTGAAAAAAGTACGCAACGGTTCGATTCAAAATTTTGCGCATTTATTATATTATTATTTATAAAAATTAGAATCATTCAGTTTACAATTAATGAAGTTGATAAATATAAATCAAGTTTTTTAAATTTATTTGGATCATTTGAAATTAAACTTGAAAAATAAAAATAATTAATAAACCTCTAATTATAATTAGAAGTAATAGAATTGAATATATAAAATTTGCCTTTCATGATGATAAATTAATATAAATAATTGTTCTGAAAATTAATATAATAATTCGAGAAATCTTGGATTTCTCGAAGTTTTAGAAATTACAATTTTTTTGCTAAAATTTCAATTTGTCGCGAAAGTTTACTTTAAGCGGCGCTATTTTGTAAATCTTCAATTTTTCGTAGAATCCGAGACACTGTTAATAATTAAAATTCCACTTGGCTTTAAGCAATTTTTACTTTACATATTCAAGAATTACTTATCTATAATATTATTTTTTTTTTTAATTTTATTTTTACTATCTATAAATATTATATTTGCTCATTCTATTAGAATTATTATTATTATATTAATATCTAAACCAATTTTTAGTACAATTATTTGCATTAATTTATCATCATAAAAATCTAATTTTTTATATTCAATTATATTATTCTTAATTATAATTAAAGATTTATTAATTATTTTTCTTCATTTTTCAAGTTTAATTTCAAATGATCAAATTAAATTTAACAAATTTAAATTATATTTATCAATTTCATTCATTTTAAACTGAATGATTCTAATTTTTATATATATAAAATTTTGAATCGAACCATTGCGTACTTCAAAAAAAATCGCAAAAATTAACTGCTATTGCATACGCATAAAATTTAAAATCCAATTTTTTATTTATAATTAATCAAATATATTTTTTTCTAAGTATTTTTTATAATTGTTTTATAATTATTTTGTATAATTAATGAAATAATATATAACAGAATTTTTAAAGAAAAGAGCAGTTTAAAAAATGAGACAATTGCACGAGAAAAGAAAATGACGAAAGCTACTATACTTTTGTCAAGAGGCTAAGGAGCTGACTGTCCTCTCGTTTCTAATTAGTAGTCCTCGATCTGTCGGCTCTAATTTTACGCGAAGAAGAAAGCGAATTCGAAATCGTGCGCGATGTCGCGTTCTGCATACATTAAAATCACAGATTCCGTCTTTCCTCCGAAAGTTGAAAATTCAAGTGCGGCCTCTCGGCTACGGTGAAATATTCTCGCTGTATAAAATAAGAAAAAAAATCACTGCATAATTGATTTCGAATGAATTTATATTCGGCGAGAATCATCATATCAGCATCTTATTCAGAACGAATATGCAATAATGCATCTTCATGCAGTGAAATGCGAAGAGGCTAACGTGATTCGATTTACGACAATGCATTTATAATTCTCCATCGCTTATTCCTGCACGTTAGTGAATTGCATTTGCCATTTACGGTCGTCGGAATGGTATTGCTTTTGAGACACTTTACATTCTCCCAAATCGCGTTGGAACGAAAACGAAACCGCTCGGTTTACCTGTAGAATGTCACGATCGGAATAAATTATTCTTCCCCGATTTCTCGACGTGACAGTTGGCCGAGCTCCGAAGAAATGTCGGGTTGACGATACGGCAAGTGATACTTTTTTCTAATCTTTAATTATCAGATATATTATATAATAAGAGCGCATTTAAATCGAATAAATTCTAGGTCTTATTTACAAGATATTTCTACGACAAATGCAAATTTTTATATCTTTACTTTTTTATTCGAAATTCATCTCTTTCACAAATTCTGATAATTTGGGAATATAATGTATATTAGAAAAATATATTAATAATCATGTGTATTATTGTAGAAATTTTAACATTTATAAATAGAAAACTAAACAAAGCGTAAAAATAGAAGAAGCTTGTATCAGAAAATAAAAAAGTATATTAATAAATTATAAAATATTTAAATAAATTTAATTAAAAAATTGAAAGTTTTTAATAAGATATAAAAAAATAATAGAGATTTAGAGTTATATAAAATATTGATTATAATTATTATTTATAGTAATATAATTTTTATAATAATTATTGTATACATTATTTATATATAATTACTATTAATTATAATTATTAAAATAATATATTATTTTTTCTAATAATCTATATAAAATATATTTTATAGAAAATGTATAATATATAATCTGTAAGCTTTATAACTTGTTCGATGATAATAAAAGACTTTCATATGTTAATTCGCTAATTGACGAGACAATTGTCGTAGATCGATCGAATCGATCCTTTAATCACGTTATTTCCATCATCAGATTACGATAGAGAGTTCAAAGCGTCCTCATTATCCGACTTTGATTGCGACTCAGCCCGCCACTAGTCGGGACAATCAATCGCCGACGCGAATCAAACCCCAAATAATAATGACAATAATAATTCCTCCGATTACATAAACGAGCGCCGCGAAACAATATACTCTTTCACGCGATAATTTTATCGGGGGGGAGATTATTCTGCTGGCCGTGACAGCTCGGATTAAGACAGAGTTGGATTGCGCATTCAACGTAAGTCCGAGAACAGGAGAGAGAGAAGGAGAAGGAAACGCCTCGAAGGAGCGCATCCTCTGAACTTTCTAAACTGATCCGATCGTTTATTCCCTTTTCTAGCATGGCTCGCTTCTTTCTACGATCCTACTCCATCGATCGAGATAAAACGAGGAATGGCGATTGGTAAGAAAATTCAGAAATTATTAGAGTTAATAATCATAATTATAGTAATAATAATTTATAATACATTAATTGGTAAATAGTAATTAATTAATTAATAATTGATAATAGTAATGTATGATATATATTATTAATTATTAAGAATATGTAATAATATAAATAGTAATAATAATAATTCGTAAAAGCAAAATTTGTACATAAAATACAAAAAAAATCAGTAAAATCTGTAAAATTAAATATCTAATATTTATATATCTATTAAATCTGTAATCTATGGATCTAAACATTTAAATTAGAAGCTGTTTCAGGCAATACTTAAAAAAAAAAAAAAACAAAAAAGAAAACGGATTCCATTGTCTTCTGGCGATTTACTTGAGCGATTACGCGTTTCGATATCACGTAAGATCGATTTCCAATTACGTTTCAATTTCCGTGTTTCGGATCAGCCGGAAATTTGACCGGAGATTCGCGTGTCCGATACTCAATCTGTGATCTGGACTGTGTTTTATCCCTTTTCTGAGATCAACAGGAAGTTACGAATTTCCTATCGAGATAACAGAGTGGGGATCCCAGGTGCTCAATTCAGTTTCCTCTCAAAGAATCGGACGTGTGAATTCTAGGATGTATTATTCAAAAGCCATCCAATACACACGGTGTATATCCTTTCTTGCGAACAATTATGTAAAGGAAAGACGGTGATTAATCGGGCAATTTGATTTCTTATTCGTTTCGGGAGATACACGATCGCAGCCATTCCGCTCTGGTGAAAAATATTCTCAGAATTTCTCTCATAAAATTTTTAGATTTTCCATAAAAATTCTACAATTTTTTCAGAAAATTTTCACATTTTTCATACGAATTGGCACACTTTTTAGAAAAGGAGTTTAAAAATTTATAAGTAAATTCGCATTAGTTTTCTTATTTTTTTTCAGATCAGTATATCTGAAAAAATCTGAAATATTTTTACAATTTGAAAAATTCATGATTTATTATAGCTTTTATTTTTCTGCCTCGTCTTTGAATGCGTTTCATTTAGCGAAAATTAACGCAAACATTATTCTATTTTAATTTTTCATTAGATAGTGAACAGAGGTAGAATGAAGCTTGCTAAATGAAATGCATTCAAAGGCGGGGCAGAAGAATAAATAAATAAGAAATAAAAAATCGTGATAAATCGTGGATTTTTCAGAAATATTCCATTAAATAAAGTACATTAAAATTCATATAAACTCATATAAATTTTCTGAATAATACGCAGATTCACATTTTTATCATAAATGAATTTTGTACAAATTTCTGTAAAATATTCTAAGATTTCTTATTCTATATATATTTTTTTTTTAAATACCAAAATCTGAATAAACCTGATAGTTTTTCAGAATTCTTCATTAATTTAAATAATGAAAAATTCCTAAAATTTTCTATAAAATTACGAGATTTTTGTTCATCAGAGCGGTACTTGACTGCATCCTTTGCATCTGGTCATCGCATCAGCTTATGCATACTACCTACGTTAATTCGATTTCTACAACCGAGAGGTTCAACTCTTGAGATCCTCGTACAAAACTGCGCGATCTTCCGCGATCCTCCGCCTCCGCGGGAATTAATACCGAACTTTCCTACGGTCCTTACGTAAAAGCCCAATTATCCAGCTTCCTCCCCCTCTCCCCTCCCCCTTTCTTCTCCCATACGATCGGCTCGTTAGTGTAGTAAGATAATGAGTAGTTGCGCAATATTTCGGGCGCGATAAATCGCGCTCGGGATACGATCGATATAACAAAACGACAATAATATCGCCGACTTCGATAAATAAAATTTATTCGGCTCTTTCCCTTCCGCGTGTGCGCTTGGCTTTAACTGCGTTAACGATTGCATTTAACGGATGCAACGTATGTGCAGTATCTCCCGAGAAAATCTCGCAGAGAATCGTGGATCTATCTATGGATCCATAAATCAACCGCGATTCCGGATCGCGAACGAGATCGCGGATAATGATGGATTTTAATCTCTAGGATGAATGGACAAGAGAAAAAAATCGTAAACTCGTCCAGGTCAATCGCTGTCCTTAATTACGTCACTGTAAATAGTGCATCGACTCACGGAGGATTCCAGACCGGCGCGTTTATAATTTTATATCTTTTATATAATTTTTTTTATATATTTTATATATTTTAAAAATTTATATATTTTATATATATTTTACCTTTCATGCATTTTAAAATTGCTTTTTCTTTTATATACCCATTTTTAAATAATATCTTTATTATTGAAATTACTATTACTAAAATATCTATTAAATATTACTATCATACAATTATTTACTATCATACCAAAAATCTCTTACAATCGGCTTCCTCTATTCATTTACAATTCACAAATGTGAAAAGTTTATCAAAAATCTTGTTACTCTTTTCAAAACAATTAATTAATTAACGAGATTAAATAACAACTGAAAATTATGTAAGTCTCATATCAGTTTATCAAAATTACTGTTAAAAAAGAGATAAATTAAAAACATAAGATTTTTAATTTGCTTTTTTATTATATTAACGAAAAATTATATTATATTAAAAAAACTTTTTATATTAAAAACACGTGGCGTTTCATGGTTGATCGCTCGAATCTCCGATCACGATAGCAAGTCGGTGCTGTCGATATAGTAAAACACATTCCCTCTAACGTTCACCGTCCCGTTAACCGATTGTATTTACTCTTTTCTTGCGGCTTCCGCACGGCCATAACGAGCCATGTCACTCGTTACATTAAAACGTTCCCGCGGTCGATGGTAGCTACCGGCCAAAGATCTTTGCCTGTCACAATACGCGATAAATGGCGTGACATCATTTTTTTTTTTTTTTTTTGCAAAATGCATCTCAATGATCACCGCCGTTATGTCAATTTATTCGAAAGGACTTTATTGCTTCGAAATTACTTTCGTAAAAAAAAGAAAAGTTTCTTAATAGACCTTTAATGAAAAAAAAATATCTCTCTCAATTATAATTACGTTGTTTCATTAAAAATTTATTCGCACACGTATATACACAAAAAAAAAAGATTTAAAAGGACTTTCACTCTTCCTACTGTTAATGAGATTATTAGTAAATTTATCGACCAGTAAATTTAATATTCTGTAAAATAAAATTATTTCGAAGAGAGAAATGTATCGTGAAATATAATGTGGACGAAAATAATGTTTCACATGGTGAGAAATCTAACTTATATTGATGCCTTGACACTATCTCACAATTTGCTCGAAGGAGACTACTGGAATACCAATGTTATTGTGCGGTTGATTTTTACGCATTTGCGTATAAAATATACATAGCATCATTCAATCTCTAAACCACAAACGGGACATCCGTCCCGCTAGGTCCATGACAGTGATCTTGGTATCAAGGTAGATGAGATAATAACAGAAACACTACGTGAAGAATACTTTCAAAAATTTCTGTCATAACAAGAAAGAAAAATATAATCTACGTTGTAGTTGTAGATTAACTAGCTCTAGAATTATTAAGCTGTATTGATTAAAAAGGAACTACATGAATTATCCAAAAATTGTGAAAAGTTAATACATTTAAAGATTTATTTTTATTTAGGCTTTTAAAATGTATAATTAATAATTAATTTATAAAATTTTCATTCAAATTGTGGTTCACATAGATTATAATTACTGTAGAATATAATTTAATCTCAAAATGGTAGTTAATATTATTTTATATCAAAGTGAGTGATATCACTGCGCAAAAATTCATAAAAATAAAAATTTTAATTAATTATTAGTTTTATAATTTTTTTTGAAAAGGCAAAAAGTGCTTTTGTCAAATTCATGATTCTCGAAATAGATGTATATGTACTAATTTTTGACATATGTAAATGATCTGTCAAGTTCCTCCTTAAACCCAGTACGTCCTATAATTTAGCCTATTATTGGCATATTTTTGCTTTGAAATGGCGAAAGTAATCGACACCGAGTCCTTTTATTACGTCATTACACCTACACCGCGTAAGTGACGTAAGCGAATCGTGTGCATATTAATTTGCATCTTTTTACCGCGCGCGCGCGCGCGTTTCATTCTCTCTTCGGACGCACTTTAAACGCTCTGGAGAATTTATCATAATCGCCTTCACTATTCGCCGATTATATCATTGGGAAATCGGCGGCGGAAAGCCCGTGATGAAAGCACGACGGCCTGTCGCGGAAATATTTGCAGCGTTAATAATCTCACTGATAATCCAGACCATAAACAACGTGGGATGAATAAAGTAGAACGGATGAAGATGTCGCATTATGCAAATTTGACTAATGACAGTAATTATGTTAACAGTGTCCGCGTAATAACGTGATTATATCCTCGCTCGATGAATCGGCGTCGATTCGTCTCTAAACAATCGCCGCAGAAAATCTAATTGCCAGAAGATTAAAAGGAAAAGAAATAAAAAAGAGTTCAAATGTCATCGATCAGATGATGCTCCTCAATTAATACAATATATTAATCTTTAATTAATAATTTAGATAATTTAAATAATCTAAATTTTTATTAAATTATTAAAGGATCAAATTATTAAAATTTTTATCAAATAATTAAATGATTTAAATAATTTAATTAAAAAAGCAGAATAAAAAAGTTCAAGTGTCATCAAACGTCAAAATTTCCAGTAGCACTCCAAATGCCATTCGAATAATCGAGTTTTTATTCTCCGAAAAAGTGACACCACACTAACGTTATAATAGCATTATTTTTTTTATGTCTTTGTTCTTTCTATCCTTAACCGAAGTTTTTTCACGTTAATCGAATCAGTTTCTTTTTTGCTTGACGTAATCGAAAACAATTTGGTATTCTCGGGTGACCCGGCATCCCATTCAGAGATCGCGATCATCAGCGTGAAAGTAAAAAATATCGTTACGTTATCGATCATATACACATATATCGTGTATACCGCGCTATCTCATTATCCTTATTATCTTATTCCGACGATTTATCGTCGTCGTACACAAATCACCGGCGAACGCGTGAAATACGACCGAGAGAGATTCGTGAAACTCGATGAGGAAGAATATTTAATGGATGTTAAGTACAGATGAATACTTCCTTCATATATAATTATATGCACCGATTATAAAGCGAAAAACATATTTCCATACATTATATTTTTCTCTCCCTTTCTCCTACTTATATATATATATATATATATATATATTGTATATATACATGTATTTTTAATAATTTTTAAATATATTTTTCATATTTTTACATACATATTGTATTTTACATTAAAAAGGAATAAAAATATATTTTTTTAAATAACTTTTATAAAACTTATATATGCATTAAAATTATGTTTCTCGTATAAAACTAATTAATGCTGCTTCGAGAATATAAATCTCTCTCTAATTATATTGTATATTGCATTAACGAGACTTGTAAAAAAAATGTTAACAAAGTGGCTAAAATAGCTTTTTCGCAGGTATATGTGAGTAGAAATTTAAAACGTATTCAGAATATATAATTTCGATGAAATAAAATATTTAGATAGATCACGGTAAAGTATACTTAAATCAGATGTAATGATAGATTTATGCCGCGTGGAGTGGGCTAGCGCAACGAAAGTTAAACATGCGAAGAAAGTGGACATATTTTAACGTACACAGTTGTTTCCAGGATCAATAGTCCGTTTATGTCTATCAGATCCGATCGCGTCGATCACGCGGAACCAGAGAGCCTTTCGAAATTCAGTGAGAACGTTCAACGAAGCGAATACAATATTGTGAATTCAGCGATAAATATTTAATCTTGAAGAGACACGTTTTCTTTCTCGAGATTCTTTACCTAAATCATCAAATTGAATTAAAAGTTTTTTCATGGTATGTCTACAAAAGTGCAACAAATTAATCTTGCTAATTTAATATCTTAAATATGTATATATCTTAAAAATAATTCTTGATATTTTTAATCTAATTGTTTTAAGTCAAAAATAAACAATTCAGATTCTTCTCAATTAATACAGTATATTAATCTTTATTTAATAATTTAGATAATTTAATAATTAAATTTTTATTAAATTATTAAATTATTTAAATAATTTAATTAATTTTTAATTAATAGAATTTTCATAACAGAAATTTAGCCGAATTTTACAGAATATTAATCTTTTAATTTAATATCAATTATACATATATATATTTTGTGAATAACATTCCGTGGACGCTATCTGTCAAAGAAGAAAGGAATCTTGAAAAGTTTTAAGACAACTTAGATAAGGAAGATAACAGAATAAAATACGTTAGAGCTAAATAGCTACGTTAAATTCTTTTGTACATTTTCCAATAGGGTCAAATTCGTTGCGAAAGTAACATCAGCAACATTTACACCTGTCGCACGCGTGTCCTTCATTTATTCGCACCACGCGTGCCCGCGCGCATCTTTAATTCCGCGACATGTGTTAAATTGCAACGCGAAATGTAATCAAGCTACATATGACGCACCGATTGGTATATTAAAAATAATTTAGTAATGAAATAAATAAAAAGACGGTTACAAAAGAGATTTTACCGCTGCAGAGATTATTTAAGAAGATAGTAACAAAAAAAAAAAAAAAAAAAAAAAAAAAAATTCTAAGATAAAATTTTCTCAATTGATTCATAAATTTTCTAATTTATGAACTAACCCGTAAACTTTCAATTTAACGTTCGTGAGAAAGTCATAATTGATAGTGCGTTTTTTTTTTTTTTTTTTCCAAGACATAAGAAATGTTCTTCTGATTTTTCTGTAATGGCTCTCCAAAGTTACATACATTAAGATTTCATATACATTTAATCTCTATTAATTTTTTAAATAAAATTTTTTTTCTTCATTAATTTCAAAATTTTGACATTTCATAAAATTGTATTTCTTCACCTCGGCAAAAAAACGATAGAAGAGAGTAAGAGCGATAGAATGAAATGTTAGATAGAATAAAAATATTCTATGATAAAACACGAAATATGACAGACTTGCGAGATAACACTTGAAGGTGACGTGTGGGTTTTAACAATAGTCCGTCGAACATTATGTCCGGAGGGCGAATAACGCGATGGAGTATTAACTTAATAGAGTGATAGCAGCCAAGTGGGTAGGAAAATCGCGAGCGCTATGTAACATTCTTTTCGTAACACTTCGCGCACTCGGGAAAGGATTAACAATACATTTCGCGCGTGGGTCGTGTCGCAAAGGCGCTCTTGCGTAACGCGGTATCGATTTATCGTTAGAGAGTTATCGATCGTGCTCACCGATCAGCTGATAGAAACTAAGAGCAAGAGAGAGAAATGATCCGGAGAAAGAGAGAGAGAGAGAGAGAAAAGAAGGAAAGAAACCGAGTATTATATATAATAAAAAATATATTTAATAAATATATAAAATAATACAATAATATATATATATATATATATATATATATATATATATATAATGATAATTAAATATATGTATAATATATATAAATTAATATAATAATAATAATAAATAAGAATATAAAATAAAATAATAATATAATAATAAAAAATATAATAAAGAGAATGAAGAATAAAAAAATATATTTATGTGTATGCAAATAAATATTACGTCGTTTGAAAAAGTTTTATAGAAGATTTGAAAGAATGAACTGCGACGAATAATATAATAAAACGCAAAAAATTGATGCAGATTTTTCAAGTTTCAATCAACGTGAACATTTTCTGCTCGACTCGTCTCTTCGAAAAGTCAAGCGATATTTAAACCTCAAAGGAGAGATTTAATTCGCGCGCGAAACGTCTTTATGAACACTTTTCACATCACGGCTGCGAAATTCCTGCGCGCGATACACGCGTTTTATAAAAGCGCGACGTTTTATGGCGAGTCTCGGTGCAAAATGTGCGTTTTGCACAGATTGCGAAATTGGGGCGAGCGAACGACTCTATTACAGTATTCCTATCGCTTTCCTGATACATCTTAATCGGATACGCAATTATCGATTCGTCATACCGTTCCTTTGATCCTTTGACGTGACTATTACGTAAAACGAATTTCGTACAAAAACACATCTACATTTTAAACTCATTAGTTCCTTGTCTTTCTTTCTGAAGAAAAAAAAAATTATTTAATTTATCCACTATTTATGTATTGTATTTTCACATCGGTTAAAAAATTGTATATAAAATATAAAAAAATCAGCTTCTCTCTTTTTGCTTGAAAGTAAAAAGAATCTGTGAATCTCTCGTCGAATTTTTTCATAGGATCAAAAATATTTTCTTAAGAAATTGGAGGAAAAAAGTAATGTTTAAGGTATAAATGTGTTTTTGCACAAAATTCGATTGGTACTTTGATTTGATAGCTAATCATTTGCGGTTTAAAAACTCAAATCGTTGGAGAAATATTACGTAGAATTGGCCGGATAAGTAGATACGGCCTGAGGTGGTCAGCCGATACGCCGATAAAAAAAAAAATCTATAAGCGGCGATAGTTGCAAGACGGGACCGGCTTTCATTTTCGAGATAAGCGGTCTTTTAAACGCCGTCGAAATTCTTCAAAAAGATTGCGCTAATCGCGTATATGGCAAGCGCTGAAATTGTTATGTAAATCGCGGTCAGCTACGTGTAATAAAGCGCAAAGGCGTACTTTCATCTCGCTAAAATGAAAAAAATAAAAAAAAAAAAGAACAGCGATCTCTGTACAGTTATTTACACTTAGAAATTACACTTGTAATACTTTGATGACATTTGAGTTATTGACGTGCGGAGGTAAAAATGCAATCAATTTTAAGATTCGGGAAACAGATTTATTGGCACAATAATAAAGATGCTCGACTAACCCAGTTGATATGATAATGATTGATAAAAAATTCATCCATTAAAACCTATGAATGACATATACAAAAAAAGAGTTTTTCATTATTTTTTATCCTTGATGGCTTCCCAGACAGCATACGATATTTTTGATACATATTTAGAAATATTTTTATTATTTATTTTTTTGTAATATTATATCAATATTTTATACACATTAAGAGAAAAAAATCATAAAAACTGTATTCGACATATTATTAAAATATAGATATTAAATATTTGTATGTACAATATTTATTGTAAATATAAAAAATAAAATATTTGCGTAGTAATATTTTTAAATATTTCTTAAGAGATTTGTGATAAATCTTTATAATCTGTTCAATCAAAAATTACAAAAATATTTATAAAATATTTATAAAATATTCAAATAATTATTATAAATAATTCGTATAAATTTTCTAAACGTTGTATGCTGTCTGGCTTCTGGTCACTTCGAATAAAACAGGACTCTTTCTATCGATTAATCGCGAACGTGAAAATTAATAAATGAGAAATTGCTTATAATAAATCTGCCCGCGTTTCTTCGATCTGGATCGCAAAATATCCGGTTTTCAAACGGAAATCCTTTATCGCTCCAAAACGGATATTTTTCTCCGAACAATTTCCCGCTGGAATGCGCGCGAGAGTTAAACAACAATGATTCGCAGTTTTATAAAAGTCTGAAAGAAAGCGTGTAATAACAGTCTCGCGTGCAGTTGCCATTATAATTCGCGACGTAAAGTACGATACGTTTATCGGTAATTTAAATTATTTCTTTAATTAACTGGATCGTTATAGGTGTTTACCTGCCCACGACCGAAGATCTTCATCGTTCTTATTTTTTATGAAAAATGCATTACATGTACTTTTCTATCTCGTTGTAAATGCTAAATAAATAATGTCAGCCTGGAATTTGGAATGGCTGAAATTACTCGCGTGGTTGCGTAGAGAGGAGATTTTTCTCTCTTGAAAATTCCATATCGGAATCACACGCGGAGATGAAATAGAAATTGTATAGATGCAGCGGAGGGTATATCTCGTACAGGAGTGCGTGATGCGTAGCACGTATGCGAATGAAAGTGAGAGAGTTTCCTGCGGCGCTTCAGGAAACGTCAAGATTCGATCAACGAGGTAGATTCGACAAAGCTAAACAAGGCTAAATAAATTGTACGAGGAAATGATCTTCGCGATTTTCAATTCACAGATAGAATAAGCTCACGTCGTTGAATTTTTATCAACGATTAAAATAAAATGAATGGAGGAAAATTCAGTCTGTCAATTTTTTTAAAAAGAACATAAACTTCATATATTTTCGTATTGGAATTGAAAGTATCGCAAAATTCGACGCATCTCTCTCTAAAATATTGGCGATCCTGGTGAAAAAATCTCGTAATTTCTTAGAAAATTTTAGAAATTTTTCATCATTTAAATTTATGAAGAATTCTGAAAAAAATATCAGATTTATTTAGGTTTTTTAATATTTTTTTAGAAAATTATAGAATAAGAAATCTCAGAATATTTTTATATTTATATACATGAGAAATTTTTACAAAATTCATTTACAATAATCATATGAAATATCTTTGTACTGTTCAAAATATTTATTTAATGTGTTTTATTTAGCGGAATATTTTTGAAAAATCCACGATTTATCAGCTCTTATATTTTATCCTGTCTTTGAGTGCATTCCATTTAGAGATGCAAATTAACACAAGAGTTATTCTCTATCTTTATTTTTCAATATCAGATAAAAATAAAATGTTAACAAGTCATTATACTTTGCTCGATGCCCAATGGAAAATTAAAATAGAACGAGGCTTGTATTCTTGTAATCGCTAGATAAAATGCTTTCAAAAACAGGGCAGAAAAATAAAAGCTGATAAAGAAATATTTTCAGATATTTTCAAATATACTGAAGAAAAAAACGAAAACAATGTAAAATTATTCATAAAGTTTTAGATTCCTTTTCTGAACATTTTTGAAAAGTGTGTCAATTCATACAGAAAATCTGAAAATTTCTTAATTTTTATAAAAAGGTCAGAAAATTTTTATGAGTAATTCTGAGAATATTTTTCACCAGGGAAGAAATGACAAAAATCGAAAGTCAATATCAAAACGATTAGTATATGCTAATCGGAATATATGTTAATTAAGAGATATCGATTAAACGATACCGACGTTAAAGTAAGAGTGGGTAATCTTAGAGCGAAAGTAATTAATATATGTGAAAAAATATTTTGGAGAGAATGTTTTTGAACCTAAATTAGTAGACTAAATATTTCTTGAATTATTTCTGAACTGTTGCTAAATCCAGGTTCAATCGTGTCGATGATGTTTCAGCTGCGTTTTTTTTTTTTTTTTTTGTTATTAAAAATAAAAATGTATGATTACAGAGAGACAAACGGAGCGCGACGGATTGGATCATTTGAGACCAGTGTGTAGGTACAAAACTCGGCGATTTGGACCACTGCCCATTATCTGCGGCGATAAATGACACACTGCGGTGAGTTTCTCGCGCCCGTCGATGATATTCTCGCTCTACAGACGATGGAAAGAGAAGATGGGCGTTTCTAACCGCGGAAAATTGATGAATACCGAGAAAACGACCCGGGGAGCAACTTTCTTTAATCGTTTTTTCGTATTTTTTAAGGCATTTCAAGAGTTCACTTCGCCCTTAAACAGTAATTTGGTTTAAATTATAAATCAAATAATGTATAAAAAAATATACGTATAAAAAAGGTATAAAAAAATTAGGTATAAAAAATAGGTATAAAAAAATTAACGATTATAATATATTTTTTAAAAAATTATTAAAAAATGTGTGTCACAACAAATAGAAGAAAAGATTGATGTTGAGGGTTCCGAGAATACAAGCAACAAACAATAAATGAAGAACGAATAGAAAAATAATAATAGGAGAATAGTGTGATTTAAGTTTTTCGGAAATTTGTTATACAAAGTGTTCTAAAATTTCCAAATTTTTTTTAAGGACAGATTCTCTGGTTAATTTAGAGACGCTTTTTTCTCAGTGCAAATGTTGAAGTATCAATAATTTTCGAGGTAAAATCGATTGAAAAAGAAGGGCTTTTCATAAATTAAACTTTGTGGAGTTCAAAGATTGATACGACTATATTTTTCAGTAATTTTTTTAGATGGAGTTAATAAAATGTTAATTTGATAATTTTCTTTTGACATTTTTACTCGGGAAAAATCGTCTCCAAATTGAACCAGAGAACTTGCCTCTAAAGGAAATTTGGAAGTTTTAGGACACCCTATACAGTCTATAGTTGTATAGTGAAAGCCGATATTTCGAATCGAAGAAAAATATCGGAGAAACTGGTTGAAATCAGTTTACGTCCAGGTGACAGGCCGTGCATAATGTTACATATGCAATCCGTCGTTACGTAATGTGTGTGTGTCAGTTGACTAAAAATATAATCCTTTAAATAATGCAAATATAATCAACGCCATGATTCTAGCTTAATTAAAAAAGAACTCGAATTATGATCGTTTATATTACATTATAAATATAGAAGACAATTTTATTTTCTTACCTTTGAGAGTCCGAAATATTATTTTTCTCAAAATGACAGATGTGTCTTATCTGCTCTTTTAATTATCTTCAAAATAATTTAATGAGAACCCAGGAAACTCATCATAAATCCGTGTCTGTCAATTTTTTATTAATCACAATTTTTTTCTCCTGAATTTTTTATCTCAACTTCCATTTACAATACTTTTTAAGTTTTATAATATTTTCGTTTTTATAAACATTTTACTTGCGTAATTTACTTGTCAAACATCACTACGAGTTTCAAATTTTCAAATTTGATTTTTCTTCCAAATTGTTTTATAAAGTAAAATTCAAAATAAAATTTGTTTGATCCATGTTTTATTAAATTTGCTAATTTTTTCTATCAAAATACGAATCCATTCAATTAACTAAATTAATTATTTAATTCACATTTAGTTTAATTATTCTCTACAAATCTCAAATAAGAAAGACAAAAAATGACTAATCTGTACAAAATTTCTTTGATCCGCATTTGATTGAATTTGCTAATTTTCTGTCAAAATAATGATTTATTTAATTAATTAAATTAATTATTTAATTAATTTAATTTAATTATTTTCTAAAAGTCTCAGATAAGAAAGACAAAAAATGACTAATCTAATTGCTAATTGCTTACTATTTACTAATTGCTTAAATTTCCTTTTTTGCAAAAATGACGAGTCATTTAATTAATTTTATTCTCTAAAAATTCCAGATAAGAAAAAAAATGACTAACCTGTATAGTCCAATGGCCAGAAATAATCCTCGCAATCGATCTTCGATCGTGTCGCGTTCGATGATCCTTGCCAGAGGATCTCTTGCTCTAAGGTCAGGCGTTCCTCTTTTCAGGCCTCTTCAGGAGGATCTAGCGGTCCCCGCGAACACGTGTGTCTTCGCGCATGTTAATGCACGTGGACGATCGCACGCGTCGAGAATCATGCTGTCCTGAGGAAACGCGGACCTCTCATCGTCAGGCGGGTCGTCGACGACGACACTCGATCATCGATTCCGTCTCGTCGCGATCGATCCGCCGAAATAGCCGAAAGATACACACAAAGTAAGCACACTTTCTCCTGCCGATAGTTGCACACCACGCACCACGTTCGCGAAGTCGACGGCTTCCTCGACTTTACTCAGGCGAAGAGGGAGTAGCCACGTGTCGAGAAAACTGTGGGGGATATATGTCTTCTCGCGCGATACGGGAGTATAAATTATTATGCAAATTATTGCGTAAAATATAAAAAAAAAAAAGCTCCGATTTTTTGCAAAATATCCCGGAAATAATATTGATATATTATACGTTTAATTGATATATAATCTGGAAATTATTTTAAAAAATTTGACTTCTTCTCTCCATTTGTAATATTTTCGTTTATAAATATTTTGTTACACGTGTAATTTTTATCTTGTCAAACTACACGCTACGAGCTTCAAATTTTGACAACTTGATTTGATTTCTTTTTTCCCCGAATTGTTTTATGATGAAGTTAAATCAAATGTTTATATATCGCGACGCGAAATTTGGGAGCACTTTTTTTTTTTCCTTTTCTTTTCGTTTACACCAATCACTCACCAGGATTCAAGACACCGAGTGTGCTCGGACCGACGGGCTATCCTGGGATTAATGTCGGATTCAGTCAACCTCGCTCCGTGGAAGCGATCGTCAGACTAAAGTCGTCGCTGGTAAGAGTACGTGCATGGGTTTCTTATCCCTTCTGTTAGCAAGAGATCCCCTCTTTCTTTCTTTCTTTCGGAATCTTCGCTCGTTCTGACACCGCTATCCTCGTCGATTTGTTTATCTTACGAAGGCACATAATTCCCTTTATTAATAAAAAATACATATAAAACCCGAGTTTCCTACGCAAAATGAAAGGTTTTGCAAAAATCAGATCATCAGTTTTCCGAAATTAGATCTTATTTAACGCGAAAGAACGTTGCTTTTTTTCGTGATGTACATTTTGTATCGACTTTAGTATTTTATTTTGATTCATATTTTTTATTTTTATTTTATTTTCGGAGAACTTTTTTACTCGAGATTGAGCGGATTTTATCTTGACGCCTTCTCGTCGTGCAACAGATAGTTCTCACGCATTTTTGACGCGAACGTGAAGCGTAAATCGTCATTTACGAGCCACTGCTGTGTGTAATAATTATCCCTAATAAAAAAAAACCAGTAATGTCACTACGAAGGTAAAGTTAAAAATGTCAGGTATTAATGTCATTTCGATAAACCGCTTTGTCAACGCAAAGGTAAACACGATAGGAAAACAAATAATCATTTTCATCTCTCGCATTTGTTTGTTTAATCATCGTTTAATATTGCAATTATTTATTAATAATTCTTTCAAAATTTTGTCTCTTAAGAGCCCAAACTATTTTAGAGGGTCAAAAAAAATCGATTTTTGTTACATTTTTTTTAAATATTATGTCCGAAGAATGTTTTCCAAATTTTATTGAAAATAAAATTGACAAAGTTATAAGACCTTGAATAGACTAACGTATGGGCCTTCAAATGAACCTGCAAAACTTTAAGCTTTTCTCAAAATGATTTTTCAAACAATAGATATCTTGAAAACTAATGGAAATGAACAAATTTTAACAAAATTGAAATACCTAATTTTAAAATGACACTGTTATTTTAAAAATTTTTTTTCTAGTGAAAATAGATATTTAGTATTTTAAAAATATCCTGCAGGATAAAACCAGATCAAATTTTTTTCATTTCAGACAATTACACAAATATTACATCGACGAATGTTTTTTAAACACACTGACTCATATTAAAAAAATATATATATAAAAGATTTAAAAATTGACGTACTATTTAAATATCAATAAAAATATGTAAAATGCCAAAAGATTAATTTAATATTATTTAATATTCTTTAAAAAAATTGCTAAAAGTCAAAATAATAAATCTAATAAAACTTTCTAGTAATCATTATTATATATCGTATAAATCATGATCTGTATACAACGTATTAATGTTGTGTATTTTAAAATTTCCTAAAATTTTGATGCACAGAAGGAAAGTTCGAGATAATTATTAGTCATGACAAGTAAAATAATTTCGGCGACTGCGCCTGTAAATTCCATATGATTTAACTTAATGCAATAAAACATAATAACGGAACACATATGCAAACGTTAAGAATTTAATGAAGGCTTTTTTATAGGAACGACTCATTGTCAGTGGAATGAAATGTAGCAAACGAATAGATGGGAGTAAAAGGTTCGCAAGGAATCGAGAATCAGTCGAGAAAAGTGCAAGGAAAAAGTGAGCTGGGCGACCTTCGCGACAATTCACTTACCTACCTTCTGTCCGATCTCTCGAATTCAGTTCGTACTTGCAGCTGCTCGATTTTTCGTCAATGCCTTTTCTGCATCAAATAAAACCACAGCTCCTGCAATCGATGCGAAAAATATTTTGTAATTTTTTATAATTTTTATAATTCAAAAATATATTAAGAAATTTAATTTATTACAATAAAATTATTATTTTATTATTTCTATTATTTTTATTAATTTTAAATTATTACTTTATATATGTATTTGGATAAATTAAAATTATTCTTTCCACAAATAAATAACATACATCTTTAAAGGTATCTTTATATACTTATATCTTTGTAATTAGAAAAAGAAAAAAGAAAATGAATTTCAAGAGAAAAAAAGAATTAATATTAAACTGAAGCTCTTATATAAATATATTTAATTATTATATATTTAAATATTTAGTTTTTATTTAAAAATTAACGTAATGGTGCACTAAAAATTGACATGTAGCTTTTTCCTTAATTTATCCTGAAATCGCTTGTAGTTACGGATTGAAAAAAATTTCTCCAAAAACTAAACTTTCTTGTTTATATTATATATCTCTGCTCTTTAAATACAGAATTTATGTCGAAAATTAAATTAAATTTGAAGTGTAGAATTAATTATAAATATCTTATAATACAAAAATTGGCTCATTCGCAAATTCAAGCAACGACGGAATTGCGGAATATTTTTCGTCGGCCCGAACTCTCGAGAGAGTTAAAGTTCTCAACGCAACAATGTTCGTTAATCGGCACGAATCTGTCAGCACGTCGTCGCCGATCTTTCGTATTGTTAAGCACAGAAAATCTCGGCTCACAGCACTCGCTAAACCCTGGCAGCCGCTTTGCAGAGAAAGGCGGCCACCCACCGACTTACACAACTGCTCTTTGCTCCAGTTATTAATATGTGACTCTTTTGCCGGTCGCGCGACCTGACGAACCATGACAGGATTGTCATTCTCTCCCTCTTTCTCTCAAAAAGAAAGAAATTTGCGAAGGCTGAATTATGGGACAAATGAACAATCTAAAAGAAAATTAATTCTTATTTTTTGTAGGAAAAATTTTTAATTATTATTTAATTATCGCACGACCGATTGCTTTGATTGAATAATTATTTTAATTCATTTCTACATTCACAATAAATAATTAAAAATTTTTTTGAGATACATAGTAATTATTAAAATATTTAATAACACTAAATATTAAAAAAACATTTAACAGTACATCGGGAGCAATAAGAATTGTGTGAATATTTATATATCTCTAGAAATATAAAAAAATAAAGATATCTCACGCATTTTCTTTTTCGTTACAAATATTAAATAGATATAAAAACAATTTATACGAAAAAACAAATGCGTTCAGTATTGTATAAATAGAAGTAATTTCAATTTTGAGTTTATTTTCTATTTTAAAAGACCAATGAAGCTGCCTTGATTTTAATTTTTATTTTCAATATAAGAAGTGCATTTGCACACGAAAGAATTACAAATTTGAAACTGGAAGCTATTTTAAATCGAAAGGCACAGATTAAAAAATAAATAAGTAATAATATAAAATAAATAAATAATAATAATAATATATAGAACTAATTGATTTATTGCAAACATTAAAGAATAATTTCATTTCCTTTGATTAATTAGAAAAATTGTTGCGATTCTTTTAGCAATACAATATCGCGTTTACGTTAAATATAAGAAATAATGAATGATATTAGACAGATCATAATTTTACTTGTCAAATCTCCAATTTATCGCTACGATAATATAGCCCAGTAACAAGATCGTTATTCATCACACTTGCGAAACCTGTTCCAGAAACCGTTTAAAGAGTAGCAATAGATTCTCGAATGCCTTACTCGATTGTGATCGAAATGATCTACAATGGCGAGTATTATGACACGTGGCAGGCGTGTCTGCCTAGAACATTTCCGGTACAATTGTCCATTATATATACTCCTTTCGAGAAACAACTCTATTCCTTCCATTTTCTCTCGAGATTCATTAATTTAATCTTAACATAATGCAAATTGATTTATTAGTCGCAAACTCGATATATTTATATATTTCAAGGAGATTTTGCATTTCTTATCTGCAAATCTGTATCTCAAAAATATCCAGACAACACAAAATTTTATAAAATATTTATAATAATTATTTAAATATTTTATAAATATTTTTAACATTTTCATCTATATTTTAAAAATATATCGAACAAAGATTTTTATAAAATATGTAGGTATAATAATATTTCAAAAATATATATTTTTATATAAATATTTATCATAAATATTGTGCGCTATTTGGGTAGTGAAATATATTTTTCTTTTTCAATCTGACTTATCACTTATATTTGAGAACTTTAAAATCGTGATTTACGATTTTTAAAAAATTGCAAAATTGTTAGTGCAAAAAATTAGCGACAAAATAGTTTAAAATTTCTTAATTTTAGTCACGTATAATTTTTTACTCGCGCAGTTACGCGGCAATTAAATTATTTTGATGTATATTTTGATGTTATTTCAGATGAAACAAATAATTAAAATAAAAACGACTCTCTTGCTATTGAAAAAAGTCTTATAAAAATAATGCATGATTTTTTGCGATGACATAAACTCTTTTTAAGCTTTAATATATCGTTTATATTTAATTTATGTAACGTTAAAAAAGTAATCATTTGGTTTCTGCTTTTGTTCATCTAATGCGAAAATTATCGTTTAATATCAATAAAAAAGAAGAAAACATTAGAGAGAGTCACATTCTGTACGAAAAATTCATTACCTTTATTATATCCTCCCATTATTCTAAATTACATCTCATTACTATTGTAGTCTACGAGCCATTCATATCACACATTTCACAATATTTTGTATACGTTCTGTATTCGTTAATGAATTAAACAGTTTGTTGCGAAAGACGAATGAATTTGAAATGTCAAATTATGAGTCTCGAGTTTTCGAAATTGGCAGTAAATATAATTATTGATTATTTTTCATTCTTTTATTTGACAGAAACTAACTTATGATTTTTATTTCTTCGTCTCTACATAAATTATATCTATGAACGCGTTTATCTTGTTATACAGTGGCAGGTTAATTACACATATAAGAAATAAGTGACAGAAATTGGACTGAAATTGCTCGGAATGCGTCATTTATTCATTATACTCATCCTGAATTTTGCAGGTTGCATTTAGAGTCACATGTGCGTTAGATGTGTAATATACCTGCGTAGTCAGCAGAAATAGAGAATGCAAAAATTGCCACGTGTTGTGAACTTAAACGAAACAATCTCGCTAACTAGTTGCATGCAATTTTTCTATAAGCAATGTTTGTTACCTATAAATCTGCGACATCTGGCAAGCACACAACGGCCATAACATCATGATGCTATCTATACCGTATCATTAACTAAACGTCTGTCTCTCTAAGTACGTGATGCACGTGCAAAGTGTCAAGAAAACTTGTGAAAAGAAATTTGTCTCGTGTCATTATAAAAAATATGTTATATTAATTAATAGAATATTTTTATAAATTATTTTATGTATAAAATTCTTCCTCTCGGGTCATTATAAAATATTTTATAGGTATATTGTACCAGACATATATTAATTAACACCTGATTCTTTCTTAAACATTCTAGTTTGAGTGAAATTAAAATTAAGGAAGACTATATTAAAAAATATTGAAAAATATGAACTAACTAAAATAAATCTTTTTCTTAGCAATGTTGAGAAGAATTGTTATTTATTATAATACTTTTCAATTTTATATTTTTATAGAAAAAAAATATTACGATGAAAAAAGTTAAAAAAGTTCACTTAAAAAATTGATTCAAAAATTTAATTTTGTATAATCTATCTTCTTATTTATTTCATTAATTATTTTTAATCATTAATTACGTGAAAATTCGAAGCACCTCCATCTTTATTTTCAGAAAAGCTAAAGAGAACAAGTACGATCTGTGAAAAAAAAATTATCTCATTATAAAATATCTTATTGCATTAAACATATATTAATTAGCAAGATCCTTCCTCGAAAATTCTAATGTAAGTCAGATCAAAATTAATAAAGATTATATTAAATGTTTGAAAAATATAAACTATAAATTTGAAATAAATCTTTTTCTTAGCAAAAATGTTGAGAAAAATCGTTATTTATTTTTCCAATTCTTATAATATTACATATTTTTATAATTTAATATTTTAGAAAAAAATTTTACAATAAAATCCTCTTAAAATTGATTAAAATCTGACTTTGGGTACATCTTTTTTTTCTTATTTATTTTATTAGAAACTATTTTCAATTATTATAATTACATAATAAAATGTAAGCACCTCTATTTTTATTTTCAGAAAAGATAAAACTTTCAAATATTTAATTCAAATGAATATTTATATTAATATTTAATAATAAAAGAAAAAATATACATAATTATAGAAAGTGTAATAAAAGTAAAAGATCGTGTACTCTTTAATATAAATATGTATTAATCTTTATACATCTACGTTCATCACCAGGAGATTGGAATTCGAACAGGACGCGAACGATCAACGTAGACAGAATCAATTTTCTTTGATTCCGCGACGACGGCATGCGTCATGTCAGTTTGCTCCAAGGTTTAGGGAGAAAGCACATTTACATATACGAAGGAGTCTGGTACTCGCGATATATCTAGAGATATAGACTGGACAATTGGATTTGGAAATCGCACGGACAGCACGCCTACGATTAATTAAGAAGGCGCTACCTTGAACTCGAACTACTTTATGATTAACGACGTAAAACCACTCTAATTGGCCTTCACCGCTAGTCGGTACCAAAGCGTTAATAACATCTGGAATGCGCCTGCTGGTTTATATGAATTTGCAATGTACATTCAAATTAATATAAGTAGTCGAGATCAACATAATAAAAAAAGATATGAAAAATAAGACAATAATTTTGTAAATTTTCTTCAGATAAACGTTATAGAAAATTTACAATTAAATTGATTAAATTGAAATTTATTTATTTATCCTTCAATTATTGTAATATTATATCAAAATAAATCCTAATTATTTTGATATTGATTTATGCAATATTAAATGTACATTTGTATATATCTCCAATAATATTCGTACACTAATCAATAATATTCCAATAAGTTAAATTTAAAAATAAGAGGTCTTGATAAATCTAAATATATCGAATGTAAAATAATCACCGCTGTCATGTTCTGTCACATTTTTAAGTAACACGCTATGACAGGTTTCGATCACAAGTATCCTTCACATGACGTAAAAAAAAATGTCTATGCACATGATTATTTTGAAACACTATTTTATGTATCTCAAACGAGTACCGGTGAGTCACGACTAGTCTGGAATACTCGTCATGTTATAAAGTCACTGGTTAATCAGCATTTTTGATAATCTACATGTCTACTCGACGTCTAAAAGGAACACCCGCGGACACTAGAATAATGGCCAAGGACTCACGCTCTTCGTGATTACAATTGGTCTTTTTCACATAATCTACATGCTTATCAAAAATGCCGATTGTCTTTTTGAATAACATCGATATATACAAAAATTATTTCAAAACTAAGAAACAATCTTGAACAATTGAAAGATTGCGAAAAGCGAATTCGTTTTCTTTGCAATATATTATGTGCATATTAAATATTTAATATAAGTAAAATATTTAAGTAAAAATTTTTCGTATAAACAAATGGCCATCTTATTTCTTTAGTTAATCTTTCTTTAGCTAAAGCTGGAAACTTGGAAAAATTTATAATTTTGCAAGAGTTGCAAGAAATTTTAATAATCATTGTCAATTGCAATATAAAATGAGACGATCTACAGAAATTAGATGTTTTGTTTGTTGAGTATAATACACAAATTAGAAAAAAAAATTTTATTAACGCAACTTTAATAATTATATTAATATTTATCACTTATATGATAACATTTATCCTATAATGTATATAAAATATATCACTGTGCATACATAAATTCCTTTATTTCGTTACTGTATCAGCTTCCTTATTCCTGATGTCGATTACAACCTGTGAATTTTATACATGTAACATTATACATAATATTTATCAAGTACAGACAGATTATTCAATATACATTAATATGTATATTAAATCTCTCTTGTACAATAAATCCTAAATAAACAGAAAATAATAGAAAAATTCGAATCCTATCCACTTACTTTTCCTGAAGATTTACTTTTGGAAACAAACTGCAAAGCATCGTTGACTTTATGCAAGCCAACAGTCAACAAGCAAGACGGTGTGATAAGCCCTTCTTCGAGAAATTGTAAAACTTCATCTCCTGCTTGGCTAATTTGAAAGTAAACAAAATAATTGAATTTTTATTTATGAAACCAAAAGAGATAGGAGGACAATAAACATACAACATACCGATATACATCGGGGTTCTTCTTCCTGTATTCTGCGAGATTAAAACCGGTAACGCTGAAGGAACCTTTTTGCACCTCCGAATGAGCATTCGTCATGGTTGCTGCCGTGCCAGCTACGATTACGCGCCCTTCGTGACAGAGGCTACAAGTGAGTAAACCGACGAATGTTGATTATGGCTACTTGATAAAATAGAGATGTATACCTTCGCGAGACAAATGATGCACCACCACAGCGAAATTGTCATCGCGCAGCAAGTCCTTTAGTGTTGCATCTTTGTAGACGTCGGTAAAGCTAAAAATATTACGTGTGTCTCACCAGGATATGCGGTGCTTACCTGACAGTGGAAATTCCCAGACATGCAGCTTTTCCCTACATCCAAAGATATATTTTTCTACCGACAATCTTTTTGAAACTCACCAATCCAACACTTTCTTGAAGTATTCTCCATCCACATCGTCAAAGATAGCTTTGATGTCTCGTTCGGCGGCAATTTCCTCTATTTGCTTTAATAACTTCTTATCTTTGTATTTAAGAGATGCGAATGCTCCTTTCTCTCGAGCCAGATCCGCTCCGTTTTCAGTCGCGCATATCCCAATGACCTAAGTAATTTAAAAGTGTAATTATAAAATAAATTGTAATTATAAGTACCTTTGCTCTAAAGATATTTGTTACAAGATCTAATTATAGAATGTAATAATTATAAAATGTAATGTGTTTTATAAAATATTTATAATATATTTATTATATAATTACTTATAAAATGTAATTATGAAATGTAATATGTATTTTATATAATGTTAATTTTAATATTAATATTTATTTATAGTTTAAATATTTGTAACATTTATTTTATAATTACTCAGAAAATGTAATTATAAAATAAATTGTAATTATAACAAGTACTTTTGCTCTAAAGATATTTGTTGCAAGATCTAATTATAAAATGTAATAATATGTATATTATAAAATATTTATTTATATAGTCTAAATATTTATATTATTTATAGTTTAAATATTTATAATATATTTATTATATAATTATTTATATGTTATTATAAAATAAATTGTAATTATAACAAGTACCTTTGCTCTAAAAACATTTGTTGCAAGATCTATTGCTGCTAAGCCAATACCACTTATACCAACATTTATTAAAATCATGTCATCCTCGTCTATACTGACTTTTCTCTCCAGTGCAATCAGAGCAGTGATATAATTGTCTAAAATGCTCGCAGCATTTATAGAGTTTATTTCAGAGGATACTTTCCATATGTCCTAAGTAAGATGTATTGTTGATGTAGCCATATTGTTTTATAAAGTATTTTAGAAAAAAATTCAGTTTAAACATATTTTACCCCAACTTCTGCCAGACATTTCTCGGCCAAACCTCCGTATCTTTCCTTGTTAAGAGCGATGACCTTATCACCAATTTTATAGCCATTCTTCTCCGCTTCTGTACCAACTTCAACCAGTTTCCCAACAACTTCGTAACCAAGAACTGTTGGTAATTTTGGTTCAAATGTATACAAATTTTTACTGAGCAGTGCATCGGAAGCGTTTAAAGCACAATAATGAACATCAATGAGAACCTGTAAAATTAAATATATTATAATTATTATCGATTCGTTTGATATTGTTTTATAAATATAAACAAAATAAATAACATTTATTATTATTAATATTTCTTTTGATATTGTTATATATTGTTTTATAAACAAAATAAATTACACTTAATTCTGAAATAAGTTTATTTTTTTTTACTTACTTCATTCGCCTGTATGTTTTTTGGTGGCTCTAGATTCTCTATAATAAGAGGACTAGAAAAATCTTTCAATAATGCAGCTTGAATTTTTCCCGGCTGCGAAGCCGGAATGACATTTCTCGCATTTTCTTCGACAGCTGTACTGCTGAATCTTGTAGCGATAATTCGCGATGACAAGCTACTCCTGCATAATTTTATGAAAAATCTGTGTCCTGCCAACGATGTCATATTAAGAATATATAATTAATTAAATGTCATTGCAAAAAAAAATATTTCAGAGCTTTAGAATAATAATATAACCTTTACAAAGGCACCACCTGATTCAGTTCAAAAATTATCCGTGGGTTAAAGTAGAGTTTAATTGACCAATCAGAACAAAGGAATAAAGATTTCTTTCTGATTGGTCAATTTAATTCTACTCTATCTCACGAGTAGGATTTTTGAACGCATCTAAAGGGAGAGAGAACACAACCTAATCTGACACTTAATAGCTGACAGAAAAAATCCTGATGTAAACAATTCGCAGACACTTGTGCCCTTGTGCGTGAACTAGGAGAAAGAAAGAGTAATATAAATATAAAAAAATATAGGAAATCAAATAAGACAGGAATAAAAAAACATAATTCGTTCTTCGAAGGAAATAAAATCCAAACGTGTTTGAATAACTTTACAAGTTTGATAAGTTCGGGATATTTATTTAAAAAAAAAAAATAAAAACTACAATTATATAAATCAGCTCATAATGCGACCACATAAATTTAAACTCCCATGTGATGTGGACAGGTAAAGAATTATTTATAAGAAGCAAATAATGTTGGAAACTAATACAATTATTATATTTTATAGTTAATTTATAATTATATTAAGTTAGATTTAGTTTATCTGTCAAAATTTTATATATTTCTATCATTATCTAATATTTTTATATTTCTATTTTTCATAAAAATTATCCTGTTAATCTCTTCGCTGGATTTATAGCTTTCCACAAATTGATGAAAAAGTGGTGATTGTCTCAGTATTTGGCAAGTCTCAATATCGAGCTAAAGGATGCAAGATGGAAATGCTCAGTTCTATACTCCAATTAAGTCATCTGGAGGAGCCAGAGATCGACGAGGGTTCTTGGGTGAGATACATACTTTTTTTTAAATATCTGGAACTTTCTCATGAATTAACAAACAGTCTTGATTCTATTTTATTTTTTATTATTAGTGCGAAATTGAAGGATATTATAATCCTCGTGAGAAGACAGTTTTCTTGCATCTGAGAGGATTCTTGGATACCCATACACTTTTAACTGAATATGACAAGTTCACGGAGAAACTGGATTGCAAGGACTTTCTCAGTGTGTGGGCACACATGAGAGATAAATATGCAAGAGCGCTCCTGGTATTGTTTCATATATCTCATGTGATCATACTTACTCATCCGACACACACCTTTGATTACAGTTACGTACATTTTTTTCGTGCCATGGATACAGTCAGGTAAGGCATCAGTTTCTTTAAACCGAATTATATTAATAATTGATGTACAGACACATATAATTTAAATGTAGTTAGTACAAATTTTATTCTAATAAAACATTTTAATGCTTTATATCTTATAGGCAAAAGATATCGCCACAACTTTCCGATGTATTAAACTCTATTCCTAATCTACCCAAAGATTGGATTGCAAACGTCAGACCATGCTCACCGCGAGTATTATTTTATTTTGAAACCTGTCCTACAGCGTTTCAAAATCCAGACAGTGACGCTAATATTAAAAAGTTAGAACACTCCCTTGAAGATCAAATTTATCAAATGTTGAGGAAAAATAGAATTGTTACCAATATCAGGTATAAAATTTAGCGCATCAAATCTTATTGAAGCTTAACAAAACATCACTTTTCTTTGCTTGTAGCACAAACTCCTTGTTTGCAATACCAGCTAATGAGGAATTCGTGTATGTGCATACCGGAAGTACAGATTCAAAGGATATGCTGGGTTACATGGCGAGAAAGTTAGTACAAAGTTGCAAAACTAGTTCCGGTGGTACAACATCGAGAAGTCTCGCCAGTTTGGATTCAAATAGTATCATCGTAGATGATACTGGGACTGGTAAGATGAGAGAGATGAAGAGGAGATAAAAATTGTATTCTGGATGTAAAGATAATTTTCATGCGTTTACAGAATCTCGCACGTTTAAACTATTTTTGCAACAACACATAAACTTGGCTTTTGCGAAAGGGTTTCACGACAATGTCGGTCGACATTCTGTACCAGCTTATTTTGAAGTGCGTTGAAGGAATTACATCATTAGTCTAATGTCAAACCAATATAAATTTAATTAATATATTAATATCAGATAAGTCAAAATTTATTGGATTACTTTTAAAAATTAGTATTATTTACAGATTCCTACTTTAAATATATTTTGTCAAGTAGCAAACAAGTTATTCGATTACTTTATTCATGGAACTGACAAAGAACTGGCAACACTTCATAATTTATTAGATACTGATGTGAAATTTAGTAAAAGCCGATGCACCAAAGTACTTCCAAGAGCTTTACAAGCATATCAAGAGAACTTACCGCAGCATTACACAAGGTTGAAAATTATTTGACATAATCGTGTGAAAAAAGAGATTATATTCCAACTAAAATGACTTTTCAGAGCATATCACGAATCTAAACTAGCACATGCCATGGCAGTTTTTGAGATGCATGCTCGTGGTCCCTTATTCGAGGGGTTTAGTGAAAAGTTACAGGCCGAATGTGACAAACATTGGCGTGCGGGCAGACAAATGTGCGAAGTATTGTCACTCACTGGTCATCCTTGCACAAATCCCATTCACAGAGGAGGTAGCGAAGGCGCCGGAGGCGGAGAACAAACTGAACCCAGAGAGGACGATAGGTATGTATCTCTATAAAGAATAAAGATCAAATATTATATATATATATTTCTGTGTACATTATTTATATTTACAATCATTTACAATTGCCATTGTTTTTCCTTTCAGCGAACTACCTACCAGAGAACATTGTAGTGGTGTTAGATATGTGTGTGCTTGTAATTGTGGTCGAATTCAAGGCTCGAGAGAAGATCCTTTCAATCTAAGACAGGCCAACTATGACTATTTCCAAATGTTAGCGAAACAATGCGGTTGCGCACAATTGGAGAGTATAGAGTTTCCCGTGTTTCAACCTAGTACACATAATTACAGGTAGAACTTTAGTTTAATATTTTAATATAATATTTAATATTTTTAATATTTTAGTTAATATTTTATATTTAATAATTTAATTAATAATTAATTATTAATTAATATTTTATTTTATTAATTTAATTTATAATTATAATTTTTTATTTAATAAATTAATTAATAATTTAATTTAATATTTTACTAAAAATATTTACTAACAATAAATATTTTATTAAATTAAATGATTAATTTAGTTTCTTCCAAAAGAAAGATAAGACAGATAAATGTACAGTTTTTTTTTTTTTTTTTTTATTAATAGAGCAGCGCAATTATTTTCGGGGACGAAACGCCATGATTCCTTCAGTCGCAACGGATCTTCTACGCCACAGGGAGACACGCAAGCCTGTAGTTTAGGAGCCGATAGTTTAAATGGCAAGTAACATGAATGAATGATAAGCTATAACATTTTCTGTTCATTTAGCGAGCAGAATTTTAATCGATCAATTTCTAGGAAACATTACAGACGGAATTACGGATTATGGCAGTGGCGGTCAATCCTCGATGACGAGCGATCCGATCGGAGAGGATATCCCCAGGTTGAGTAGCAAAACAAGTCTCACGCCGAGTGATTCGCACAAAGTTATCATACAAGTCATCGATAGTGACGCAGAAAACTCTAAAGGTATCGGCTATCGCGTTACAGGTTATTTACTTGTTATTAATTCACGCAATTAAATGCAAGAATATATAAAATAAAAAATATGCATGTTCTTTACAGATAAACCTTTGGTCAGACAACCATCGACGACAGAATACCTGCCTGGAATGTTGCACACCGAATCACCATCCGGCTTGCTACCACAATTCTCTAGCTGGTCCCTGATATGTCTGGGACCGAGTAGTCTTTATTCTCATAATTTAGGATTGCAACATCAAACTGGAGTATTTTCCACCTCGGCGTTTCTACTCCCTTGGGATGTGACTGTCAGGTAAAAAAAAAACATATTCTGCTCAGTACATGATATTTATAAATATTGATAAATAGTCGTAAATATTTTTACTATTATTTTAAAATAGTTCGTCAACCGACTGAAGGCAAAGTCGAAAGAACGACAAACATCTCTATTTATCGGACTGAGATCAACTCAGAGTTGATCAACTCAGTTCCATTGCTCCTTCAACCTGTTATTTACATTTGTATTTGTCATAGGAGCTGTTTATCTTTCTCAATTTGTAAACATTATATTGCAGATTGGAGCATCAAAAGGAGCGTAGTACCTCGCTGTGGCCTACAGTGGGATTTACAGGATCCGATCACGGAACTCACGGAAATTATTGTTCTCGAGGGGGCAAGAATTTCCAAAATATGAATACCATTCGTGGTCGTAAGTCCAAAGGCGGCAAAGAATTCGTGGTAAAGATATTTGTTGGCGTGGAATACGAGTGTCCACGCGGACACAGATTCATGGCGTCTGCACCTGATAAGGTGCTGAAGACCACAGGAAATGGAATAGTAAAGGACAGTGGGAATAAGGTGACGTCCAGTACAGCTGACATGCCACTCTATTTTGCGTGCCCTTGCAGGTTTGTCAAATTTTATTTTATTCACACCGATTTTTAATACAAAAAGATGGTCTATAAATATTTATTTATTGGATAAATATGTTTTTCATTTTTAGGCAGACAAAACCATTGATCGCTCAGTTAATGAGAATTCACGTAGTGACACCTAAGGCACCAGTACACGTCACATTGAACCCCCGAGTGCAACCTGGTCCACCACCTTGTCCGATATTTGTCACAGGGTGCGAAGAACCGATCAAATTATCACAAAGTGCATATTGGATTTTACGATTGCCGTATCCTTTTAAATTTTTGCATGTCTATCCCAAACAGCACACAATATTTATGATAAATATTTCTAAATATTTATAATATTTGTACTATTTATTTTTTAATATTATATAAATATTTTTTACGTATTTTATATACATTAAAAAAAAATTATTAAAATTATTTTGACATATTAAAAGATAAATTAAATATTAATAATATTAATAGTAATATTTTATAAAAATCTTTATTTGATATATTTTTAAAATATAGATGAAATATTTTATATAATATTTATGTTAAGTAAAAAATAAATAATTGTAATATTTTATAAATGTTTCACAAATATTTGCTGAGATATCTATGATAAATCTTTATGATTTTTATGATCTGTTCTATCTAAGAGTACAAAAATATTTATATAATTATAAATATTTTCTATAGATTTTATAAATATCATGTGCTGTGTAAGATATTCTTAAAGTAATTAACCGAGTCTCCTCTTTTTAATTACATATAAACAATTTTCTCTTACTTTTAACTTACCTTTTTCTAATATTTCAATTCTATAAATATTTCAAATATATATGTCATTTTTTCCCTAATATAAATTTCAAAGTTACGTATACATGGGTGAGAAAGGACCATATTTACCTCCTAAGGAACCAGTGGCAGCATCTCACGGACGTTTATTAGCCGGGATGTATGGTATAAGCGAAGTTATGCCTGAAAAGAAATAAAGGCTGATATATTTTTTTCTGTAAAAAAAAATATTCATGTATAAGTTTCTTTTATTTGATAAATATCTTCTTCAGTTACCTTTTTATTTATGTATATAATTGTCTTATAAATGACTACTAATTTTTATTAATTTTGTAGAAAATAAAACGTCTCTTATTTGAACCTTGTTTTAATTTGATGTCATACGATCCTGCGCGATGATTCGTCGTTTTTAAAATTCACAGATGATCACGTGCGCCCGATTCGCGTTTGCGATTGGCTTACAACTTCGACTTGAATTTACAAAACTGTCATTTCTCTCCTCTCTTCGAAAGCAATTTAAATTCATATCGTAATTAAATAAAATAATCTTTAAACGAGACAGATGATGAAAAATGAATAAAAATAAATATATATTACGAGGAGTATTTTATGGGCCCCCTCCTCTCTCTCTCAAGTGACGAGTTGGCGGGTTTCAAACCGCATGCATTTAAACGACACAGCCGTTAAAACACGCGGATGCAAACAGGTGACGAGTATATTCCTACCTGTCATCGCTCGTCGTCGCGTTTGAGGATTCGGAGGAAGAGGTCTGCTTTTGTCGACTCGTAATTCACCGACACCATGTAAAACGAATAAGAACCTCTCGAATATCTGCTTACTCGATATTGCTCGACAGATTTGTAATATAATTACACCACACAAACGAACGAGCCAATTCGCGACGTATTATCTATTTTTAGTTGTGGTTTTTGCGTGTGCGCGATTTTGTCCCGTCACTTTTTCAGCGGACTTGAATGGTAAACAATAAATAAGAGAGAAAAATAACCTGTGTTCACGACTGGATTTATCTTTTAATTATTTCTGAACAAATCATCGATCATTTCAGGTGATGTATTTTTCATGAATTCGATTATAATAATTATATTTAACAAAGTTGTATTAAAAAATTATCTTTCTTTTTCTTTTAGACAGCAGATTAATTAGACACAATGCAGTTGAAAATGAATTGCAAGCTTTTATTGTTGATATCTGTTATGTCTCTCAATTGTAAGCTTGGAACTGCATCTGTACTGGATTGGATATGGCAAACAAAAGCAGCTGACACAACTGTTTTGGTTGCTGATAGTGTACCTTTGATCTCAATCCCTTACGAGTCGATGACAGAGGATGAAAAGTTCCTCCAACAGGCTGCCAAGTTAACAGATATTAAGGTTTCTTCTCCACTGGAGATCTGTCAACACAAAGTTATTGTGAAAATCAGGACCTCATGTTCCGACATGTCAGAAGAAGAGCTCGCAAAGCTGAGTGTAAATCTTCTAAATTGCCAGGCAGCGGTTGAAGGCAGAAAGATGTTTCCCTGCACTGAGAAAATGGTAAATAATCAATATAATACAATTTCTTTACATCCAAAATCCTTTAATCCACAATCAAAAAATTTTTACTACTTTTTTTAATTATATTTTATATTAATTTCATTAATTAAAGCAATATATTCATTCCATTAATCATTAAAATCTATTTAAATAATAATAGTTTAATTAACAAATACATTTTATTATATTCTGCAATTTTTAAATCTACAACTTAATACATTAATAGTGAAAGAATGCAATTTTGAGAGAATATATTTATGCAACAGAATTACTTTAAAGCACAGGACAATTTATATTGATTTATGTGATTTGTTAATAATATATAAAAGAACTGACTTACGCTGTTCTAAATATAATACAAGATAAATATAAATGCCTGCAGAATGTCTATACCCTTCACAAATTAAGGGGGTGAGCCATGCCTGTTCAAACCTGCACACTTCCCCTTCTTTTTACTCTTGAAGACCTCCCCAGAGCTTCAGTCATACAGTGCATTATACTAGTATTTGATGTGGCTCTGTTTGCAGATGTTTTAATATAATACCAAAGAATATTTAAATTTAGTGAAACTTTTTAAATTTTATTAAAAAGAATTAGAAGAATTTAAATAGAAATAATGCTATAAAAAAGTGCACTATTAAAAGACAGAAAGTGTACATGCAAGAAAATTATAATTTATAGTAAGTATAAAAACATAATTTCTATTTTTTAGTCCCTTCAACAGTGTACCACAGATATGGATGCTGACATGTGGAATGCATATCATTTAATGAGTAATAGAGCGAGAGCAGTTTGTTACACAGCTCGGAATACACAATTTCGTGCTCTTACAGAGTTAACTGTCAACAAGCTGATGCAGTCTGCACATTCTCAAATTGAAGCATTGAAGTCTTTGAAGGTATTTATGTATAGTGTAATAAATATATTTGTTTAATTATTTATCTTTATATAATTTTTTTATTAAAAATCTTATTGTACGATTTATACAGCAAAGTCAGGATCATCTGGAAGAACAAACAACAGAAGCTCTGTCATCGTTATCTAAGGGAAATAAAGCACTTTTGGAACAACAACAATACTTGAAGGATGCTCAAGCAACAGCTCACAATCTTGTAACGTCGAATCTGAGGGAATTGAATAACGAAAAGGCATTAATACGATCTGGGCATGCTCAGCTTGCAACTATGGCAGAAGACATAAAAACTAAATTAGGTACTAAATATTTTTTATATGTGTTTTTATCTTTTTTTTTATTGTTGTATATAGACTTTCTAAATTTATGTAATATATCCTCCAGAACAGGCGCATAAAGAGCTCGAGCAACAAGTTATTGAGCATGCGACAAATCATGAGGAAGTGTTGGAAGACTTGATGAATATAAAGGAACAAATGCAATCAATTTGGGAAAAAATTGAAAGTAGCACTAATCATATATTGGAACAACATGAGAAAACCATCGATCATTACGAGCAGACGATGCAGAAACTCACACAAATTAATGATACTATTCAATATATTTGGAATCTCACTAATATTATGCGCACAGAAATAGACCAAAAGTTGGGATGGATTACCGATTATATCGGAGACACTGGTATATTATTATTATACGAGAGTACACTCTGTTTTGATAGCATAAAAAAATTTTTTTAATTGTTAAATTAATTACATTAAGTATATAATTTTGTTATGTTATATTTAAAAATATTTCAGTGATATAAAATTAAAGTTATATATTGATAATTCATATTTTTATATTTTTAGGTGAACAAGTGCAAAGAATGTATCGCATAGTTTCACATGTTGTGTATATATTAGTGGCAATGATAATCGCTGCGTTTTTACAAGCACCATTTTTAACCAGAGCTAGCATTTTGGGTATAGTGCCAGTGAATCTTGTTACTTACTTGAAACATGGCATGGAAGCCTCTTTAGATTTTACATCTATGACAGTGCTAATATTCTTAATCACTGCAAGTAAGTATTATACAAATCAAAAATATGCATTAAAAAATATTATATGTATATATATCCTAGGCAGCACACAATATTTATGAAATATTCATAAATATTTATAAATATGTATTTGTTTGAAATATATAAATATTTCATATCATTTATGATAAGTAAAAAATAAGTATTTATAATAATTATTTTATAAATATTTCTCAAATATTTGTTGGGATATTTATGGTAAATATTTATGATCTATTTGATCTAAAATTTTAAAATTCTTTAAATAATTATTTTAAAATTTTTTACACTAATAATTTTGCAATTTTTAAAAAATTGTAAGTCACGATTTTAAAATTCTCAATTATAAGTGATAAGTCAAATTGAAAGAACAATATATTTCACTATCCAGAAAGCAATATTTATGAACATATATATTTTTGAAATATTATACCTACATATTTTATAAAAATCTTTATTCGGCATATTTTTAAAATGTAGATGAAATATTTTATATAATATTTATTATATTATAATATTATATTTTAATTATAATATTTATTTATTTATTATTATATTATAATATTTATGATAAGTAAAAAATAAATACTTATAGTAATTGTTTTGTAAATATTTCTCAAATAATTGCTAGGATATTTATGATAAATATTTATGATAAATATTTATGATCTATTCAATCTAAAATCTTAAAAATATTTAAATAATTACTATAAATATTTTGTGCTGTCTAGGATATTAACATTGATTTGTTATTTGATGTATTTATTTAATTTTTCTTAATGCAGTGCATTTTATAATGCTGGGAATACAACATATGTTTGGGCCAAGCAATTCAAAAGCGAATACAGAACCAGCCAAACTGGTCTCTCAACTCAATGGAAATTTGAATGGAAATGGACACGTATATAAATACACATCAACATCATATTTCCGTTCAATGATAAAGATGCGACTTCGCGAAAAATTAATGAAAAAAATGCAGGAACTTTATAATTTTATTGTTTTGCAAACAAACTACTGTAAAGGTACTTTTCCGATTTGAAACCAAAACTATGCGAGAGAAATCATCAGGGGACAATTCTTGACAATAATCATTTTACAGAGAAAATTAATGGTTTGATACACTTGGTCACTTCTTTTTGGAACAATCGACGCAATTTAAGCGCGCACGAGGAACTCTCCTGTTCATATCAACCAATGAAAAAAAACCGCGACGATTTGTACAACCGAAAGTACAAACGGGAGTACTCAGACGATGAGATGGAATACGATAATTTTTCCAACGTAACACACTCGTCGCGTGAGGACTATTACAATAATATTAATGATATAACGGACGCGACTGAATTGAAACATCGTATTCATAATATAAGTGTAACGCGGTCATCTAGAAGGTATGAAACACTAAAATTTATTAAAAATTAAATTTATAAACTTTACTCAAATGTTTAATAATTCATAAAATGACTAAATAATATAAATGATTCTAGTGTCACCCCTTTGGGTTTACCGAAAATGCTTTGCCTAGCAAAAACGAGAACTGGCAGAAGATGTCGAGTGTTGACTTCACCCGGGCAATGTTACTGCCATCATCATTCTACTGGCACATCTATCGCTGGTAGTCATCTTGATTGAATTCTGCAAGTAGTTAAATCCGTTTATAATAAGAATTTAATTAAAGTAATGATCTGAGCCTTTTTAAGTATAATGCAACAACCTCTATTCAATAACAATCAGTGTAACTGATGATCCAAGATTTGATAGTTTTGTGATAGTTTGTAATAAATAACAACTACAGTAAAATTGTTGGATATTTATATAATATATAATAATAGTTTTAATAACAATTTTTGATTATTGACTTTTATCAAAAATATCGGAAAAATAATAAATTCAGAAAAAAAATTCAATAATCAAGAGATTAAATCAGAGAATATTGAAAATATTTTGTGTATATCTATATATAATTTATTTAATCATTTATTTAAATCCAATTTTATTTAAATAACCATTTATTTAAATTGTATTAAATTTTGTTCCTCTAATCCATTATTCTTTTATAAATAGATTAACATAAATAGTTCGTCAAAACATATACATTACACGTTATAAATAAAAATCCATAAAAAATTTTGTAGTAATTATAAATATTATCGATTATAATAGTTAATTCTTCGATCATCAGAAGGAGACAAACTTTTCTTCTGTAAAACCAAAGAATTGATGTTTTATTGTTTGAACTCTTCTACTGGCTATACCATATATTTTTGTTTTAGATTTAATGATAAATTTTTCTCTTTTCTTTATGACAGTACTAAAGTGCCAATTTCGTAATAATAGCTATCGACAAAAATCTGGAAATATGTTTTTGCGTTACTGAACTAATTTAGAAAAAAAATTTGATAGAATCTTCATTACCTTTTCTGTATATTTAATATGTACTAATGGAATATATAAATATAGGCTTGGAATCACGTTCGTGCATAATTATATTGTTTACTATTGATAAAAATTAAATAGCTTATTGACTACATTTTATAATTTTGTAAATAACATTTCTTTGATATAATAGTACAAACGATATATATAATATTACAAATGATAATAGATAATATAATAGTACAAACGATTGATATAATAGTACAACGATGCTCAATAATACTAAATATTAATCTTGATGCTATGTATTTCGAATGTATATATCTTGATATAATGTTAGTATTATACAGGGTGTCCGATAAAGATTGAATGAGCGTTGATTCAATCTTTACCGGACACCCTGTATATATAGTGTTAATTTAAATAATTTTTATTGTTTGATCATTTGATTTTAAATGTTTGATGTTGCAACATACACAAATTGTCACGAAATTTTTAATTACACGTATCTCACATATATTGCAATGGCTCTCAAAGGCAAATAATTGTACAATATTGATTTAAAAATGTTATTTTGCTCTTTTCAAGTAAAGTAGCAGGTAATAATAATTATTATAAGTTCTGTATTTAAATATTATAAATAATATAAAATATTTGATATAAATATATAATTAGTCAAATACAATTAATAATTTATTATTTCATAAATATGTATCTCACATAGTATACAAATCTGTGGTATAAATAATCTTGTAACATTTGTATGAAATCGTAAATAAAAATTACAAATATAAACTATCGTTTTTTTACAACAGTAACATTTCGATGCAAAAATCGGTTTTAATTTTAAAAAATTACAAAATTATATTTTGTTTATTTCCATAAACTGCTATATTAAATTGCGTGCAAATAATATCGTTTGTTAGTTTCAATTTCGCACATCTACAAATCCATTCGAGAAAACGATATCAATACTAAAAGCAATTTGAATCGGTGATTTGAATAAGAAAGTGTGTTGTTTGATTTCTTATCACTTCTAAAAATTATATAAGTTTCCTTGTGTTACATATACATTTCAACTAAAAGGTAAATATTATTAAATAATTCATTTATCTACACTCTTATCTCTTATAAATTAACTATAATATATATTATTTGCAGGTAGTTGTTCCATCCGCTCTTTGAACGCATGAATGAAAGTATATAGGAACATTAATAATGTCAGAAAAATGTAAAGTTCCATAGATATATATATATGTGTGTAATACCAAGGTGTCATACAGATCAATATATATTACAATAATTTTTACCAGATCTGATAATTCTAATGAAGCAAACAAGAATAAAAAGAAAGCCTTTTAATGTCACTTACGTAAATCATACTACAGATTACTGCAAAAATTATGGTAAGAATTGATTTTAAAATCATTTTTTACGAGCTTAAAAGTGTATCTGTCTGCTCGTCGATGTCATTTTTATGGCAAAAGTTTTGATATTCACCTCTTTTTTTCAGTACTCACATAAATTAACATAATTGCAATTCTTCTTTAAGCCGCTTAAAAAAAATTATCCGTGTAATTTACGAGGATCAAATTTGTATACTGTTACAGGGAAAGATGAATGATGATGAAAAGCATTTATAGAAAGTTGATTTAATTCCTATATAAATTGTATATTTGTAACAAGTGACCAATTTACGACCAGTCGAAAGTCCATTTGTCTGTCTATTACGACAATACAAACTCGTCAGAATCGCGCTATTGATTTGATTTTTCAAAGATCATTGACAATGTTTCGCAATTGCCTAGGCTATGACCATTGTGTTTCCTGGTTGAACGGACAACTGCGTCGCTCTTCGTGGCATATATTGACTACATTTCTCTTGTCCGCTTTGCTATTGTATCTATAACATAAGCAACACGCCATAAGTAAATTTTATGCGTTTATAATAAAACAGTTTCAGATTTTTAATGTTAAATATGAAAAAGCACCTACTGTTTATGCTTTTCAATGGCTTCGAGACACGTATCCATAACCATCTTCTCCGTTAATACACCATCTTCTGAGGCATAGGCCGCCACTTGCCAGGCGACTCCGAGTTTCGCCAATTGTCGGCCAGACATTCTGTCGAATCGGCCATCTTGTTATAGAGCGAGTTGTAATCGAACTGCGGGACCTTCTTATTACCTTCGATCGCCGGCTGCAGGACAAACTTGTCAAAGTACAGGCGGAGCAAATGCTCGCGTTCCTCGCGACCAGGAAGACGGAACTCTACTATCTCTTCTAATTGGTTGATCATCGTAAGGTCGAGCTGCTCGAGTGTACTCGATGCAAACACCAGCATAACTTTATTACTTTGCTGGGTTCGGTAGAGGAATGCGTTCAGCGTCGCCCGGTGATCCTTCGAGATATACTCGCTCGAGCGCTTTCTTAGAAACAGATCCGCATCGTCGATGAACAGCAGTAGTTCCTTTCGGCACGTCCGCGCCCAATCAAACAATTTGTTAATGGTAGTCACGCCGTCCCTACCCAAAGGAACCTCAACTCCGTTCACGATCGCGTAATCCATGCCAGAGTGCTCCGCCAGTTTCTTCGCGAACATGGTTTTGCCGGTTCCGGGCGGACCGTGCAGCAGGATGTTTCTGTACATGCCATCGTAATACTTGGTGTTCTCCGTGGCTATCGCGATGTTGCGCAGTCTCTCCTCGAGTTTCGGCGCGAGAATCATGCCGGACAGCGCGTCGGTATGTTTGCTCTTCACCTTCTTCGCCGGTTGAATCGGATGCCGAATGATGTTATGGAACGTGAATCTAGATGCCTCAAGCACCAACGATGGTTTTCTTAGGTAACGCGATGCCACTTTGGCCGCTCCCTCGGCAGTGTATATACATAAGGCTGCAATTGAGAGACCACTTGCTAAACTGACGATCGCAACCCAATCTCCCTGCAGGGCTTGGACTGTCAAATGTAATGTTTACTCAGCTGCTCTGAAAGATATAATAAATTATATTAATTATTACATATATAAAAAATATAATAAATTTTATATTATATAATATAAATAAATAAGTATAATATAAAATAATTATAAAATAAAAATTTAAATAATTCAGATTAAATAGTTATAAAATTAAATTTACAACTATAATATAACGTAAGCAATGTTGACTGCTTACTTTATAGGTTCTAAAAGGTAATAGGTGATCCCTTTTTTCGATCTAATCTGTTCTAGATTATGATCTTGATTTTCTCTATCAATCTTCTCCACTCGCTTTTGATCAATCTTAAGCTGTTCAATACTGGCTCCATATTTTTTTATTTCAGCCTCCATTTGTCTTATAGTTTCTTGCATTTTATATAGATCTAAGGCTTCTCTTGCGTGCTCTATAATTAAAATATTTTATCATAAGTATTTTACAAAGAATATCTTTAACATTTTTAACAATTAACAAATAATATAAGCTTAATTTATAACAATGTCAACTATACTATAACGATAATCAACTATATATATTATAACTATATATATTTCTATAATATTCAAATTAGTATTACTATTATAGAAAATCACTTTAGTAGAATTTATTTTATATGTTCTTTCTATAAAATATTGAAGCAAAAAGGATATTAATTAATTTTTTTAAATAACATTTACATGTAATTAAAGAAAAACATGTGTGCAAAAAAATCTCAAATAATAAAATTACAAATAACAAATATATAATTACTAAGAAGAAAATCAATATTTTATCATTATAATTTCACAAAGAATATCGTTGACATTTTCAACAGTTAACAAGTAATATAAGTTTAATTTAAAATAACAATGGAATCAATTATACATAATTCCTAAAATTATATATAGCACAGTGTTATAGAAAATCATTTTAATAACGTATATTTTATATATTCTCTCTATAAAACAATAAAGCTAAAAGGATATTAATATTAATATTAATACCTTTTGCAATAACATCTATTTATAATTTAAGAAAAATCGTGTATACGAAAAATTCAAAATAATAAAGTTACAAACAACAAGTATATAACTGCTAGGTAGACAATCAATAAATGACCACATTGTAATCAATATCATTTACGAAGGTCTGTATCTTGTTTCAGAAAAATCTTCATTCGCCGAATCAATCAACCGGCGTGCCTTTAACGAGGTTGAGGTTAAGCTCGCGCGCTTCTCGCTCTCCTTTGCACGAGACCAACAACACGCAACACGTGCGACTTCGGAGCTCGGAGTGTGCTGTCACCTATAGCGCTTGAGTCTCGGCCCGGGTAGAGACCTTGAAGATAGAGACTGAACATCTTGGGAATTCGCGTGATTGGTGCACGTGACTTATGGCCGCAAAATGGCGCACCCAATAGCACAACCCGAAACTTTGCTGAAAACAAGAGAAAAATTAAAAAAAATCGTGTATGTATATCTATGAATTTGACCATAGTTTGTCCGCTTTAAAATGAATCCAGGTGGCGCTAGCGTATTTCAAGAAAAAAGCATCGTATGAGAAGCAGCAACAATGACATCTGTCATTATTGTCAGCTGTCAAAAGAACGAGAAGGCAGTAGCGCTGCGTACGCGCAATCTCGTTCTCGAGAACAGCGGTCTCCGCACAATTGTTTTATTCGTGATTAAAAATAAATGACTTAACCCAACCCAACCGAGGACCGAGAGACGAATAGCGTGTAACATCTGCAGCGAAAGAGAAATGGCGTGGTTATGCGCCCGTACGGTGCTCCAAACGTGTCGACGGCCGATCTCCTACAGCCTCGCGTGTGCCCAAAAGAAATGTAAATATATCCCAACATAAAACGTTCCCTCAAAATGCACGTCCGTCTTGAACATGTCTCATGTTTCCCTTTGACTTGGACGTACTCCATATTACGTAATATATTTTTCGTCCGTCTAATCGATTTTTATCTTTATCATCTATCACGTCCGATATGCATATTTTGACACAGAAAAAATTCGGTGTCGAATTTACATTTTTTTTTTCCCCTTTATTTGACAGTCGCCGATTCCCTCGATCATGCCACTGGTTTGGAGAAGAGGGAGATGCTCGCCCGTTTAGCCGGTAACGATGTAAGTTCTGTGACGTTTCTGTACATAATTTCTAATTTGACGTATTATTTCTAATTTAATGTACCACAATCTTCGCTATACATCTGCCTTTTTATCTCTTTATGCGAATATTTATTTTTACATAGGTCTGCATTTTATTCTGTACGCATATTTTTAATGTGATAAATATTGATGGAATGTATCTCTTGTAAAAGAAAAAAGGATATAATTCTGTTAAACTTGCTTCTCCAGGATCCCTATAATATAACTATAAAACGACGACCAGACAGTACAAAGGAGAATCCTAATATAGTCTATAGTGCATTTGAGAGTCGTATAATGGGATGCATTTGTGATGAAGATGCGTTGCACGTAAATTGGATGTGGCTACATCAGGGTCCTCCGCGTCGCTGCGAATGTGGCCATTGGTTTAAGCTGGTGGAAAAAGCACCTATATAATATACTTAAGGATGAACTAGTGGATTGTTTTCAACATAGAATTAATATTATATTAGACAGTAATTACATCTATTTTCATTTATTACCATATTCTCCCAATGTATCCTATCCAAAAAAATAAATTTCTTTCATTGTACAAGAATTGCAGAAATAAACAAATATATTGTAAATATTATGTATCATATTCCTTAGTCATTCTATTAAAATTCACAGTTTTTATCAAATACATACTTTTTATTACTAAAATAAAAATTATTTAAAAGAATTGCAATTATATACATGGAAATAAATTGGAATCTTTGCAAGACTGTTTATGAAAAATTTTTTTTTTTTTCAAAATTTTATGCCCAAGTGGATATTATAAGCTCATAATTTTAGAAAATATATATTTATTTATGTTGTGTGTATAAACAAAATTCTAATTACAATAAATACATATATTTACACATTACTTTTTTCTTCCAGCTTGCTCCAATTTAAACCTGCTTACAATTTTCTTTTCATCCTTTTTTTCTGAAGTATTATTCACTGGTGATATTTTATTTTCTTGGACTTTTTCCTTGATTACCTACAATATATGTATATCTCAGTATACAATTATTTATTTAATATTTATTAGTATTATTAAATTATTATATTTCTACTCACAGAATTGTAGACAGAATGTTTAACATGTTCGACTTCTTCATCTTCTGCATCAGTACTACTTTCTTCGTTCAAAGAAGGAGCAATTTGATTGGGGACCATATCATTTGGAGATCTTTTCAAAATGGATTTGGGAACGTTAAATATTTTATAAATATCTTCTGGGCTTTGTATTTCTGTATTATTTGTCATAGATATATCTGGAATATGGGATGAATGTAAAAACTCAATCCTGACAATATCATCTTCAGCTTCAGAATTATCATTATGTGTTTCATCTTGCTTTGAAATAAAACAGGATTCTTCATTAGGCATTATTTCTCCTTCTATATCGCTTTCTGTATTTTCCATAATATTTGGTTCAACAAATGATACTCTTCCTGTTTTCTTTGCATTTGTTGGTTTAGATATATCCTCTCTAAATTCAGATAAGTGATTGTTTTTTAATTCCTCTTGACTAGACTTTATAGTGAGATCAACATTTTCATGTTTTGTAACATTTGTATCAACAATTTTATCTGCATCAAAATTGACATCTGATGTATTATATGTCATTTTGCTCGTTTGCATATCTTTCAATTTTTTTAATTCCTCCTCAATCATCTCTGTTGTAATTTCATCAGAGTCAGATGAATCTTCCTCTGAGTCGTCATAGACTTCTCCCTCCTCCAAATCGCCATAAAAATCTTTTCGTTCAGCTTCTAGTCTGCATAAAAGTTTAAATAAATTAATTTTATTTCACTTACCAAGTCACCAAGAGTTTTAATTTTAAAAATGAATATGTAACCTGCATATTTCATCTTTTAGTTCTTCTTCCAATTCTAATTCATCTAGTCTTTTAAAAAGATCTTCTTCAGTGGAAATATTAGTCTTTTCTTTTTCTCTCAACTCTGCTAGTTTCTGATGATACTCCTTTTCACGCTGCCTATGTTGTACTATAATTAAACATACTTTAATTCTAGCATCTGACATACTAAATAAAAATATATTTAAAAGAACATGTATGGTACAAATATTTACTCTTCCATTCATCAAGTTTGTCCTCGTTCCAATGTTCCAATATATCTTTTCTATCTTTTTCTCCAAAAATATCATGTTTTAACGGGAGATATTGTCTCATCTCATACAAATTTCTTTCAGCTTGTAAGTCTTTCAACATTTTATCTGCCCCTGAAATAAGAAAATATAATGTGTAATAAATATTTAATATAAAATTAATAAGACATAAATGTATATAAAATATATACACGCTATCTTCCTGTTGCACAATGAGATTGCCTGTGATGCGCTATATTTTGCAAAATAGCCATCTCCCAAGTAAACCAAAATTTCATTAGTATGAATTAATTTCCCTTTCATTAATGCTCGCTTGCCAATGGGTACCATACAATTTTCTGAGACAGATAACGGATATACTTCAAGTCCTTCTATTACCTTTTTGTATTTATTTTTATAATCATTCCATTTATTTATTTCTTGTTCATTTTGATCAAGTCCCTGTAACATATCAGTTATATATATATGTATGTATGTATGTATGTGTGTGTGTGTGTATATGTATATATATTAATTTTTAAATTATATATAATAAATAAATATAATTTAATTATTTATTTGTCATATAATTGGAATGAAAAATAAAATTATACCTGTGCAAACACATTATTTAATAGCGTTTGATAACTTTTCATTTGTTCAGATTCCATTGTTGGATTATTAGTTACAATATTATCCATTGTAAATATTGAAGAAAATTAAAAATATATTATGAAAGATACAAAATGAAAAATATATTCGTAAAGACACTATAAACACATTTTCTTCCCTCGCGAATACACATGTTGCGATCATAGAACATAACAATATATACATACAAGAAACTTCTATAATAAGTCTTCTACAGAAAAGACAGAAAGTCTCAGAAGGTATCTCTATCCTTTAAGCGCATGCGCACTATGTTTTACGTAATTTAGGAAAGACATGTTAGGTTGGAGAAATTCGAATTAATAATTAAAAATAGTTAATAATTAATAAACATTTATATTTTTTCAGATAATTATATATTTTGGAGATAACATATGTTTGGAGATGACATATGTAGGTACATAGAATAAAGATCAGATATATATATATATATGCGCACATATATAAAGACTATTATTATTTAATACAATAAATCTCTGAGATATAAATATATATGTTCAATTAATTGTATCATAGAGAAGAATTCTATTTTTCACAAATAATATCGTTAACATAATTGACATAATTTTCATTACAACGTTTATTCATATAATAATAATTTTCAGGAATATCTAGCGTTTACTGGGATTTTTTGTATTTAGTATTAATAATGCGTAGTTGCACGACTTCGAAAATTCTGACGAAAGAATCATATCCAGGAAACACAACGGTGACAGCCTAGATAAGGGGACCAGCCCGATACTCGAATAGTACCTAGTACCTGAACAAATTATTGAAATTTTTGATAAGATTTTGTCATTTCTGGCTAGACCTTAATTAATAATACTGTTTTGATATATCTACACATTTGTGTAATGCTTACAACATTCCTTTATTATATTGTACATTATATATAGTAATACAAAGTTACTAAAATTATCTTATAACGATATATTTTGACATCAGTATACATATCATAGAAAATACATATCAAAATTTATCAATTAATTGCAAGATATGTTGCTGTTCTGCTTCTTTCCATTCTGTATCACCAGCATCTCCTAAGTTACCAGCATATTCTGATTTTTAAATGAAAAATATATATTAATTTTTTTATATAAATTTGTAATTTAAAATTAAATAATATTACATACAATATTTACCTCTCATAATGTGTCGAATCGTTTTAAGAGATGCCCTTCTCTGTGTTAAAATTCTTGTTACTCGCTGTTTGACTGCAGGTGGACAGCCAGTACAAGCTTCTAAAAGCACATAATCTACTAATTGCAATATAAATAATCCGCCATTTAATCTTCTTAAATAGGATTCTTCTTCGTCTTCATCCTCCTTGTAACAACAATAAATAAAAGAGGATATTAATATTCATATTTTTGTTTTTTGATATATATTTTTGATTGTGCACGATTTACCTTTCCATTCTTTTCTACTTCCTCTACTTTCTCAAGATACTTGAAATGTAATTCCATTAATCGATCCACTTTTTCATAATCATTCTCTGTGAATTTACTAAGCAGTCTTTGACGCTGTTGTCCTTTGCAATTTCTCAGCATACTTGCTATGATGGAAACTACATGTTCTGTAAAAATTTTTATTATTTTATATATATATTTATTTATTTAAAAATATTTATTATTTTCACAATTTAATTTTATATTCTACAAACTGCATTTTTAATGACATAAATTATATACACACAATTATAAATTACCTTATATATGTTTCTAATAATTTGTGTAAATACCTTCGTGTTGTTCTGCAGTAAGCATTTTTTTTCTATTTTTTGTTGGAGTTTTCATAAATAGAGGAAATATTGTTCGTAATCCAAGAATATCTACAAATTTGCTACAATTATCTTTCCCATCTGGACCATTCATAGCGTGATCTAATACCTACAATTAACAATAATTTTTAACAATACAATTTATATGATTATTATTAAAATTATCCTCTGCTGTAGATAGATTTACTTTAAGAGATCCATTCCGTGACATTTTCTTTTCTCGCAACATTAAATTCATAAGTTGAAGACCTTCACCGCGTAAAAATCGGTCGCGATTTACCGTACTCATTAAACTTGAACATAAAACGTTAAATAAATTTTCCATCATCTCTTGCTCGTCTGCTGTCTGTGGATCATGCCTCTTATAATACTGCAAATAAAATTTTAAATTGACTAATCTTTTCGTTAACTTTATGTAAAAAAGTTAATAAAAATATAAATGCATACAGCTAATTGTTGTAATAAAACGTCAATTCCATCTAAATCACCTAAAAGAAGTCTATTCTCTGGTGTGTCCTGCAAAAGTATAGACAGGAGTTCACTAGCATAAAGTTTATTTGAATCGAAAGGTGATTTTATCTTAATTCGACGCAGTAACCATTGCATTAAACCTTGCTTTCCTGCATCTGTACATAAGTCTGGTCTAAATTCCAAGAGATTTTCAAAAATAGCTGAAAGTCAAAGTCATTATTTTAATATATAATATTTTTAATAAAAAATTTTTTTAACATATTAAACATATTAATTATATATTTTACAAAATATTTTAAAATTTGAACAAGCAAGAAACCTAGATCCTATTTACCATTATTATTTTCTATTGCAAAGTATCTTTAAAATATATAAAATAAATATAGATTAATGTATATATTAATTACAGATTTTATTAAAAGTGTCATTTTGTGAAGAAAAATTCCAAGATATTATTTTTTAAATGTTTAATTCAACATAGTATTTTTTCCCTTAAATAATTACCAAGTGTATTAAAAACACCATCGCTCTCTTCTTTCACTGCCTCATCAAGTCTCTCAAGATTTTGAACTAAAAGGGCACAAACTTGTTGCTCCAACAAAGCATCAATGAGTGTATCTGCACCTTCTTGACTTTCGTGCAATATATCTACATCGGTCAATTCTTGCAAAAGATCTACCACACCAACTGCTATATCAGTATTTTCATGAGATAATAACTCAAGTAAAGAAGGCACAGCGCCTAATTCTACCATCAATTGATACAGATCTGGATTAGTTGCCACGATATGCAGCTCTTGCAGAGTTTCATGTAATTCCACCTCTGATTCCATGAATCTGTAAGAAGTCCAGAGCTTAGAAAAATAATTATATATATTAAAATTCCTTTGTGTTTCAATGTATCAACTTTATACATACTTCTCTGGTTGATCTGGGAATTTAACTCTCATTTCTTGATTTCTGAGACCTCTTTTCTCAAACAAAAGAATCATACGTTTGAGCGTCGCCTCGTCCAGTGCTTCTACCTCGGGAGCCTCGGTTTCTACATATTTCAATATATCCTGTTTCTCCTTCTCTGTCAGTTGCGGTTCTATCACATCGTGAGTTGACGAGGGTACGGCAGTCCGGACAGGTGTAGGAGGTTCGCTATCCCTGGATGATATATTTACTTCAACTTCTTTGGGCTGCCGTTGACGTGCATGATACGGTGTTTTTATCACTCTCTTTGCTTTCTTCGGATTCTCCCATTCATCCTCGTCGTCCTCTTCTCCTGCTGCCGGTCGTTTCGGTGTATTTGGAGGCTATACACATATTATTACAATGTAATCATATTGTCATTTATGGTGAAGAAAAAATTATTTAATAAAAAAACATAAATAATAAGAAAAAATTTTTATAAACAACATATTATGTATATATGTGAGGTTAAATTAAAATAGTATAATAATTCTGAACGCACACATAATACAAATAAATCATTACTTGAAAACTTTAATACACACTTTGTAAGATAACAGTTCTCCGATATCCATTTGTCAAACACAGATGTTTAAAAATCGCGAGCAAAAATGTAAAAAATTTGAACTGAAAAACAACTTTATGTCATTGATACTTGGATGGTGTCAGATGGTGTCTGTAGCGAATTTTTAGCCGATTATGAAACATTATGGTGAATTCACACTGTTTAACAAATGACATCCAATAGAATTTATTTTTAGTGACATATGATTCACATTTTCTATTGGGTATTAAACTGTCATTTGGTTGGACAGTGTGAGAAGGCTTCATAAATCTTCCAGTACGGGAAAAAATTGCCTACATGCCTAGATAAATATTCACGTATTTCCCTTGTAATTTTTCACAAATTACGCAGAATAACTTATCAAAATTACGAACAAAAAATTTGAACAAAATTATCCATGACATAATAAATAAAATATTGATAACACATTTCTCTATTTTTTTTTACATAATATATTGTATTATGTATAATTTAAAAAAAAATTAGATTAATTTAAAAATATATTTAAAAAATTCAATGTAAGCATTTTGTTTGTAAATATAACATTTATATTTGCAGTAAAAAATGTTTGAATAAAATTATGTATATAATAATAATTAAAATAATTAATTAGTTTCATTATATATACATACATTACATTTTATAGGCCCATATATGTATTGTGAAATATTGCTTCCCAGATATTAGTAGTATAACTGAAATTAATTAATCATTGATATTGATACCAAAAAATAGAAACTTTATTAGATTAAATTTTTAATGTTTTATATATATATATATATATGTATATAATATATATATATATATATATATACATATATATTATATGTAACATTTTACTAGTATCTATCCACCATAACATGGTAGAACAATATTTAATATTTATCACACATAATAGTATTGTGATATTATATAACAGTCTGTACATTATTTCTACATTATAGTAATAAATGATTGGGCATGCAATATTACAATGTCCAGCAACATTAACAGTAATATGGCTTTTCTAGATTTATCCAGCTTTTTTATAGTTTCTTTCTTAATTTTTTTGACGTCCTGCTATCCTAGAGATGCAAAGTGTTCAGTCTTGTATCCCAGCCAACATATATCCATTTAGTACAATTTCTTGGCTTAATAAGGCCTAGATTAAAATATATACAAGCAATAATTATATTCTGTTATTCTATATATTTAGTGCTCTCCACAAATTTGCATAAAATATATGTATATATTTTTTTTATTATATTGTATAAAATATATAGATATTTAATTACATATTTTATATAAATTTAAATATATACCTGACTATTTTATACCAGATATTTGGCCTCTGTATAAGTCAATCACATTAAAAATAATATTTAAATATATGAGTTATAAACCTGTAAAATATAAAAATAAAATTTTAGAGTCAATTTATATTATATTGTGAAATATAACACGTTTCCCCAAATGTATCTTTATGATAAATACCTGCTTTAAGCCAATCAGTCAGGCATGTCTATAGAGATTATAGGCACAACAGGTTTCATTAGGTCGATTTTCTTAATAAGCTTTTCACTCTTTTCTGTAATCATTGGCTCAGATGGTGGTTGATCTCGTTCATCTCTTGGTTGATATGAAATATTACCATATTCTTGAAGCAATGGACATAAACCTAGTAGGAAGTGACAAAAGTCTTTTCTGATACCAAACCACCCTGGACAAAAATTCCATCATTCTTATATTCTAATTAAAATTAATCATAAAAAGAGATATGTCTGTGTTTTATATAAAAAAAGAAGAAACAATAGTTTAGGATTTATAAGGTACAATTACTGTTAAAAAAAAAAATATTTAATATGAATAAAAAAATCAACTCTTTCAGAATAAAAATTGAAGATTAAATTTTTCAACCTATGTTCATCAAATATTTTTTTACTCAATTTAGTATATATTGTTTACCTTTTAAGTCCTTAATTTTTTTTAACAATTGTGTTAAATATTTGTAATATTTAAAAAATAACGAATAATACGTCAATCTAGAATATTAATAAATAATAGTTTGCAAGATTGTCTTACATCTATTTCCACCTTTTGCACCAAAGGACATAAAAATAAGAGTTATATGTGACACAAGGAGTGGCATTGCCACTGTTGTGTAATTTATTGAAATATCTCCATCCAATTTATTTGCTAATAGTACCTAAAGCAGAATAATAAATAAGTAAACAAAAGAAAAAAAAATGACAAGTAGATAGATAAAAAGATGCATAAGTTGTACCTGGAACACTAAAATGGGAACGACGAGAAATGTATATGCTAATGCTGAGTTCAAGGAGGTCCGCCTCTGACGAGCATTGATCTGCGGTGTTCTTAATAAAACAGCAGCAAACACTATCGCATATAAAACAGCAACTAAGGATAAACAAAGAAGCGCCCACACTGGCACAAACACAACTTCCCAACTCCATGTTATAAAACCATCTAGTCTCAAAGCCAGAAAAATAAATTGCAATACATTCACTGCGCAGAATAGTTCGAGCTCAAATGATCGCTCATGTTTTACAGCCCAGATGCAGACCTAAATTACAATAAAGTAAATGTTCAGATAATTATACATTAATTGTTGACAGTAGTTTAGAAAGATCAATTACTTACCGCAATAGATACTATCGAGATAAAAATCAAAGGTATAAATACAAGTATCCATAAGTGTCTCTCTGATTCCAATTTGTCACATACCAACAATTCAAACATTAATAGAATTAAATGTAATGCCAAGGTAATCAACATTGCTTTATAATGCACATAAGCATCTCCTTCCAATCTTGCGTGTGGATGCCTCCACCAGACGTAACTCCCAACAATAGCTCCCAAAATTACCATGCCTTTCCAAAACCATATCGGGCTGAATATAGACCAATAACTCCATTCTATAAAGCCATCCAATCGAAGAGCAAATAGAGATGTGAATATCATCAAACAGGAATGTACCAGAAATTTACTGGAATCAAAAATTAACATCGTAAGTATATTTATGAGTACTAAGTATATTGTAAAATATATAAAAAAATATATAAATATATATAAGTTTTTAAAAATATATAAATTCATAATATACTTGAAATAATATACTTGAAATAACACTTGGTGTTATTGAATAAAGTAAGAATTACCTCGGATTGAAGTCTTGAAATAGTGTTTGCAAATTCATAATTATCAGAGTGATTATATAGGCCAATTAATCGATGAAGATCTTTATATGATTTGTCGAGTAGAAATACATGCTACGATGAGAGCATGCGATTTCATTTACCACGGATATTACTTCGGAAAGGAGCAAGCGATAGCTCGTGCATCTGCATTCAGAAAAATAACAAGTCACAACCCGTCACAACCAAAATTTCGAACATACTGAACAGCAATATTGAAAGCTGGAAGATAGTGAATGAAACGGCTAATAATTATCGGTTATTCTGGTTTCCCCTACCATTTCTCTTTCTCTCTTTTAGTCTCTTTTTTTCTCTCTTTCATATTTTACTATAATATATATATATATAAAATAGAGTACGTTCTAAAATAGCAATCTACTTCTTAAAATAGCATGGTCATTGATTGACCAATCAGAACAGAGATATTTTTTATTTCTTTCGTCCCGATTGGCCAATCGAAACCTATTCTACTTCAAAAAGTAAATTTTAGAACTTAACCCTGAAGGAGCTTTCTAGGAGCAGACAGAAGTCTGAAAGGGACCGCCATTTCTCTTGGAACGATTTTTCTTCGCGTACAGTGGCGCTAACTGAATTTATTTTAGAATTGGGGAACTACATGGCCGGGTCTACTTTCCAGTCGATAAAACGATCAATTGGTTCGTGTCCGTGCTAGATTCATAATTGTGGATTTCAAAAGAAACATTTATTGTGACTTCCCAGACAGCATAAAATATTTATAAAATATTTATAATAATTATTTAAATACTTTATAAATATTTATTAAAATTAGTTTATATAATTATTTTTAAGATTTTATATATTGAATAAATCATAAATATTTATATTTATCATAAATATCCTAGCAAAACCGAGGTAGCAAGCATATGTCATTTTGACTTTGACGTCGAATAATATTATTCAAGGTTTTATTATATAATAATATTATATATATATATATATATATATATATATATATATATATATATATATAATATTTGTGAATGAATTTCATTACTTTATTCTATCATTACTCTTAAAAATTAATTTATTAAATACAGTTAATATTATAATATTCATTTATTATAAAAATATCTATTATATATAATATATATGTGCGTGCGTGCGTGTGTGTATGTGTGTGTTTATTATAGATTATTCTATTTAATTTATGAATTTTGATATTATTTAATTTATAAAATAATTTTGATAATAATAAATAATTATATAATAATTAACTATATAATTAATTAGTAATGTTTACATGAATCGAAAAATATTTGAGAATGAATTATAAAATGTAAAGTTTTTATACAATTTTTAATTTAATATGTAATCAAAGGTATAATTACATATTTAAATAAAAATTAATGATTAAAATGAGATAAAAAAATTACTCGAATTATGTCATGTGTCGCAATTGTAATCGCAAAAATCTTATTAATTTATTAAAATTATTTTTAAATCGTCAACATGCGAATTATGAAAATTTGATTTTTTTTTAATAAGATGACATATTATGAAAGACGATAGATAAGATAAATCTCTTGAGAGACTTCAGAATTCTGTGGTTTTAAGTCATTTCCTTTGCTTCTTACTCGTCCCCGCTTTTGGCGACTTTATTATTCAAGGATTTTTCCTTATTTCTCTATAAACATTAAACATTTTATTAATAAAAAACTCAAACTTTTTTATTTTATCTATTTAAAAATAATTATAATTGATTAATGAGATTTTTGTGACATTAAAATAACATCAAACACGGATAATTTTTAATCTTATTTCAAACGCAAAAGTCACGATAATATTAATATAGTTAAAACATATAGTTTGGGTTTAAAGTTATTATTAGTTCCATCTAATATATCACAGCATTTTTTACAATAAATTATACGTTTTAAAAATATAAACAACTGAATCATCTGCATGTTTAATGATTTCTTCTGCATATTCAAATATTAATTTTAATTTAAATAAATATTAAAAGCTTATTAATAATTGTGGTCAAAAGAATGATATTTATCATTTTTCAAAAAAATCATTACCTTGAGTGGAAGAAAATTTAAGTTCACAAAAGAAGTTTTCTTCATGTTTATCTTTTCAGAATTCGATACTGTATTATCCGAATTAATGTTTAAATGTTCACCATTATTATTTGTAAGAAATGTTTTTGTCCGGTACTATTACTTTTTGCAGAAATAAATAATGTTTAATTTAATGGAGAACAATTTGCAGAAGAAGAAATGATGATATTCAATGTTAAGCAATAATTTTTATACGCAGATGAATACTGGGTTGTAGTCGAGTTATTATCCTTTTATTCTTCTAATGAAAAATACATTTCAATATTGTCCTGTAATAGTTTAACAAATATTCGTTCAATTTTTTAAATATATTCCCAGTTTATATATTCATTTGCAATTATAAATTTGGCGTTTTATAGCAAAATAAGTTTTATGTGGAAGGAATCATAAAAAATATATAAACAAATTGCTGCAAATTTCCTGAGTGTTCACAAATTCTACACAACAATTTTTTAGTAACTTACTTTTTCGATTCCCTGAAACCATAACATATGATTTCTTAAAAAATATTTTATGTAAATTACTAAATTATATATATATATATATATATATATATATATATATATATACACATAAATATATAATATTTACAAATTTAATCATTTATAATATAAATATATAAAATATTTAAACATGAAATGATTAAAAATTTTTTACAGTAATTAATAAAAAGTTACCTTCAAATTCTGCAGCATTAAACCAAATTTTTTTTCGAATATTTTATCCAATCTGTCAAATTTTTATTTTCTTTTTCTTTGCATAAGTATTTGTCATAAGCAGCTGCTATTTTATAATCGTTATAACTTTTAAACCGTAGAAATCGATTCCAAGCTTCATGAGAAACAAAGTTGTCCCGAGAAATATATTCTATTTTGTTGAAATGATTAACAAATTGAACTGTTTGTACTGGATTGTTATTCATGAATAAAGGTTTCCTAAAATATTAATTATATTTAATGTAATTACATTAAAATTGAAAATATAAACATTTCGATTATATTTTGTAATGTTATAGGTATTAAAGTAATTCAAATATATACTAGTAATGCAACTTTATAATTATTATAAAAGATAATTAATTACTTACTTTTCATTATGTAAAGCCTCATTTACATTATTCTTTTCTTTGACTTCAGCAAAATAATCATGTTTATTCATAGTTTTAATAACATTTAAATTACGACTCATTATCGGAGATTCGGAAGAATCAAGTGGCTTTACAACCTTTTTTTTATATATCTCACAATTAGTCTTTTTATCACAATCTTCATTTATATTATTTATGTTTTCAGGAATAGCTTCTGGACGTAATTTTCTTCTGCATTTATATTCTGCATTAAAGGATTTTTCATTAAAGTGATCACTGCATATAACAGTATTTTTCAAGTGCGGAATTTTTGATATATTTAAAGCAGTCATCCATTTTTTTCTCCAGTATTCATTGCTAGGAAACCTATATTTGTAGCAAGAATTATTTTGAATAGTAAATAAAGGTATAAAATTTTGAGATTAAATATGAATACACACCGGTGAAAACTACGAGTAGAGAGGGGATGAACTCCTTTTCTACATACAAGGCATTTTCTAACCATCTTGGAAATTATATAACATTAATCCAAAGAAAATATAATTGCGTTTGCGTGGGATCACAATGCGTGATTAAATAAAAACATAAGAGGCCCATGTTACTATGGTAACGATAGTGTCGTCATCACGGACTTGAAGAACGGAACAATATGGTAAGGGCAGTGAAGCTCTTGCGGGGAGGGATCATATATATGTTTTATAAATTATTTATTAGCTTTTTTAACACCCATTAACATGCCTATATTAAAATTACCATACATAATATATAATAACATTAAAATTAACAACATACAAATAATATATATATATATATATATATATACATAAACGTATAAAATAATAACGTATATATAAAAATTATTGTCTCTTAAATACAATTAATTTATTATAAAAATGTCTATAACTTAAATCAAATGAATGTGTTATATTTTTCACAATATAAAAAAATCTTTTTTTAACATATTTAAAAATTATACTTTTTACTAATTGTATTCTATGACAATCTAAAATTGATTGATCGTTCAAGTATGTTATTAATTTAATAAATATATTGTCCATATTTAAATAGGACAACACAGTCAGTACCTGTAATATAGTTAATGTTATATTTGTTTGAAGCAATATTATTTTCTTTTGTATAAAATCTTATAACTTTTCCAGTTTCTTTACAAATTTTTATAACAAATTTTTCGGAAGAATAAACTAACGAACTCCTATCTTTTAAATAAATTAAATTTCCCATTTTACAATTATCAGTTAAAGACTGTACCACAGAAATCACAAATAATATTTTTGTTAAATATCTAACAATAAAACCTGCTATGTATTAAGTAACTATTTCTTGTGAATACACAATAACGTACTTGACAATTAGATATCGAGACATCCAATCAGCATCTCGGAAAAGGGACAAAAATATGTACAAAATATGTTTTTTTTAGAAAAGGGATATGATAAGGGAGAATATTACAAAGGGAGGCTACTTAGACAGAGAGCACAGAATATTTATACAATTTACAAAATATTTATAATAATTATTATTATATATTTATAATAATTAAATATTTTTAAGATTTTAGATTGAATATAAACCATAAATATTTACCATAAATATTTTAGCAAATATTTAAGAAATATTTACAAAATAATTACTATAAATATTTATTTTTTACTTAGCATATAATATTATATAAAACATTTCATCTGTATTTTAAAAATATGTTAAATGAAGATTTTTATAAAATGTATAAAATATATATTTATATAATATTTCAAAAAAATATATTTTCATAAATATTTGTCATAAATATTGTGTGCTGTCTGAGTATATAATATACACAATTACATAAAACATCATAAAATATACAAAAGACGTAATATTAATTACTGTTAATTAATTAATTGATACAAAGTAAATTCGGAGAAACTGCCAAATAGTGCGATCATAGGACAGCTCCGCTTATTATTATATTTTTACTCGGGCAGTATTAAATTAATAAAGTAACTTTTTAAACAGTATTTAATTATTTACTTGGACGATTGTGTCGCGCGTTCAGATATCGATATCGATCGGCAGATGCAACAGTATTATAAAGTGATAAATAAAATTATAAATAAAAACCAATCGTTCTAAAATATTTTGTACTCTTCCGTTGAGATCGTATGATGTTGTTAGAGATTGATTTAATTTTAAGACATCCATAGAATACTTTGCATGACATATGTGAATATATACATATACCTATATATTTGTGTGTGTGCCTTAGAATTATATTTTGCTACATATAGTATATATTTCAATATTATTATAGCCCCCAGAAAAAAAGCAAATAATTTGGAGAATTCTTCGACGTTATACACATCATGATTCCCGATTGAATATATTGCGAAATCACAACCAGATCTTCGGAAATTTTTATAATCGGTTTTCAAGATTCACCTTGTCATTTTGACGAGTGTGTCTGTCGATAGTTGACACAGGCGGATGCAGTCTCAGACCCTCGGCTATCGTCTGATCGAGGTACTTCATATTCTGAAACGCTTCGTATGTCCAGCCGTATTTGTCGATCGCTCGATTAATATCCTGCCTGGCCAGCTCTTAATACTTGGAATGATTCGCCAATTCCATTAAGGTAAAGGATATGCAGGTGAAACTCGACTCAAAGCCCGAAAAGAAACTAGCGGACTGGTGCAGTAGGTTTTTACCCTCAAATTCTGAAATATTTAATATTTATTATGTTTTATTATTCAGTTTTCGTTATCATATTTTTTTACGACGGCTTTATTTTATTAATAAATTTTAATTATGTTTATTATATAATAATACCATGAATATTATATGGAGAGAGAGAGAGAGAGAGAAGAAATGATCCGCGCGATTCTCACGGCGACACGAGAAGAAGAGTAGGCTCCCAACAAATTTTATATATAGTATATCGCGTTACACAACCGATTCGTGTAAGATTTGTTCCGATCAAACGCACGTAGACATCTGACGTAACTTAGTTTGTGACTGAAGAAAATAATCATAGGCAAGCATTTAAAATGATCCAACATTTATCTCAAACTAGATTTACTACAGAAAAATATACACTTTATCAAATATATATATATATATATATATATATCTGTGTGTGTGTGTGTGTGTGTATGTGCTATATTTGAAATTAATTTTAAGTTGATTTGTTCTAATAAAATAAAAAAATATATATTACATTACTCTCTTACTTACTATCTTCTATAAACAAAACAAATAATATAATATAAATACTTGACGTAAATAGTTAGTAGAAATAATACCATTTGTAAGGCATTGCACGTTTAGTCCAAGGGAATTATTTAAATATTAATTCACTTTTTACTTTCAATAGCTGGCTTGGAAAGAATCTTGTGAGCCTTTTTTATTGATCGGTTTCAGGTTTATAAAGAATAAGATTGGAATGAAAGAAATGAGGACTCGAGAAAGACTTATGAAATTTGCATCAGTATGACATCACGATTAATGTTGAAGGTTTTCCTAAAGGATTCGAGAAAAGCTTTTGCATGAAAGGTCTACAGAAAGCTTTAAATATGTACAGAAGATATTTAAAAAGAATTGTTTGATGATGGCCGTTAAAAAGTAAAAGTTACTTTCTGTTAGAACTCACGATTGCAAGAACTTCGGAAAAAAGCTCGTTGTGTCTCGAATAAAACCAGGAACACAGATTTAAATAAAACCTCTATTTCTATAGAAGAGTTTAGAAGGACTAAATTTTGCAATCAATACGAAAGAGACTCGTAAAAATTCTGTGGGTTGGTGGAAGAAAAATTGTCAAAAATTGCAAAGCTCTACAAAATTGTGGCAAGGTATTCTGACGTTTCTTTAGAAACATTCAATTTGACAGTTGATATCATAATGTCCGATTTCTGAAGAATAATTTTCCTAATCTAATCTGATAGAGTCAGTCAAATCATTTAAATTCTTAAAGTCGATGGTGAAAAATATTCTCAGAATTTCTCACACATAACAGTTTTCAGATTTCCTATAAAATTTCTAAAACTTTCTCCTCAGAAAATTTTCAGATTTTCTATACAAATTGGCACTTTTCAGAAATGTTCAGAAAAAGAATCTAAAAATTTATGAAATTTATAATAATATATTATTTATTATAAATTTATATTATTTCTTTAGATTATTATATCAGAAAGCATTTAAAATATTTTCGCAATCTAAGAAATTTAGAATTTATCAGTTTTTATTTTTCTCTCTTTTTTTAAAATGTATTTCACATTTAATAAATTATAAGAATGCAAGTGTTATTCTACTGTATTATTTTCCATTGAATATCGAACAAAGGTAGCATAACGTGTTAATGGACATCAACACATGGTTTATTCTATTTTCGTTCGATATCTAGTGGAAAATAAAAAATAAAATAATGCTTGCATTAATTTGTACAGCTAAATAAAATATAGTCAAAAACAGAGAAAAATATTTAAAAAGACTTACGCTCAGGAACAGGTTTAATACGATTTAAGTGTTCGTATTTTTTATCTTGAGAATAATAAAAATTGTAACATTACTTCTAAGCTGTCATATTTTATAAATAATCGAGTGGATAAAATATTCTTTTTTGATTTTTCATTTATAGTCATTTCTGTTATAAATGCCAAATCAAAATTTAAGAATAACAAGTGTGGACCAAAAAATTATGAGCAAATTTGAGATCAAGGATTATATTTTAAAATAGTTTGTACATGATACTCTCAAGATATTTAAATAAAATTGCACATATATATACATAAATATATTATGTCATTCACCATATTACAGAGATATACATAGAATTTTCCAAATTTAAATTTATCTTTGTATATGGAGCATTTTGTTAATATAATTAATACGCGTGCACGCAAATTTTAAGCTCTTGCATGTGTTTGTTTTATGTTACAGCCGCCTACATTCCCTTTCAGTTTTAGTATTGTTTTCCATAGGAATTAATCAATCATGAGTTATTTTCTTTAAAATTTTTTACAAATAAATTTACTTGTTCCTGCGAGCGTAATATGAGATAGAATTTTAATCATACGATGATCTATAAAAGTGTTTGAATTAACAAAAATAATTTCATTTTGATATTGATAATCAATAAGACAATACAGTATAGGTCCCTCTTATGTACGTATTATATGTGTGTCTGTCTGCGTTTTTAATTATTTTTAAAATGTAATAATTAAAGTCAGTTTTCGAAAATAATATCGCATATTAAAAAATCCCGGTTATTCATATCTTTATATATTGTACCATATGTAAAAGTTTTGTTTACGTACATATCGTTTCCGAAACAATGTACGCAATAATATAATTGGTCATCTGATATATGATTTCACATTCTCATATTTTAATATTACAAAGTTCGAAGCGAGAAAAAGTTTGCAATTACAAAATTTTGAATAAGATACAAAATATATAGCGATTACTATGGAAATTATAATTTGATTGATTTTCTTGAAGTATCGATCAATAATTTTGTATCTATTGTATTGTTTAAAAATAATGTACACATAATTTTTCTACGATGTTGTAACAATATGATAATTACTGACAAAAGAAATCGACGAGGATTTATATATAATACAAGAAAATTTCCATCTTTGATCTTTGGCCTCCCTATGTCTTGATAGAATAGCGCACATTTTTTTTGTACGTGTCAATCGTAGATTAGGAGGTTGACACAGCTTTACGAAACTAACTTAGTATGTAATTATCATGGAAAACGTGAGAGAGAAAGTGTGAGAAAATGTTCCAAAGAAAAGTAGTTTTACAGTATTTACAGTAATTCCTGCATTTACATTTCCCAAAAATTATATTATTTTTTAAATTACTATTTTTCCTATTCTCTCTCCTTTCCTCTCTTTCTCATTATAGAATTATATAAGTATCTGATTTTAATTAGTGTATTAGTACTCGGCAACAGTTTAATATTTCAAAGTTATATGTTCCTTTCCTAAAATATTCCTTTCCGCAGTGTTTTTGCAGCATTTTTGAAATTGTGATCCAAAAGCTTCTCTATGATTTCTCGATAACATCACTGGTCGACGCATTTGAGCAATAATACGAATCCTAATAATGCGAATCCTAATAATACGAATATACTGCATATTTTGTTTAATTTATGCATCCAGTACAATCTGTAATACAAATTAAAGATCGATTTATTTTTCTTACAAGCGTGAAAATGTGATTACTAAGACAGCACACAATATTTATAAAATATATATAAAATGTTTATGACAATTTGAATACTTTATAAATACTTTTGTTATCTTAAATTGAACAGATTATGTGAAAATTTATTATAAACATCCCAGTATATATTTAAACATATTTACAAAATATTATTACAAATATTTATTATTTTATTTATTTTTTAATTATTAATATCACATAAAATATTTCTATATTTTAATAATATGTAAAATATAGGTTTTATCATTTTTTTTTCTTTTAATATAATATGTAAAATATGAATAAAATATTTATATAATAAAAAAATAATTAAAATATATATGAATATTTATCATAAATATTTTGTACCGTCTAAAGTAATTATGAAATTAGGAGAAAATATTTATGTAATATTTAAAAAAACATAAATAATAAAAATAATTATAAATATTTATCATAAATATTGTATATTATTTAAAATAATTATGAAATTAACAGACTTACTTCGATAAACGACTTCGGGCATTATTCAACGTATCTGGATTGTCTTTCAAAATATATTTTCTAATTCCTAACATATATTGGTATAAATACGAATCCCAATCTAAGCTCTTGATATCTATGTTGAAATCGTCACAATTTCTGGACGCTCTTACGAATTTTACTAATTTCGTCATATTATCAACACAACAAAATTTCCATTCGTTTATCGCGACGAACTTTCCAACTTTAACGGTATGCTCGAAGCGTTTGGTGATTTTCATCATTCTAAAAAAAAGATGATTCGTCATTATTATAAATAAAGTTGGGCAAATGTTTGGATTAATTAAAAATCTCAGAGATCGTTTTTATTTGATATGATAGAGATTTTTATTTCTATTTATTTGTATTATTATGTTCTTATATCCTACTTGTGTTTGCATTCCCTATTATATGAAATAAATGAAAATGATTTGTGAGATGTAACTTAATCCAGACATTTACTTAAAATTGTTTTTGTTTTTTTATATACTTGGTCAAAACGAAAGAGGGAGAGTACTTACATAGGTTGACAACCTTTGACCCTTAATATAAGATCTATAATAAACGCAGATAAGAAGTGACACATAGTTACTATAATAAAGTGAATAAATTTGTTTGTCCTAAACGTAAAATTTGGGTACCACACCACGTATCTCGATGGGGACTCTATAGCGTGTTTTTTCGTAAAATGTCCGAATTCACGCCATCTGCAAGAAATATTTTCTTTATTCACAAGGGAACGGTTGGCAGTATCCCTCACCGATTTTAATGAGTTTTGGATATATTGTAGAGCATAAAAAAATATTACACTTATATTTGTTCTTAGCTGTGTATCTCAACGTTTAGGGGTCGAAAAAACCCTTCGAAGAATAATGAATTTTTCATTTTTAGCGAATATCTTTAAAAATATAAGATATACGAAAAAATGTTTTATAAAAATGAAAAAAAGTTTTATGGTATTTTGTACTCTTTACAAGAGTATAATTATATTTTTCAAAAATGTTAAATTTTTATATAATTTACCACCACCACCCCTTATTTTGCAAAATTTTAAAAATTTTGTAAGAATAAAAATTAAAGAGTATCAAAAGCCATCTAAAATCTATTCATGTATAATAATATATGGATTCCATGAACACTATAATTTATAACGTAGCGCTCCTAAAATGAAGTTTTCTTGTTTTCTCAAAATTGACTGGTGGAATCCATATATTATTATACATGGATGAATTTGGCTTTTAATACTCTTTAATTTTTATTCTTACAAAATTTTTAAAAAAATTCGCTACAAACAAAAAATTTGTCATTCTTTGAAGGGTTGTTTCAACCCCTAAACGTTGAGATATGCAATTAAAAAAATATGGGTCTAATATTTTTTTTATGCTCTACAATATATCCAGAGCTCATTAAAATCGATGAAAGACACTTCTGACTGTTCCTTTGTCAGACACATAATATTTATGATAAATTCATAAGTATTTTTACCGTTTATTTTTTTAAATATTATATAAATATTTTATATATATATATATATATATATATATATAAAGAGAAAAAATTATTTGTATTTAACATATTATTAAAATAGAGATTAAATATTTTATATAATATTTATGGTAAATAAAAAAATAAATAATTGTATAATAATATTTTGTAAATATTACTACAAATATTTATGATATATTTTTATGATTTGTTCAATCTCTAAAATTACAAAAATATTTATAAAATATTTGGATAAATATTTAAAAATCATTCAAATAATTATTAAATATTTTATATATGTATATTTTATAAATATTATATGCTGTCTGGATCCACGAAATAATTTTTGTATTATGTTTTACTATGTTTATCACAAATACTCACGTGATCGGATGCAGTGTGCCGCTGGTGCAATTGTAAATCCTTATCGTATCGTTATGTTGTACAGCGTTATACCAAGACGCACATATTAACGTATCGATGACAAAGTCGACAGGTATAATGTCTATTACTAAATTTGCATTACACATGATGCTTCTAATAGTGCCTCTGCCCATTTCCGTCATTATACCTATCAAATAGCAGAATATAACATGTGTACGCGTCTACATATTTGATATTAATTTTAATACAGAAGAAAATTAATTCATTAAAATTCTCTCGACGAATTAATGTCATAGGCACGTATATAAACGTGATTAATTAATTATTATTATATATCTTATAAATATCTTATTAATGTAAATCTGAATATATTATTTATTAATATATGTTTCTTCATACATTTCTAGTAATTTTTTATATATTTTGGTTTTGAATAAAAATTATAATAAATATAGTCAAAATATAAATACATAATAATATATTCATATATGCTTTCTTTTTTTTATATATTTTTTGTCCGTGTGTTTAAAGAAAGTAATAAAAAGAGTAATTAAATAATAATTAAAAGAATAATTTTCTCATTACTCTTCAAAAAGAAAATAAAATTTTAAGAAATGAGAAAAAATTGCTCACATATATAAATTTAAAATTTGGTATTAATTTATTTTAAAATTATTTTCCTAATTGATTTTTAATTATTTTTTTTCATTTTTATCAAGAGAGTAACCATTCAGAATTATATATAATTATATATACATATGTATTTATATTTGTGATTATATATAGATTTTTTTCCGATCCGAGAAATAATGAGATTATATAAAATCATATTGCGCCAAAGTAAAATATTATGCTTTGTTATATAAACTTGCATGTATCTTGATATGTATCAGATATTTTTATATCTAACTACGTACATGCTCATTATATCTATTTCTGTTTCTCGAGAGGTAGCTTCGTCATTAAAATTTTAAATTTGCTTGACTATAAATATTATACCTGTAATTCCGCAAACATTATCTATCCAACCTGGATATGGTTCTTGATATGCAGCGCAAACTATACTCGGTCGTACGATCGCGATCGGTAGACCGCTTCCCTTAGACAGCACAATCTGTTCTGCCAAACATTTGGACAATGTATATGTATTTGGATGATTACCGATTAGTCTCTTCTCTATTATTCCTATCGTCTCGTCATCCAAATTTTCGCACATGTCGATCACTGTGTACGGCTTTATGTCTGTGCTGTAACATTGACAATATGTATCGTTATAAGAGTTTTTTTCTAAAATGTGTGCTTCTTGAAAACATATTTCATTATTGTCACACAAAAAGCAAACTTAATTTTGTAGGATTTGTGTTATAGGGGGTCAGGAAAAAGATATGTAAGCGAGCAGAGGGAGTATGGTGGTAAAGAGTTCTATGTGTGTAAGTTCTAGAATCGAACAAATTTCAGTTACTTTTCCTGTTCAAGAGATACTTGTAGTTTTATCAGAGGTGGAATTAAACCCATGGAAAGCCATTCTAATATTGAAGTGGGACTGAATGTGCCTTGAGGGTTCTGGATGTGATAGTTCCAAGAAATGGGATATCATGAAATGCGGAATATCTTTACAGCAAGATAGTTCGATCAAAAATTATGTATTTTTAATTATAATTGAAATCTTACGTATATACTGATTCCCCAATTTCTCGTCGATCGGCGTTACTGTAAGCCGTGCTAACGTGAATGACGCTAATGAGGTTCGTCATGTGCCTGCACAAGTCTAGCATACGATCCGTGCCTCTTGTGTTTAAATTAACGGCCACCTTCAAAGGTTCGTTAAAACGTACGGTCGCCGCGCTGTGAAAAACAATGTTAACCTGCTGTGTTAACATATTCTTATCCTCGAGTTCGAGTCCCAATTCCGGCATGCCTATATCGCCCTTCACGGGAATGATCTTGTTCAAGGCGCCGGGAAATTCCGATCGTATTCTATCGAAAACCTGCAATGGAGAAAAAATCCATTTCTTGCTGTTTCATAAGAAATATACATAATAAATGTAAAAATATATTCCTGTCCTCGACTTATTAATAACTTTGCAAGTGATAATTATGACAAATAGTGAGAAAGATCATAAGACAACAATTACAATCTTTCGTCATATATATACATATATGCGCTATTGCGTCCAATCTAAAAAATGTCAATCTGATGCAAAATAAAATCATAACGTGAATTGTGCTCACAAAATGATTCATTAGATATCTTAAGGTCTCATGAAACCTGAAAATGACGTTGATATTTTATATCCTTAGGACGTCATTTTCTGACGTTTTTTTGATTAACATGTAATAACATATTAATGTAATATGTAGATAAGACAAAACTGAATATTCATACACATTTACGATGATAAGCAAACATATGTCTATACAAACAGGATTTTCCAGTAGTTCCTTGCAGCGTTCTTCGATAGACCGGCTCTTTTTTGGACGGATTAGAACAAAAATCGCTGCTACACGAGGACACGAGCGCAGCAGCTTCTCCAGGAGAGCTTTTCCTAAGAAACCAGTAGCGCCGGTTACAAGGATCACCGTTTCCGCGAAGAATGTGTCGATCGAAGTTCCTCTCGAGTGAACCTCATCGGGAACAACATGGTAACTAAAATAATACACAAGGTAATTATGAACACATATAACACAAAACAAAACGATACACCGTATTATAATTAATAATGTTAATGTCTAATATGTAAATATTGCAAAATTTATAAATCCAAGAATTATCAAGCAATATAAAATGTATATCGGCGCAACTTCGATTTTTTTGTAATAAGATTATTGGAATATTTTCGGATAAAAAACCGACACAATAAAATGAATCGATTGAAACTTACTTTAATTGGGATGCCGGATTGCCATGTTTCAACTGAAGCAACGAGTCGATAAAATCATCTCGTTTCTTGTCGGTCTTTTCACGATTTTTCATAGTGTTCCAGAACACTTTCTTTACGAACGAGGAGTTTGCAAGAATTTTCGTAATTAATATAATAAAAATGTAATAAAAATTAATAATAGTAAAATAATAAATAAAAATAAAAATAAAATTTAAAATAAATGAAAATTAATCTTAAAATAATCATTATTACTTAATTTAATGTTTTAAATATTATTTTAAATATTATTTAGATATTAACTCGATCATAATTTTTTCTTCATGCTAACCTACCGTATATCCAGAAAAGTATTATTACTATAACGATCAATGTAATAAATTAGTGATCAGTATATTTTGTTATTTTACTTTTATTGCAATTTCTCGAAGACTGCTCTTAGCAGAGTCTCGATCGGCCTTTTATAAGTGTTAACACAACGATTAAATAGCTAATACTAGAAATAAAAATTTACATATGCATGCAATAATGAAGGATAATTGAGAAATTGTTATAAACCAATTATAAAAAAGTAAAAAAAGTGGGAGTTTCAATATCAAACAAACTAACTACATAGTTTGTTTTGATGTAGCTCTTGAATTAATTCGATATTTTTGATTGCGCGCAATGTAATAAAAGCTAATAAATATAATAAATAATATTATATGTAAGTCATTATTATAACAAAAAATTTTATAGGAACTTATGGGGTTATTTTTACCTGCTCTATATGCCTACGAGAGATTGCCCATCTTTACCAGAACACCCTGTATATTTAAATATTGATAATATATATAATAATTTTTATAATAAATGTAATTTACATATTATAATTTTTATAATACGTTATGTAGATATAAGGTGTACATAATATCCGAGCAAGTATCTCGTAATTATAAGAAAATTTAATAAGAGAAATTTGCACATCTTTGAGTCTGCTACAAAATGCATTCAAGAAAATATTTTTTTGTTTATTACTTTTTTGAGTTACAAAGGTAATTTTTATTTTTATAAACGGAACCACCTTAATTTTTTCATATAAATTGATTTCTCGCAATATTTTGCGTAAAAAATATAAAGAATGAATTGCAAGTTCATATTTTTTTATGAGTTTCTTTACACCAATTGACTCCTTTGATTATTTTGTGCATAAAAGTATTGAGGTAAGAGTCGAAAAGATAATTGAAATATTTTACGAGATATTTTATAATTTATGTAAAATTGTGTTAAACTAAGGTATAAAATATTTTGTTAACTGTTGAATTTTTTCTTCACTTTTTGTATCCTAAAAATTAGACTATTTTCAAATTATTAATTTGTAACTTGATAAAAAATTATCGTAGACAAAAGATTAAAAAAACATTTTGTATAGTTTCAACTTTAACGGGGTATCGATAATTAAAAATTTTTTCATTTTTTCCAAGCTTTAAAAAGTTTTTTTTTTTTTAATTTTTGTCTGCGATAATTTTTCGTCTAGTATCGATATCATTTCCAAAAAAACATAATTCAGTTTCAAAGCGTAATTCGATAAAGAAAGAATCATAGTAATTAAATAGTATATTAATCGAGCTCTTCATAAATTAATAAATAATTGGGAAAAAAATAGGCATCAAAAGCTAAATAACAATTGTTGTGTATAAAAGTAAAAATATATTAGTATTTCGTAGATGTAAAACACAAACTTTTACCATAAAGATTCATGGTTAACCTTCACATAACAGAAAAAGATTTTTTAATTTTTAATTCTTCAATTTTCTAATTTTCAACTTTTAATTTCTAATTTTTAATTCTTTGACATTGGATTTTTTAATTTGGAAATGGACCGCCTTAAATAATGCTTACATTGGGTCACACGGTTTTTACAGACAATCATTTGAGCCAATCTCAGCTTCGAGTCTGATTCAATATGCTCTGAAGGAACCGTGAACTCATCATAATTAATAATAAACTATTGTCGCTCTTTTTCTCCGAAAGATTGCATAAATGATTATACATTTAGTAACTTCTTATTGATATTCGATCTTATCTTTATATTGCGAAGATTTTCTGAGATCTATAGCTTTTATTTATAATTTATATCAACCTTTTGCGCTGAGGACGACTCAAAAATGAGTCGAAACGTCCGCACATACATATTGTGTACAAACATGTGTAATTTCTTCATGTAATTTAATTTTTAAGTTATAAGTGTTAATTTAATCATTTGTATCATTTTTGCATATTTGTTTATAATTTTCAAATTTTTGTTCTATATCTACGGAACACTAATATATTTTTACTTTTATACACAATAATTGTTATTTAGCTCTTGATGTTTATTTTTTTCCCAATTATTTATTAATCATAGTAAAATTTAAAAAAGGCGTTTTATAGGCAAATATAGTTTATAAAATTTGGTTTTTAATTTTTTAAGAAAAACTTTTTTGTCGAATCGTAGAGTGTCAAAGTATGTCATTTTAAGAAAAAATACATTGTGTCTTTTTTAAAGCATTTAACTATAATAAGATGTAATTTTTAATTTCCAGAGTGGTCAATCGCCTGTTTCCGCTTTTTTATATCATATCCCAAGTAACACATATTCGTTTCAAAAACATTTCACAAATGTTTCTGCGAAACGTTTTAGAACCGGCTTTTAAAAACGTTTCTGATTGGTTAAAATGTCCACTTAAAAAACATTAAGGGAAACGTCATTTTCTAACAAAAAAAAACGTTCAAGAAACTGTCAAAATACGGTTTTTTTGCTTTATTTGTGAAAAATTTGTTTATTCACAAATTCAATAAATAATGCATATATGGATATAATCCATCTATTTTCATCATGTTCTGAGTCTCTTGTCGAGATTACATCAGAAGTTAAACTGACAAAAAAGACATAATTTAAATTATACTTTAGTACCTGTTCTTTTAGGCTTATATACATGTTATGAAAACTTGAATACGAGTTATAGTTAAGTCTGAACATGTCGCGGCAAAGGAACACGTATATTATAAAATAGATCTTTTTTGTCTTGTCGAGAAGATGATGAAAAAGACATCTTTTCGTCGACTAAAATTAATTATGACTTTTAGAAGACATCTTTTAAAAAATGACTTTTATAATAGATAGAAAGATATTCTTTTAGACATCTTTTAGCCTTGTCAGAAAGATAACTTAAAAAAGACATCTTTTCGTCATCTTTTAATTTTCTGTGCTATCTGGGAATCGTCTTAATAAGTACAGTCTTAATAATGTGTATATGTATAATTTTGAATTAAAAAATTAATTTTTGTTCTATTTATAAAAACGTAAAAAATACGTTTCTTAAACCATGATTTTAAAAATGTTTCTGTTGAAACATTTCTTATTGGTGCTTGACGGTTAAAAAATATTGGATACGTTTAGAAAACATTTATAAAACGAACATGTGCTACCTGGGATATTAATGATTTTTTGTATATATTAATATTAATATTATGCTAATATTGATGTTTATTTTTTTCTGCTGTTTTCAATGTCAACTAGTTTCATTTACAATTAGATGTGTATTTTCCATGTGCTTCTGTTATATTAATATTAATACCGCGTAATGACGAACACTATTCAATCTTGGTTCAATATCTAGGAAAATACAAATAAATTAGCGCTGGCGTTAATTTATTTGTATCGCTAAATGAAATGTATCCAATGACAGAGCAAGAAAAAAAAAGTAAAATCTAATAAGTCGTGGATTTCTCAGATTATGAAAGTACTTCAGATATTTTCAAATAGGTTAAACTAGGGTATGATGGGCATAGGCTGTAATTTTCTCAATAATCGCTACATAACGCGCTTTTATTATTTATAAATTTTTAGATCCCTTTTCTAAATATTTCTGAAAAGTGTGCCAATTTGTACAGAAAATCTTAACATTTTTTTTTAATTAGAAAAGTCTAAACATTTTTATGAAAAATTCTGAGAATATATTTTTCATTAGGATATATTTAAGACATCGGTGATTATTAGTTATAATTGTGATCTCATTTTTTATGGCACTCAAAGAAAGTTGATCAATCAATTTTTCAGAAATATTCTGTTAAATGGAATAAATTAAAATTCCTCATACAAATATTCCGAGTAAGAACGGAGGTATTTCATATTTTTATCGTAAATGAATTTTATAAATATTAAAATTTCTCGTGTATATAAATGTAATATTCTGAGATTTCTTATTTTATAATTTTATAAAATAATATTAAAAAACCTTGATAAATAAATCTAATATTTTTTTCAAAATTCTTCATAAATTAAAGGAAATTCCTAAACTTTTTTTGTGATGATTAGGTGTCGGTTTCATCGGACAAACTCTTTGCACGACAGTTTGCGGAAGAATTGATTTTTTCCTGCAGAGCCATTCCTGACGTAGTATCATCAGGACCAATAGTACTGACGTATGAGCTCAGGTAATCGCTGCGTGTCGAGTTTCTAAAAAGCGCTTTTCGACAACCCAATCGCTTCAGTAGCAGCCGCTTGATCTTCTTCTTCCATACGAATATAATGAAAATTATAAGACCTTGCAGGGCATTTGTCAAATCAGTAAGATACCAGACGTATTCTGGCACAGTCTTAACATCGTGAAACAGCCACGATACTATTTCCATAGACCAACTTATACCCATCACGATAAACAGCTTCAAATATAGATTGAACCTGCAAACAAGTACATTTATTTACATTTTATATAATGATTTATTATTATTATCAATATATATTGCGTGTTAAAAGTGCCTTTATGATTATTAAATCGATGAAAATTGAAAGACTGCTATGGTCAAATACATTAGAAATATTGAATTGTTACGTCACTGAAGATAAATATTTTTGAACAATTGGAATTATTTTACTTTTACAGATATTCTCTTAAATAAAAATAATAAATTAATTAAGTCAATCTCCTAAAAAATACATCACAATTGAGCTTATTGTTAGAGAATAAAAGAAAATTTTTCTTAAAATATGCCTTTTAATATTAAAGTAAAACAGATAAAATAATGAACTAATAAAAATCAAGATACAAACAAAAATGTTTTTAAAAATTTAATGATCCACAATTCTGTTTAAAATCAAGTTTTTAAAGACAATTGTTTGCTATTTACTTTCTTATCAGTTTTATCTGTTTTTATATTGTTCTATTAAAATCTAATTCTATTATTTTTATGTAATTTTTCTTTTTGTAAAATAAAAGTATTTATTCGTACTAAAAAAAAATTACATTGCATGAGAAAATTGCCGGCTAAAAATAATGTCTTGTCTAGACCGAAAATTAATTGACATTATAAAAAGTCGTTTATAAATATGGATATATATGAGAATATATTTCATTATCAAGATATAGAGAAATATATTATTAGCAATAAAAGTATAACAAAAACTCAAGTACGAACCATTGCTTATTATCATTGTGACGCCGAGTTTCCGAACCTCTCAGATGATGAGCCGTGTCTTTTTTATGGCGTTCGATCTTCAATGCTGTAGAGATGAATAAGCAAATGTTGCAGACAACAGTGATACCCATAGGTCCATAAAAGTATAGTGCTACCGCTGCTTTCGCTAAAACAGAAAATGTCATTACACTTTATAAGAGAAAGGAAAACATAACATATTTTTGTAATTTTATCTAATTCATATGGCAAGATAATCGAAAAATAAATATTAATGTTTTATGAGATATTTCATATGATATATTTCATGGTTGATGTGAAATTTTGTTGAAATTAAGGTATAAAATATCTGATTAATCAATTAATTTTTAGTTGTTATATCTTTATAACTTTTACGGGGAATATTGCGATTCGATCTATATAAAAAAAAATTGTGCAATTTTATTTAAAAAAAAAAACAAAGTTGATCTTCATATAATCTTGACACATCCAAAGTCAAACTAATAGCCCTATTTTTTTCCTCTTTAAGTTAACAATTTCTGCTTTTTTAAATATATTTTTTAATATATTTATTTATTATATATTTTTAATAAATTTAATATATCTTAATATAATTTTCTAACTATCAATACATTTATATATTATTATAAAACATATGTTTAATTTTATAGATTTATACCTTTATTATATTTTGTAATACAAAATTGCCGTTGATATTCACTTACTAGATAACCAACACTGGTTGGAGCCTATTTCCGGTCGGATAAGATCCCTTGGCACGCTGGGAACGAAATTCATGATAGCACAGATAATAGTAAGGATGGATGCGCCTCCCCATGCGTAGATCGAATATATTATGAACTTCTTTCGGTCTCGTTGCTTTGCGTTTCCTCGTAACGAACGGAATCCTCTATGAAAATACGATTTATACGTCACATTCAATTATTAACAAATAAGACAATAAAACTAAAATAATAATCGTTTTTAGATGACATTCTCGAAAATATAACCAGTATAGCCGTTAATCTTGGTTTGTAACATTCTATGTAATTATATATTATATGTATGTACATACATGACATGTAAGTGATGTAAAATAAAAAATATATGTATGTTAACCGTTTGGTGTTTAATATTATAATTATGTATTCCATTTATTACAGAAATCTAGAAAATATATTTATTATTTAAAAAAAAAAAAGATTATTTATTGCTATTTTAAAAAATTGATAATTATCATATAAATATACATGTAAACGCATGTATTAAATTGAATGATGATGTATTTTCGTGAGGATATATGCTTATTTAAACGCATATATGAACATATGACATCGCTATTTGATGCATAAACTCAGATAAAAAAGCAAATTAATTTACTTCTGAGTATGTATCTTGTACACGTGTGCGATACATTTTTTTGTAATTGATTACAAGGAAACGGAACAAGAAAACAGCATACGCATGTAGGTAGTCGTTACATCATGAAATGATTACAGGCTTGGCGAAAACAGGTCATCCGAACAACACGAAAGTAATAAATAACGTCACGACATCGTCATGGAATTTAATTGACACACGGAAATAAAAAATGTACAGTCCTCTTATATGAATAAAAGAAAAGAAAAAATTTAAAAGATATGCATATTTGAAATGAAAATTATATTATCTATTTTTTTTATTATTTATTATATTTTATTTTATTTATTACTTATTATTTATGTTTTATTTATTAATATTTTACGTATATATGTCAACTCTTTTTTTAAATTTTATTTAAAAAATTAAGTTATTTTTAATTCGCGATTCACAATTAAAGAGAGTACTTTTTAAAAATAAGAAAATAGATTTTCATATTCAGCAACTTACCCAAATGTCCACCAAATGTCAAAGCACATTATGTTTAGCCAGAAGAAGCTCGCCAAAAATGAGAAGTAGGTGATGAAAGCTGAAACATAGTCGAATAAAAAGCAATTATTAAGCATGGGTTAAAATACTGCGAGACTAATGATTTCTGTTGTATCAATTAAAAAATAAAGTTACGCTATTTTATTGAAATTTTGTTTGAAATTTATGGCAAAAAAAGGTAAACTTTATAGCAAAGATAATAAATTAATGTAAATAATTAATTAATTAAATTAAAAATAAAGTAAATAGGCATTAAAATTAAATAATATTCCGATTTAAGTCGAAAAATTTCAGCTCTTCTTGTATAATAAATGATCAATCGAAATATTATTCAGATATTATTATCACATATTTCGTATGCAACGATTATTTTTATTGTCAAGTTTTTTATGAAGTAAAATTATTCTCTCAAAGAAGAAAACGACGCCGAAGAGAAAGTATCTCGATAAGACAGATGATTGATTGGTGGAGAACAGTGATAAAAGAAAAAATTAATTTTTTTTAGTCTCATTTTAGTTTGTGAGTGATGTCATTTGGATAATTTTTATGTAAATACTTCTTTCTCAGCCGCTGACATAAATATGTGTTTCCAATTTGTCTTACAACACAGTCGAGATAAATATCACATCTGAATTTCGCGAAAATTTATTCTATTTTTTAGTAAGTTAAAAAATTTTTGATAATATAAGAGTAATTTGAAAATGTTAGATAATTGAATCAATCGGGCTTAATTGTAAATCGTTGTTATCATTATCTAAATTTTACATTTTGTGAATACTTTAAAAAAAGTTTTATATTAAATTAAAGTATACCTTCTATGTTAGTTGAATAAAAAAGCAGGCAATTACAGATGTACGAAATAAAAGAATAAAAAGCATAGAAGCATATGTATGTACTTCAATTATACACTCCCTTCAATTATTTAATTACTTATGGGATACAAATATTGATTTTTTAGAGTCACTACTACAAATATTCTTATATTTGTGAAATAAAATAAAAAAATTATAATTTACATTATAAACTGTAAACAGTAAAGGACGCTGTAACGAAAAAACGGGTGGATTTTTTCATTCTAAAATTAAACACTTATGTCTGCTAGAAAAACAGAAATATATCTAGCGAGCAGTTTAGAAAGTTGTCGCGTTATCATATTAACTAATTTATTATCATCCACAAGATTTCTAAAATTAATTTATTCGGTCACATTATCTTTAAAATAAACCACGCATAATATAAAACAAATCGTGATGAAAAAAGTCACCGTTACTCGAGGATCGCTACCTGGAAAAAAGTCAATATAAATATATGTAAAATATATCCACACTTTTTTGCTCTTATATAATCTCTCATTATATTCGCATGCAGGAAAATTAATAAAAAGAGTAATGAAAAATTATTAAATGAATAATTTTTCATTTTTTACAAGTAAAATTAAAAAAAATTATTCAGATATAATATTATATATAAATTTAAATATGATTACATAATCTTCTCATTTCTTCAAATTTTACTCTTTCTAGAAAAACTATGCGAAAATTTATTTAAGAAAAAAATAATTAATCAAGAAAATAAATGATTGAAAAATTATTCTTCTAATAATTTCCAATTTATATGTATATAATCCGAATAAAAACAAGAGAAGTAAATCATATATAGACCTAAGTTTTCATAATTATGTATATTAATATTTGATTATAATTATATAAATTTATATTTGATTATATATAAACTTTTTTTGCGTACATAATAAAGATGTTTAATGCAGAGATTCTTTCGCGTAGCAATTAATCTCCTTTAATATTGCATAAGTTAAGAAGAAAAGTCGCATTAGACTATAGATACCAAGTGCTTCACAGATGCCAGAGGGAATTTGTAGTAATCTTAGCTGCTGCGTTCCCATCATGCTATACGCCATCGCCAAACACCCGACATATCCACGCAACGTTAGACCATGCAAATTTCTCAGCTCGGGTAGTAACCAGTAGATGACGTATGTTGCGACCAGAAACGGCACAGACACAAGCATTCCGTAGGAGGTCATTTCCGGTTTTTCCTGCTCTACGCAAAACAACGCCGAGTACTCTTGATCCGAGTACTCGGTGTGATTATATATCCGTGCAAAGCAATATTGACGATAATCGAGGATAGGTTGCTCCGGATATTCAGGCATTGATATAGAGCCATTTGCCAGGAGATACCATTTCTCCTCGTCGTGCGGATTTAGAATAGTTCGCTGCTTTCCGTCAGTGCACGGATCCAATATCACAAAGTTGAAGTACTCCTCGCTCATGGTGATATTTTTCAGGGTAAGATTAGTGTCATAGACCGGTAACTGCACTATCTCCGTTTTGTTCGTCATGATTTCCATGCAACCGTGTGGACGTGTGAGGAAAGTGCCAACGCGACAACATAACGATATGTTTGGTTTTCCAAAACTGTCATTGTAGTTGCCATCGTTCTTCGTCTATGGATAAAAAATCCCAAAATCGAAAAAAAGTATGTCAATGAACATATCATGCCGAAAGGAATTAAATATCAATTTTTAGATTTTTATATTGCAAATTATTGCTGAACATGTGCAGTGCGTAATAAAATCAATTGTTAGAAATTAATTGTCATATTTACGTAAAAAAAAACAATGTTATTTTTAGTTCACTCTTAGTGCATAGAATTTTATTTCTAATATTTTTTTTTTTTTTTCAAAATGTAACCTCTGAGATTTTGATTCTTCGCTGGATCAATATTACACTTGTATTGTCAGTAAAAGTATTATATTATAGA